>NW_004567108.1:22837612-22851741 GCF_000260355.1 Condylura cristata | reverse complement strand
CCAAGGGTTTTTGCAGCTCCAGAGGCTGAACTTGCTTCTGGTCTTGTCCCAGCCACTGCCTAGAAAGTGCACCAAGGGCCCTGGACTTCATATCTCAAATTGCTGCTTAACAGATGGTCCTGCAACACCTTGGGGCTGCTGCCTTTGCTGTTGTCTGGTCCAGCGTCTGGTGCAGTCCATCCCAACCTTCAGACTGTGGCTGTAGCTGCTGCAGCCTCTTATTGGCTCCTGCCTGTGAGTACCTCTGGCTGCCAATGACTCTAGGTCTTTGTTGGTGAGACAGTGCCATCTACGATCAGCAGCCTTTTTGTTTGGAACTGGACAGTTCTGGACACTTTGGACACTATCAAGGGTGACATAGCAGGTCACAGGTGCCCCTAGTAGCTCTGTATTTCCCCTGTTTGTTAAATAAACCCCATTGCTACTGTTCTCTGAGCCTGACTGGTCTTGCAATTATGCGTGCAGGTGAAAATCCACAGTGACCTGTCCTCTTGAGCACTGTCCTTCCTTGGATAGCAATAGCTCCCCCATTGCCTTGTTCCACTGTGATTCAAAGTTCCTAGTGATTTATGTGGTGATGTAATAATAGGGTGAAGCCAGAGTCACAGGGGTAAAAGGCTTTACCAGACACAAGGGGAGGACAGAAAATGTGGATTTATAGAAACACCCTGCAATGGAGCAGGGAACGAGATGAAGATATACATCTGTGCAAGAGGAAGGATTTGCGCTTCTCTTTTATATTTCTCTTGTGGGCTTTCTTAATTGGGGTGCCCTTTTGCACCAATTATGTGCTGGGCAGTCTGGTTGGGCACTGGCTTTTGACACACAATGTCCTAACACTGCTTCTGCATTCCTGGAGCTGGACTGGTATTTCTGGTCATGGTGCTGGGTTTTGTGGTCCAGTGGTAGCCTTACTGCAGCCCTTATCTAATCAAATCTCCCAAAGCTCCTACTCAGCAAGGAGTGAGGGCACCGTGACAGTTCAGTCTGCCACATATTCAAACTTAACAGTTCAACAGCCAAAAATTGTTTAAAAGTTTTTTTCTATTGCTTTTACTTTTCAATGTTAACATTTTATCAGAAGTGATATATCTGCCTGACTCAAAGCTCAAAATACAGAATAATGCAGATAAATTGGAAAGACCTGGGTCTGTTTCCCTTCACTCCACATCCCAACCCCTGTAGGTAATCACTGTCATTCCCTTCTCTTCGTGACTACGCTGATTTCTGTGAACACAAAGACACACAGATCCTCACCGTCCTTCCTATGGTAGGGCTGGATAATGGTTTCCCAAATATGTCTACATCTTAATACCTAGAACCTGTGAATGTTAACTTTTATGGCAGAAGGGATTTGCTGGGGGGAAAAATGGACCATGACGGGATGCCAAGGTAGCAGGGGTGAAAGAATTCACCAAAAGCAGTATGGAAAGTAGTAAAGATGGATTTGTAGAATTTCCCGCAAAGAGTTGAAGGGGGAGAGAGAGAGGAATTTTGGAGCATTTTTATGCCCTGAACTTGTGGGCTTTCTAAGATTTAGGCCCCAGGGTCTATGCAGGTTGTTTATCTACTGGAATGTCACATGATTAATCCCTGTATTCCTTTAGAATTTACATCAGCTTTTAGTAGCCACAGGTGGGCTTTATGACCCTGTTTCAATAACAGTCACTTGGTTCCCTTATCAACCAACTGGGGCCCAGTTTCCATGGCAACTCCTCAGTTTCCCCTTATATATTTAAAACTTGCCATCCTTATTCCAAGAGAGGAAGTTACTGAGCTCTTTTTGTTACAGGGCACCCCAGTGTGAACTGGGCCACCTGTCTATGGGGCCTCACCCACATGCTTAAAATTCAGTGTACTGTAGACACACACAAAAGGGTCAAAATGGGTTTCCAACTGTTGGAAGTGACCAAATGAGAGATTTACTGAGGGACTAGATAAGGGCAGTAATAAATCAGGCCTTGCATCCAAAGGTGATATGGGGGTAATAAACTGGCCATGCATCCAATTAACGAGATCTTGCATCCTCAATGGAACTAGATAAAGGTGATAACAAACTGGGCCTTACATCAAGGGACATAGTGATGAGTCACCCCTTTGGAATGTGAACATAGAATCTATATAAGAGAACCTTCCCCCCTTATTGAGTTGGCAGTAGCTGCGGACCCCACTCTAGGGGCTTCGTCTCAGCTGCCGTCCTGGAGCAATAAACTCTGCTTGCTCAGCCTTTCTGCCTCCGGCCTTTCTTTCTTGCTGGTGGTCACCCTCCGGCCTTTCTTTCTTGCCGGTGGTCACAGAAGTTGGGACAAAACACTAACAAAAGGTGGAAAGAACGGGAAACAACCCAGGGAAAGAGAGAGGGATACAAAGTAACTGGAATAGCTTACCAGCTCAGCTGACTTGAAGCTCTGGTAACAAACTAACTGAAGGCTGTTTTGCCAGCGAGAAAGCAATAGGAAATGGTGCCCTATTTATCCCCCAAAGTCCCAGAATGCCTGCTTAGCTCCTCCCTGGGGTCCTCGCAGTTCTTTCCCTGGTACTGCTGGGAGTTGTAGTTTCCAATCCCTGGAGTAGGGGGTGGAGTCCAGAAAGCTGGAGTAGGGAGTGGAGTCAGCAAGACTCTGCAGAGTTCCTTTAGGACATCCTTCCCCTTAACATTTTAACCCTGTAAACCCCAATATTGGTGGATTAAGTTAAGGATCTGGAAATGGTCCGTTCATATCACAAATGGTAGTATTTCATCTCTTTTGAATAGCTAAATAATGTGTTCACATTGTAGTGTACACATCCATTTAGAGCCCACATCTACTTTAGCCATCTGTAAACTGGGCACTTAAGTTGTCCTGAATAATAATGCAATGAACATGTGTAAAACCCCTTTCTTATAGAAAGATGACATGCATTGCAACCTTTGTTCTTAATCCCACCTACGGGAGGTTTGCTTCAGTGTCTCCAATGTAGTGATTCATTAAATTAGTTATTCTCAAACCTTGACAAACATTGAAATCACCTGCAGGGCTTTTAAAACAGAAGGCTGGGCTCATCTTTGTTGTTGGTGCTGAGGATCTGCATTTGAAACAAGTTCTCAGGCCTTGCTGATGTTGCAAGGCCACAGTCTCCCTTTGAGAATCTGGAAATAATTCTATTTTCCTGGGGTGTGGGGTAGCAGATAGTCCAGGCTTTCTCCTCCCCTAACCCCTGGGCCACCAGTTTGACCTATGCTGTTCACCAGGCCCATGCATCCTTGACCTCCCTACCCACTGGTTATTAGCTATCACCCTCCACTGTTCTAATTCTGTTTCACAAGTTTCCCCGAGGCTTGGGCCTGTGAAACAGCCAAACCAAATTGAAACTCCTAAACTGAATTCTCTTTGTTGGGCATTGAGAAGCGGCTCAGGACATTGGGTGATGTCGTTTTTTTGAGTTTGGGGTCCTTGTGTTCACTCTGGTAAAGGTTTCACCATAGCTTCTTTTTCAGCGGCATATGGCAAGATTCTTCATGAGAAAGATACTCAGTTATATTTAAAGAGGAAGTTTATTAGAAAGAGACGGGAGAGGGGAAGACACTTTGATAGGTGCAAGTGGGCAGGAAGAGCTGCCCCGAAAGGGACAGGCTTGCAGGGAAAGAGACCTGCATGGTGGCAGGCAGGCGGTCTTAGGAGAGAGGCCTCCACAGAGGGAGGCCAGAAAGGTCCTGGCATGGTACAGGTCACGGGCAGGCAGGAGGCTGCTGCCCTGCAGAGGGAGCGTGGGTGGAAAGGAGCACCTGCGTAGGCACAGGTGGGCAGCAGCTGCCCCATGCTGGTGGAGAGACTGTCCAGATGTACGCAGCTTCTCTTTGGGAGGGGCTCACTCCTTGTGCACCTAAGTTTGTTGGTTTTGAATAGACTCTGAGAGGACAGAGATTCCCCAGTGAGCTTCATCGCCATCTCCATGTCCTTGTCTTCACATGGGCACTAGGCAGGTGCCTGGCTTGGGTGCCTGGGATCTTGATGTTATTGGCTGTGTCAATTGCTGCACTAGTCCCTTCTACCTGTCCCCTTTGTGTGACTTAGTCTTGTGATGCCTCCCCTGCATTCCTTCCTCCAATACGAGGTCTGGACTCAGGCATTCTCGGATCACCTTCGGGTTACCTCCTATTATCTTGACCTCCTGGAGGTTAAGAGTTTCTCAGGGTTTATACTGTGGGCAGTGACTTTCATCCTTGGGCCCAAGAGAAGGTCCAAGTCTGTGAACTGTCAATGAATTCATATAACATTAAATTTTGAAAGGACTAAGGAGCAGTCCTATTTGCACCTATAAAAGAATTTAAATGGGAAATATGAATCCATCAAACTCTTTGCTCATAATGACAGCTTTCATTACTATCACAAAATTTCTCCTTTTCCTTAGAAAACTGGCTACCCTTTTGTGACCTTCTCATTAAAAAGAAAGGAAAAGAGATTCAACTCACCTTTAAGCAATATTGGCACATAGTCAGAAAGAATCTTTTAAACTAGAGGACCTTGTAGGACAAAGTTCTGTTCAACCAGTTTCTGAGCCTGGGAACTCTTATCACAGGTCGCAGAGTTACTAAGTAACAGCTTCCTTCTCAAACAGGCTGCTTCAGACTTCTAGTATTTTTCCCTTCTCCTGACTGCCAGGATCTTGCTTTTTTCCTTTTCTTTTTGTAAATATAAGACTGTAGAAAAAATAATACAACTTCCTCAGTTTCAGTTTTCATAAAGCTAGTGTTTCTATAGATAATTTTTATTTTTGCATAGCCTTTTTAAAAATCACTCTATGTGACTCTGTTACAGGGCAGGAAAAGGGGCACCCTGAAACCCCCAAACCTCCTTGCTCAAAATAGATTCTGCCATCCACCGCATCCAGACAAAACATATAAGATCTTTAATGGAAAGCAACTTCATTACAATTAGTATGCAACAAAAAAAAAGACAAAAATATATAAGTTTCCAAATCAAGCTAACAAATTCACTGTAAATGTTCTTGTTTCTTGGTTGAAAAAGGGGCAGGGTTGGTCTTCTAAATTTATGGGCACTTCCTCTGAGGAGTGAATTGTCTCAGAGTGAACTTGGACACTTTGGCTTGGAGTAACTACCAAAATCTCTGAGATGCCAGGGACAGAACCCCTAGTGATGGGCAGGAGGGCAGATCACAGTGTGCATTGCTACATAACTTAATTTTCTTGGGAAAAATTCAAATGTAAAGAGGATCATTTAAATAAATAAAGGTCTTGCAAGTATTATCTGGGCATTTTCCTAAGCGGCACACCCACCATCACCAATACTACCACCTGCAAAACTTAGTCTTTTATTGCCCTCACTGGATGTGGGGCCTGTGTCCTGCTGGTGGACATTTAAGTAAGAGAAATCATCATTGCTGTTGACATGGACTCATAAACTAGTGAGACGAGGGCGTTGGAGTGCCATTTATTATTCCAGCATTACCACTGACTATTGATAAGTGCCTGGCATATGTAATTCCTGTACAGGAGACAAGATTGCACAGGAAAGTATATGGTGGGGTGATTGGTCCATAAGTGATGAGGTCAGGTCAGTTGATTCGGCCCCTCGCCCACTCTCACTGTGTCCCCGGAGATGGGCAAAGTGATCTCTGTGGATTTCACTGGTTTATAAAGTGGAGTGAATGGGTGTAGCAACCTCAGAGTGTCATTGGGAGGAGTAAATGTAGTCATACACATAACATACTGAAATTAGCATCTTGCACAGAGTTAGTATCCTGTAAGTACAAGTGTTACAATTATAAAAATTAATGCATTGTCCCAGAATGTCACGAGCTAGGTGCTGTCAGTATTTCCATTCTAAAATGAGCACAGTGAGTGACAGCCTATAGTCGTGTAGTTAATAAGTAGCCAAGCCAGGAGGAACCCAGACTTGACTGAAAAACCCTTGTTTCTGCCAACTAGCAAACAGCTTGTAGAAGCAGCTACGAAACAATAACATCAAAAAGAAAGAATGCAGCTGACAGCAGAAGGTATCTTCAACAGGTACCTCTCAAGGTTGACTGTGCAAGCTGGAAAGACGGAAAGACAAATGGAGCCAGACCTGCCTGAACTTCCTGTCAAGGCTGCCTCCAAGATCTTGGTGACCTCAAGTTCATCACCCCTTCCTGATCTTAGCCCACCCTAATCCCAGGGAACTACTCCAAGGCTAATCTAATCATGATTCTTCTAATATATGGCCTGTGGTTAGGATCTGCAGTAAGTAACTCCAGACTGATCCATGTTGGTATGAAACAGGAGGGTAGCTGGCTGGCAGGGCCTGTTCAGCCTCAACAGCCAGGGAGTGAGCTTTCTGTTAATTCTTTCATTTTAATTAATGTTAATTTAATTAGCCAATCTAATTAAGTTTGATTCTCATCATCAGAACCCAAGTAATTTGCTCTAAGCAAATTACTGGCACAGAGCGAGGAAATAACCTTACCAAGATATCAATTCAGTCCATGTAGCTTCTTAACTATAAAAATCTATCCTTAGAACAGAAATTTCAGGGCCTTATTCCATTCCTATAGGAGCCATGAAGCTTAGATAAACATTCTTTCGTTGAATTGTGCCAGTGAGATGTGAATTACATCAACTACAAAATATCACTCAGTAAAGTTGTGGGGACAAAAGAGGGGAAGGAAGGGAGAAAGGAAAAAAGAAAGGAAAAAGGAAAACATAGGTAGCCAGAAAAAAGCTTTCTTCCTCAATAAACACTGAAAATTAGTAACATGACTTCCATGAAGGCAACAGAACTGTATGACAACTAAATAACTGATTTCTGGGTAAATGCTTCCCATACCTCCTTGTGAATTTGTTAACACCCCCATTCATCCCCCACAATACAGTCTTACGACCAAACAAGTACACACTTGTGAAGAACAAGCGTTAACCCCTGTGTGTGCGTGTGTGTGTGTGTGTGTGTGTGTGTGGTGAGGCGTGCTTGCTGCTATTCACAGTGTCCTGGAGTCTGACTTCCTGAGAGTCCAGTCTGCAGGATGTCCCTCCACAGTCATAAAGGCCTCCTAGGGCCTTTATTGCTAATAAGGACTCTCGGCACAGACATTGTATTATGATGACAGTTAAATTGAACCAGCAGATGAAGGCTATGGATTTCATGTCTTTGTGGCAAAACCTCGGACTTCTGCCTGTTATCAGCTCAAAGTTAATGACAGTGATGCCGACATGGAAGAAAGAGCAGGCAGTGACGCGATATACCTGTTGAGCAAGCTCACTTGTAGTAGTTAACCACAAAAAAGCAAGAAAGGACATGCAAACTGAGTTAGGGAGGGAAGGAATGGGTTATAGGTCAACACTTAATGCTTGTTAATCTTAAATGAATGCTGACAGGTGCTTCTTGAAGGAAGTACTGCTAATTAAATGCTTTGGAATAATGGGTACTTAATGTGGGCCTATTAAATGTTCTGACAAATTCTTTTTTACATTTTATCTTTTTTTAAAGATTTATTTATTTATGCATACAAGAACTAGGGTACAGGCAAGAGATGTGCAGAGTGAGAAAATTCACCAGAGTGGGGAGCAGAACAGGCAGATTGACTGAAATACACTGCTGAGGGGAGCAGTGGGTGGGACATGAGAGGTCTGCCACACCTCTGTAGTGTCCTGTCCTTTTTTGGGGATTAAACTCATGTTGCAGTGGCTGCATATAGCTTCATAGTACTGTGCTTTAACACCTTATGCCACCAGGGAGGGCCCTAAACTAAGAACTTCTAATAGGGTAAATCAATTGTTTACTGTTGTTAGAATATTAGAAACAATAGAAGCAGTGAAAGCTATAGTGAGAGAGAGAGAGAGAGAGAGAGGGAGGGAGGGAGGGAGGGAGGGAGAGAGAGAACGCCACCTCTTTTTATATAAATGTGTAGAAAATGGACTATCTATGTACATATTTTCGGGCCTCTCAGCAACATGAAGCCCCCTCCTCCCAGGGCTCTGCATGTCACACAGCCCAGTCTCCTGGCATGACAAAATACTCAGTGGAGTTAAGCATCCTCATACTAAAGACCACCCTTGGGTGGGGAGCGCTTATCTCATTCCTCAAATACCTATCAAGAGGGCATTTCTCTTCTGTCACAGCAGGGGCCTTTATGAAGCACTTGGCTTCTATTGTTCCTGCCTTCACTTGGATGAGGTGGATTTTTCTGGTTAGATCAAGGACAGTCTATCAGCCACTGGACTGCACTTGACCCACAAGGGGTGGGGTGATTTGTCTTCCAAGGTGGTTCTAGGGCTGTCTGTTTGGGGCTTTCTGGATTAGGGAAAAAGTAAGACTCCTCTCCAGGAAACCTGCAATTAGTCTGCCTGAGCCACCCACCTCTTCCCTTCCTGGAGGCATCCTGGGGCCCTTCTTTTCTTTCCTCCCACTGACCAGTTTTCCAGTGGTGTGTATGACCACCTACTTCCAAACATTCCAAGCAGGTTGCTGATCAACAGCACTCAGAGTCAACTTTGCACAGTCAATTTGTCAGCCTCAGGAGTCATGCTTTAGACACTGGGGGACAGGTTCTAGCTGAGTTCCAGGTCACAGGTTCCAGCTGAGTTCTCTATTTAAAGTCTTCCAGGAGTCTTCTATCTTCTATTCCAGAGTGCATTCTCTGATCCCCTTTGGCACCTCTGGCTAGACCTCAGGGCAGATTGTGTTAAAGATCATCCATATCCAACCCTCAGGAGGACTTCGAAGAAGAGTAATGGCAGACAGAGTGCAAACTCCACCCCCTCAAAAACAACTCGTAAATTTTTGTATGAAGTGTTGTTGGCTTCACAAGGCACACAAGAAAAGAGTAAGAAAGTAGGTTGCTCCACAGCTCTACTCTCTCTTGAGAAAGCTCAACTTCAGAAACCCAGAGGCTACAGGGCTGGGAGGGAAGACTGATCTGAAAGAACCACTGAAAATAAAATCCCAGGTGTACAAAGTGCAACTCCAGAGTTCTCTATGAACTTTGAGTTTAAACCACTGTGACAACACAAAATACTGCACTTGTACTACCTCTCGTGATACATTTCTTCTTTCCTCCCTTCTCCAGCTCTGCACAGCTTGCCAGAAAAGTCACCTGCAGGTAGTAAATATAAGTCTGTGCATAAGTATAGACCCATTTTTGATAATCACCTGTGCTTAAGGGCACCAAAATCTAATTCTCTTCTGGTAACTAGTAATATTAAATTCTAGCCCTTCAAATGTTCAATGCATCTAATAAGAAAAGACTGCTATTAATTTTTCTGAATAGCAGAAGACTGAAGACTGAATTTTTCTTAAGCTATCTCAGGAGTCCAGTTCTTTATTACCCTGGATTCAATAACAATTGTTAGAGTGTGGTAAATTAGAAAGTGAACTTGCTCTCACTACCAATGTCAAGATATGACCTCATAAGAGTCACTGGGGATATAAATAGTATGATCTGGGCCACAGAGGTCTCATTTATCGATTCCAGTTGTTGTTCTCATTCCAGTTGTTGTTGTTCTGGGAGGAATGGCTGTCAGGAGCCCCTACAGAGACACGCTGGAAGCAGCTGGGCTGAAGGTACTTATTAAAATGAGACATGTGTCTGGGATTGGATCACATGCTTTTTTAAGGAAACAGCAGTAGAGATTTCACCATGACTTTTTTTTTTTTTGCCTGATTATTTTTGTTGCTTTCCTCTCCAACCTCTCGATGGTCTTTGGATGGTCATTGGCACCATCATCCAACAGACAGTCCTTTCTATTGCTGCATATCACAGTTACTCAACAAAGTGCCCATAAAAGTGAGATGACATGGGTCCTCCCTGGTGGCGCAGTGGGTTAAAGCACAGCACTGAGAAGCTAAAGCCACTTCCGCATGAGTTCGATTCCTGCCTGCCCCAGAGGTGACCACATGGTGCAGCAGACCTCTCCTGACCTGCCCGCTGCTCTCCTCAGCAGTGTATTTTATCCATCTGCTTATTCTGCTCCCCACTCTGTCTCTGGTGAAGCCTCTCATCGCCCTTGCACTTCTGGCCTGTACCCCAGTTCTGTATGTACAAATAAATAAATAAATCTTTTAAAAAAAAATGAGATGATATGAGTCTAGGGGCTACCGAGTCCTGCCCCCCTCCCCTGCTTGTCAGCTAAGGTCCAGCCCCCAACATAAGTGGCTTAAAAAGTAAATAAATAAAACATTTGGAGGGGGCATCTCTATCTGATCATTCATTTGTCCTTTCAAAGCAGGTATTTTTCAAGAACTTACTGTGTCCTGGCTGTCTTTTTGCTGCTGCTGAGAGAACAGTGAATAAACAGACACAAATTCTTGTTCTTAAAGGCCTTGTAGTGGGGAAGCAGTAAACAAAAGAAACAAATAAAACAACATGTTAGGTGATAAGTGCTATTGAAAAAAGGAAAAGCCCAGTGAAAGTTTACATTGGGCAATGTCAGAGACCTTGCTGAAGGGACATTTGAATGATCCTAAGGTCCAGCACACAGTTGACAATCCCAGGGTGTAAATGCAAATCTTCTGACTAGTGGTTGGTATCACCTTCTTAAATGTTTATGGATAGTCAGATCGCAACACATTTGAGGAAGAAATTCAAATGTAAAGCAGAAACAGAACTAGGGATTCGTGAGAAAAAAAGAAAATGTAGTAATCATACAGATTTAGAAAAGCCCCAACTACAATTAATATCCTCTCAGAGAAAAAAGGAGTGAGTGTACCCATAAAAATAAGAATAAAAAAGAAAACAACTAGGGACAAGAAAGAATTACTAGAAATAAGAAAAAAGTCATCTGAAGCCTTATTAGAAATAAAAGATACAGTATCAGAAATTGAAAACTCAATAGAAAGGTAAAATCATAAAAATGAGTAAATCACTTGGGAAAAAATACAGATAGAAAGTATAACAAGATGAAATGAGGAGTTCCAGGAAAAGAACACAGAGAAAATGGATGGGAGGAAATCAAATAATCTAATAAAATCCATTAAATCATCCATCCATATTTGATCCATTGGCACAAATAATCCAAGAAGATCTAAGTGAAGAATAGGAGTTGTCAGATTGAATGGACTCTCCATGCCTCTGAGTTGTCCCCAATATGTCTAAAAATAGACCCTAGGCTCATTGCCACACTAATTGAGAGCGCAGGGTCAAAGGAAAGATGTTGAAAGCTTGCAGAGTATGAAGCAAACAAGAAACTAAAGAGTCTATCGACAAAGGACCAATAGTCAGAACGACTTCAGACATCTTCATGGCCACACAGAGAGCAAAAGACATGAGCAGTATCCTCAAGTATCCTCAGCAGAATGACATCCAACTAGAAACTCTACCCAATGAACTACCAATAAAATGATTTTCAGGTAAGCAAGGTTTGAAAAATATTATATGCCATTCTCTCTTTCTTAAAACCTATGGAAGAAATATGAAAGACTGAACAATGGAATGACACATTGTGCTCATTTTCCTTTGATATCTGGTCTCTTTCTCTTGGCACCACCCTGCCTGAGCTTTACTTCAGGAGCAAAGCCAGCTGCCTGTCTCTGTGTTGTTATGAGAGAAAAAAGCTCCTGTCATGCTAGCATGTCTTTGTTACAACAGTGTAGCCTATTCTAACAGAGATGGTGGTGGTGGTGGGGTCACAGAGAGAGGGGTATCAGGGGCTCCAACCCAGAAGAGAGGGGAAATGAAATGTCCTAGATGATAGTGAAGTGAGAGAATTCTGCTCCATCAACTAGAGCAGTGTAATTCTCTGTACAGAGCTCTCTCATATCTTTGTTTCTAAATTGTGGACATAATGCTCGTATGAGCCTGAGCTAGGCACTTATCTGTACTTAACTTGTCTTGTGCTGATGACATTTCTGGTCCCTGCACTTGGCTGACTGAGGTAGGAGGGGTGTGGGTGTGCCCTGACCTGTTCCTCAGAGCTGGAGATTGGCCCTGGAAGCAGAAAATGCAGAATAGCCCATGCCCATGGTTCCGGGGGACACTGTCGGAGACCCTTTGTTCCCCGATCACGGATTATTGGAGGGCAGAACTGGCAGAGTCTCAAGGTGGGAGCTGCATCAGCCAGCGGAGATTCCTAGAAAAGGGGGAAAAGGACAAAAAGGGGAAAGGGGAGCAAAGAAGACACGGGAATCGGAGTTGGGTGCAAGTCTTCCTGTTCTGCTCTTAGCAGAAGTTTATTTTACATGTTAGGAGCAAGCAGTGGGATGACATCAGCACATGAACTGGGCTGATGGCCCTTTAGCTGAGATATAACATTCATTATTCTTAAAATCAATCTATTAAAGTTAAGATAGGTACATAAATTCATAAAATTTTAAGGCTAACATTGTTATATTTACTACAGTGTTTATTGGCTAAAATAAAGTCCCTTTAAACCTTAGATGCTACTTAATGATCTTCATTGTTATTGAGACATCTTAGAGGGTAAAGTAAGTCAAGGGTTAGGGTGGAGACTGGATTGGAGATGAGAAGAGGGATAAGGTGAGGCCGTGGGCCAAGGAGAAATTGTGAAAGAAGGTAAAGTTGAAGACTAGAATGGAGGAATTTTCTGGTAGATAAAAGGGAGATAGTAAGATTCCTCATTTAAAGACTCAGCAATAAAAGCTTAAGTAAGACAGTAGAGCGATAAGATTTGGGTTCTGGTCGGGGCACTGAAAGAACTTTAATTATTGTTTTAGCACGATCTAGTACTGCCTTGTCTTACAATATTGATTTTGTTATAATTGTTTTTATTAATCAGCCAGTTGTACTATTATTTTTTGCTTTCTAGAGGAATTTCCTGTCTTGGGCAGTGCTTGCTCACCTGAGCCAGGCAGCGCCTTATGAGGCTAAGGCAATCTGGTTGTAAACTGATGGTTGCTTAGAATATTTTGATATTACAAAAAAGGGAGGTCATAACATAAGTGAGCGTGGAAATTCTGATTTTTCAGAGCACTTCCATCTCTATCTGGAATATGTCAGTCGATAGAGATTGCATAGTTTATGTCAGGACACTGAGTAACCGTTCACACAACAGCTTCCTAACCACCAGCGGCTTGTGTTTTCAAGAATTTACTCAGAGCCATCTGACTAGTAAACGCTTGAGGAAGCTGTGCCTGTTTGGCTTCTCTCCAGTTGTTTGATTGCAATAATCACTGCCTCTCCTCAGCTAGCCTGGGGTTTTTACTGCTATTCAAAGCTAAAATGTCTTGCTTGGAGCGATTGGAATGAGTGAAAATATAGAGAAACATTAGTGTGATTACAACAAAAAATGAAGTAGTGATTACTTCCAGGGTGGGAGGAAAGGTGAGCTTGTGAACCTCTAAGGTCTTGATCATCATCTTGGAGTTATTTTGTAGGCAGAGTTGCTTTATTGCTTAACCTAGGTGACAGATACATTGTTTATTTAAATAGAACTATGTATTCTGTATACTCTATGGATGTAGAAATACATTTTATGATACTTCTAAGTAGACTACAATACTCTTGAAACTGATAAATGTAGTCAGAAGTGGGGGTCTGGAGAGGGATGGAATAGTCAAGATTTAGGTTTGACCACATGCACATAAAGCTAAAATTAACTTCTGTGCTAGAAACTAGGCATTCAAAAATAAGACTAAGTCAAGGATCCTGCCCTCCAATACTTCTGAGTCTGGCAAGAGACCAGTACAGGTGATCACAGCTCTCCTAGGGGTATACTGCAATTAAATGAAAGGACCCATATGAAAATGCTTTGAGATTACAGAAGGAACAATGGGTTTGTTTGGATTTTAGAGAGGAACCAGAATACCTTTGGGGGTCTCATGAGCTTACTTCTCCTCCAGCGGTTAGTGCCAGCTGGCACCTACCCAGGCCAATTCAGATTGAGGCCAGAGTTGTAGAGTAGGTACAGGGGAGATAAGCTGCAAATCAGGCCTTGAAGGCAGAGTTTGAAAGGAGAAGAGAGACATAGTAAGAGAAGGAAGCACAGTGAGCAGAGATACAGAAAGTGCAAGGGCAATAAATCTGGTGGGGATGGGACTGAGCTGGACACCGCAGAACCTCCAGGCGGTGGTGCTCAGTGTTATCCTGTGAAAGCCTGCACAATCATCGGCAGCAAGCTGATCAGTGGGAATAGAGCCCATAAAACAAAGAGCAAGCCATAAGTTACAAAGGTATTGGGTGAGAAATGAAAAAAAAAA
>NW_004567108.1:22829685-22837152 GCF_000260355.1 Condylura cristata | reverse complement strand
GCAACAACTGCACTTGAACCTCTGATCCTGAGGCACCCACTGAAAACAACTGAGCTTAAATTTCCATCTGGAGCTTCTCAGTTGAGTCCTGAGGCCCTTCCCAGAATTGTTGAGCAGCTCCTATAAGATCTGAATTATCAAGGTCTGTAACACTAGCTCAGAGCACTGATTCTTAAGATAGAATGGGGTAGGTCTGAGGACCCCATGATTAAAATCACTCAACATACCCATTGCCAAACAGAAAGACCCTCTCTGGGGTCATTGCATGAATCCTAAGCCATGGAACCCAAAGGATCAATCTAGAAGAATTCTAAGCTATATATCAACCTTCTCTGACCTATAACTTGGGGCAAGTTGGTCTACTTTTAATACTGAATCAAAAGAAGAAAAAGATTGATTTTTTCCCCCAACCCTTCCCTTTTTATCATTAATATTATTTCAGAATTGGCAGTCAACAGTTGCTGTAGCTGGGTAAATAGAGCCCCGGTTCATTCACTGATGTGCTGTCATCATTTGCGATGCCATCCATCTCTCAGGGGGACTTCAGCTTGGGAACTGCTTTGCCAGAAAATAAAAACAAAAGCAAAGAATTGAATTTTCTTGCAAAGGTAAATTTCCCTCATTTCCATTTATTACCAGAGCAGTTACACTTGTTATCTAAACAATCTGTTTCAGATGGTCTTGAGATAGAGCAAAATACTATCAAATACTAACAAAATACTGAGATCATGCACTACTGAAGGACAATGTAAATAAATAAAGAGAACCCATCCAACACAGAGATAGTCAGGGAAATATTACTTTCCATCTTTCTAGGAAACTAAGTCTAAGCTGCTACAGAATAGGAAACATCTGACATCCATTTAATTGGGTTTTCAGTGCTTTAGTTCATGGGGAGAGCTAAGGCAGAAAACAAATGCAAACACTGTATTCACCTGCTGTGATAATGTGGTTACTTGTGATTAGAAGCTTTATAACATTGACAATTTTATATCAGAGAAATCAGCTGTGTTTCAGACTTTTTAAAACTTCTGTAGCTATTCTGAGTAAATAACACACATTATATACACTCATAGCCTAAAGGTAAGTTATTAACTTCAGAAATAAATATTCCTTAAAGAACATTTTACTTAACGAACCATACATAAACATGCATTTCTTCTTTGACTAACAAAAAATGCCAACACCAACCCACTGAGTCATTCTGTGTGTGAGTTTAGAGATCAACCTGGTTAGATGCCAGCTGGCACTAACAGCTGGAGGAGGGGGATCTCTCATGAGACCCCAAAAGTATTCTGGTTCCTCTCTGAAGAGTTCATCACTGGACAGGTTTCCATTGAGCCAAGGACCTCCTTAGGCTAATATTTTTGGAGAGCCAAGTAGGTTGAACTGATTTGCAGTATGGACACAGGTAAAGCAAACTTTCCTTAATTTCCCACTGCATTTAGAATAATCCAAATTGGTTATGATGCATGGGGGGTCCTGCCCACAATTCTTACTACTCTTACTTCTCATTGCACTCTAGTCTGCCCTTCTTTGCTTTGTGTTGTGTGAATATTCCATACTTGTCGCTCCAGTGTTTGTACTCTGCACTTTTCCCTCTGCCTGCAAACTCTTCTGCTTCATTCCCTGTGTCGACCAGCTCATTTAATGCATCCTGAGAAAGGCCTTCCCTCACCATATTAAATTAGTTTTACACCCCCTACCAAGTTCTACCACATTATTCTATTTATTTTAGGAATCATTTATGTATTTGTTTTTGATCTGCCTAACTCTCTAGAACATGAGTTCCATGTTACGTTTCTGCTCATGATTACATTCTAGTGTCTGGCATGTTATGTGAAAGGATTTCTTGCCATTGACACAATCCCTTTGTAAAATTGTACTTAATGACACCATAGCTGCTCAAATCACCTCATGTCATCCTTTCCCCAGCTTTCCTAAACTATAAAATATGGCAACAGAATTTCACTGTCTCCCAGGGTTCCCAGACCAATGCCGCCAGTCACTCACCTGTAATTATTGTAGAGCTCCAATTTCTTTTAGCCGCTTCAAGAGTTCCCCATTCTGTTGCATAGCTACTAGATCACTGCATCCACCTATACAATCTTTACCCAGAAAGACCCGGGGCACCTGGAAAAGCCAACAGGCAGGACACGTAAGGAAATTATTCGATTAGAATAAATCATTTATCTTAAAACATTTCCTATGATCCAAATTGCATTTCAAATCACGTGACAACCTCCTCGTATATGTTCTTTCAAGTCAAACTTTCTGCTATAGGGTAAAATTACTAGGGAATGTTTTTTCAAGTCAGGATATTTTTCAAATTGAGGGTGTCACTCATGAGATGGCTAGTTTTGCCCAAAGTGACTTAAAAATCACAACATGGAAACACTTTCCAGGGACAACCACGCTGCAGCCTGGGACCACACTGACTGATTTTGGATTTCTCTGCAGCAGAGACCACACATGAACCCTTAAGCCTGGGCCCTGACAACCAGGAAGAAGTTCGTTTCCAAAAACGGCTGGCAAGGTATTTGCATTAGGTCCTGTGCCTGGTTTTCAGATCCAGTTTATTATGAGCTTGTGTTGTGGGTTCTGTCCTCAGCTGGGGAGGGTGGTGAGCACTTCTGTAACCCCTGGTCTCTCACAAAGTGGAAGCACTTTGGGGTATGGGGTTAGGTGGGTGTCACCCACGACAGACAGTATTACAACTCATTGTACACTCCAGTCATACTCCGAGTCCCTGCCTGCCTCTAGGTATTTCAGAGACTTTCAGACAACCTCCAGTCAAGAATGTCACAGATGGAAATGCTGATACTGATGAAATAAGCATAAAATAGAGGTCATCTGTGTGGTCAAAAGCAGTTTTCTCCCTGAACACTAGGAGCACACCAGAAGGCAGAAAGTGAAAGACAAAGTGATATTCTCAAAGATTTATTTTTTCCTTAGAAGAGATAATGCATGTGATCTTTTCTCAAATGTGAGAAATCAAAGAACTAAATTATTTAGATAAGTCCATGTTGTACTTTTATTAAGAAGAGGGTCTGAATGAAGAGGGTTTTAAATATTAAGCAGCCTTAAAAATTAAAGCCCTGGCCCTCCCTAGTGGGGCAGGGGTTTTAAAGCACTGCACTAAGAAGATTGAGCCACTTCCTCCTGAGTTCGATCCCTGCCTGCCTGCCTGCTTGCTCTGGAGGAGATCCACATGGCGATGCAGATCTCTCCTGACCCACCCGCTGCTCCCCTCAGTAGTGTACTTCGTCATTCTGCCTGTTCTGCTCCCCACTCTGTCTCTGGTAAATCCTCTCACCCTCCGCATCTCTGGCCTGTACCCCAGTTCTGTATGAATAAATAAATCTTAAAAAAAAAAAATTAAAGCCCAAAGTGAAATGAACCCCGCACGACATTTCTACAACTACTTCCTGCACTCCAGGAAAAGAATGCTCCTATTGCAGGGAGAATCTTGGTGGCATCCTCTCTGGCACGGCAGGTAGGATCTGCCCCACCTGTCCCATGGGGCTTGTGGGGGCTTTGCAAAGTTCAGGTTCCATTCAGCAACATTAGTTTTATCAGCTGAAAGAACAGCCACAGAAAGGTGAGATCAGAAAGGCAAATTGCCCCATGTTCTTGGTCACTAAGAGAAAAAAAATCTTCCCTCCTAAATTAATGGGGCGTGTTAGTGTCTCTCCTCACAGTTAGCTGTGGTCAGTTGGAATAATAAATACAATAAATTCCCTAATATAATTTTAATATTGTTGTACTGCAGGCTCTTTTTATTACAGATATTGACTAAAGATCATCAGAGCTTTCATTAAGGAAGAGAAGTAGACATTCTCGAACTTCTCTATTTTGAGAAACAGTTGGGCAGCTGTTCACTACTCTTAAGAATTGCTACTTCCTCACCCTGGACCAAGTTGTTGACTGAATTTGAATTAGTTAGAAAGAATGCCCTGAGCAAGAAGTCCCCTCTTCCACAGTGGTCTTCAAACAGCATTGTCAGTTTGTTAAAATGGATTTCTACTCCCTACTGCATCTTTCTGATGCAGAAAAACTGGTTAACTGTTCAAGATTTTGCATATCTCAAGTTTCTAGATAATGCTAACTTCTGCTTCGGATATCACCCGTTACAAAGCTCAGGTTAACTCTGAGCAGCTGCCTTTATTCCTCCAAGGTTAAGTGAGGCCTTAAAAACCCAAAGCCTCCAGCTCCAGTTCTCCAGAGTTAAGTCCTGAAATTTGATCAGGCTGTCTTGGGGTGCCTTCGTGGGCACAGCATCTGGCAAAGAAGCCTGTTTTGTCTGTGTGTTGAAAGGCTCCTGAGCCCTAAACACCCATCCACCATCCACCCTTGGGACTCAGCAGTGACACAACCACCTTAAAGCACAGTGACAGGACAGCCTCTCCCCACCCCCACCCCCCTGGAGTGCTGAGGAACCACAGGCTCAGCTGGATGGGGGGGTGGGGGGGGTGTAGCCTGTGGTGACCAAACAGGAAACTTGATTTAACTGAGGAAGGAAGAGGAAATGTACCCTCTGCAATTCTTCTGGCGCCATCCCCTTTTTGAGAGCACATTGAGAGTCTGGCACAGGCAAGAGGCAGAAAGGGAGTGGAGACAGTTACTCAGAGCAGCTACTCAGCCACTTCTCTCCGCTCCTCACCACCTCCTTGCTAAGCCCTAGAACAAGCCAACATCATTTCTTACCCAAATTTCTGCTGCACCCTCTGGGTGTTGCAGGCTGTCCCCCCTGTTTGGCTACAGTCCTGTTTCCATGTAGCTGCCAGAGGGAGCCTTGCAAAAATAGGTGGATCCAGTCACTTCACTCCAGACTATCCACTGGCATCTCAGGTCACCTCACATGCCACAGTCCATAAGGACTTCTCAACCTGTACCCCATGATCTCTCAGACCTCCTCTCATCTTACTCTTTGAATTAGAAACTCTCTGGCTAGGCAGGCCTTCTGGCTAGGTAATGTCCACTGTAAACTGTTGTGACTGCTGACCCTGAGTTTCTGCGTGCCTGGCTCCCTCACCAACTTTAGAAACCTACTCAAACCGGTGAGTCCCTGAAGACTCCACCGAGAACTGTACCTTCTGCCTACTGCCTGACCCCATTTCCTACTTAGTTCTTCTCCACAGCACACCTATCCCTTGTGACTTTCAAAACACTATTGAATATTTTATCTACAGTATTTATTAGAATATAAGTTCCACAAAATAGTTTTTATTTTGCCCCTCTATTTTTTTTTCCCCCTCACTATCCAGAGACTTAGTAGCACTTAGTAAGTGCTTAACCATCTTTGTTGTCTCTGGCAAAATCTTCAAAAGCAAAGAATAAAAAATTTTTCACACAAACAAAAGTTGAGGAATTTGTTGCCAATGGGCCAGTTTTGCAGATGTCCAAAGATGTTCTTCAGAGAGAAGATGATATATTTCAGAAGCATAGATCTACATGAAGAAAGGAAGTTATCAGAGAAGGAATAATAAAGGTATGCATTTAGGAGCTGAGGAGCGCAAACCAAGAGTTTTCTCCAAGTGTATGGCCCCATCACCAGCCGAGGTTATGTCAGTCCAGTCCTGCTGCGCCTCTACTGTTTGTATTGTTCACTGTTGCAAGGAATCAAGTTTACATGATTTTTCTTCCCCATGAAACACACTCAGAAATCAAGAAGTTATGATAAATATTTTTATAGATTCAAAAGCTTAAAGGACCATTTTTTACCAAAAATTTGCTTTACCAAAAAAATGAAAAATTGTTGCATAGATGCAGGAAGACGTTTGTTCCTCCTGTTGGCCAGCCTGGGGCTGTGATTCCCAGAATGAGTTATACATTGTAATTACCAGAGGATCTTTGATGTTTTGGATAGGGAATAAACTTTCCAGATTTATGGAGATCTAATTAACAAATAAATTGGAATATATTTCAGGTGGGTGCCATGGTTGAATAGACATAAGCTTTGTAAAATAATTATCACCATCAAGTTAATTAACACTTTCATCACCTCATACGGATGCCACTTGTGTCCTTGTACTGAGAACACGTAAGCCCTAATCCCTCAACAAATTTCAAGTATACAGTACAGCATTGTTGATTACAGCCCCAGAATTTACTCATAACTGAAAGCTCATGACCAAAGATCTTTAGATAGCTGGGGCCCTGGTAACAGGATAATGCACTCAGCCTCCCTCTACAGCATCACTGACTGAACAGGCAAAGCCTCCAGTGCTTTACCCCGAAAACCCGGAGAAAACCTAGTAAGCTAAACTAGCCCTGAACGGGGATGTGCACTTCTGCACATGTCAAGAATGTGCATCCTGAAAGGGAACTTATCCTGAAGGCATGAGCTGGTGGGACTTCTCTCCTCCCCTGGCAACTTCAGAGCGGATGGATACTCGCCCTTTAGCCGGCTGAGCATCCCTCCAGAAGCTGTTGGCATGGAGAAAGAGGAGGCCGTGGTTCTTACTCATACACAGAAGACTCAGCAGTTGCTTGCTTTAGTCTGTTCTTGCAGCTGAGAGTCTAAAAGAGCACGGAGGTGGTGACTTGCTGGGGATTTCAGAGGAAACCAATGCAAGAGCCAGGCCTGAGCTCTGACCTCTGGATGCCCCATTGTGACAGGTCTGGAAACATCTGGTAAGTGAGAGGCAAGTAACTTTGCCTCTTTTAGATTTTTCCAGTGGAAAGAGAGAGGGGAAAGTGAGTAAATTAGGTTATGATGAAAGGGAGCCTAGAAAAAAGGTTGAAGAAAAATCAAGCCCCAGGAGGCAGTGTGCAAACAGAGGAGTGCATAGGTTCCTGTTGAATAACAAACGTACCATTCCTCTTGGCCTCTCTACCCCACCCTCCAGCTCAGCAATGCAAGCTTAAAATATATTTCTCAGCAGTGCTTAAGACAAAGACTCCAGATCTCTCTTCAGTGACTCCCTGACAGCTGCCTGCCAGGTCCACTGACCCTGACTCCAGGCACATTTGGCCCTGCTCCCTCCTCTGAGCCCAGAAGAGGAACTTTGGCTGCAGCCCAACTTCCCATTCAAGGGAGCGGTGTCTTCTCCCAGCGCCCTCCTCCAGCCTCAGGGCCCTCCAGATGCCAGATGCCCAGTGACAGAGCCGCGACAGAGCCCTAGCGGTGTCCTAGAGAAAGGCACAAATGCACCCCGTTCACAGCCCAGACAAGGACAAGGAATTCCAGAGCCTTTCCCCCACCCTTTTCAAAGTGAGCCCCAAAACTCACCGTTCTGGCTCCAGTGAGCTGTTGCAAATAATCTTGAATCTCATTTGTGTCACCGGTGGCTGTGATATCGACAAATTCCAAAAACCCTTCTTTGAAGGGCAATTGGCCCAGGATCTCTTGGGTCTTTTTGCAGTAAGGGCAGGTGGGTTTGATGAACACCACCACCTTCCCTGGCTGGATTTTGCTGTTTACAAACTCTTGAGCCATGCTGACAGACTGCTGCTTCCCCGGGA
>NW_004567108.1:22826522-22829585 GCF_000260355.1 Condylura cristata | reverse complement strand
TAAGTGGTGACTCTTCTCCAGCTTGTGTGAGACAGTCCAGGCACACCCAAAAATACTTACTAGGAAACAACATTTATTTAAAGGTAAACAAGAGGAAGCTATTATTAAGACAAGATCAAGGATGGTCTTTTTTTTTTTTTTTGAAAAAGTGACTTTTAAAAAGATAAACCATTTAAAGAGAAGACAACAATGAAGAACATTTAGTGAAAATGAAAAGGCATGAGTATAGTGGGATAAATAATCCCTCCTCCAAATGTCGTATCTAGTGGGAACTTTGAATGTGGCCTTATTGGAAATATAGTCTCTGTGGATGCAATTAGGATCTTGAAATGAAGTTATCCTGAATTTAAGGTAGGCTCTAAATGTAATGTGACACAAGCTATGCAATCTCTATCGACTGACATATTCCAGATAGAGGCGGAAGTGCTCTGAAAAATCAGAATTTCCACGCTCACTTATGTTATGACCTCCCTTTTTTGTAATATCAAAATATTCTAATTCACCAAAGCCTGCCCATTTGCAGAAACCAGATTTAAATCACTATGATGTGGAGGTGCGAGGAGGGAATGTAAATTGCACAGACCAGGTCTTGGGAGGAGTCTGAGGGAGAGTGACTTTTGAGAGGAAAATCTTTGTTTTTCCTCTCAAAAAAGCAGTTTCAAAGCTCACACATACTAGAACATTTATGAAACAGAACTCTCTGAAGTCTCTTTAGAGAAAGTGAAATTGAAACATCCTGTCTTGAGGTGGCTCTAGGGACTTTGGCTTGACTCCTACCATGAAGTTTATTGTGATTGTTCGAACAGAATTTATTCACAACAGTTATTAAAAATGGAGATTGTGCAAAAGAATATGAACCTGTAAACTGTCTCTACAAAGTCAGGTCTGACAAGACTGAGGTCACACACATTTGTGGCAGCAGAGGGCTGAATGGCTTTTGTCATCTTTCACCTTCATACAGGGCACACAATGGCTCCGAATTGCCACAGGCAACCCCCTCCCCTGAGCTCACCCATGAGTATCTGAGTACATGATTTGAACCACAGTTGCACAGGGAAGCAAATCCCCAAATTCCAACATAACCCCTACTTCAAACTACAGGTTCAGTGAGGCCTTTCTCTCTGTTGGATCTGTTTGTGACCCTTTGTTTTCACTGTTTGTGAGTGGAAGTGATGTGATAACCATCTTATTCAAGTTTTATGTTCACTGGACAAGACATCTGATACTGTCCCCTGGGGTCCACTCTAGAGAGTAGAGCAGTCTTTTTTTCTAGGTCAGGCTTTGACCCTCTGTGTGCCTGCCCAAAAGTTAAATAAACAAACTGAAGAAAATTTATCTCCTTTAAAAGTGTCATCCCTGAAAATAATATAATAATGACCAACTATATACCAGAAACATTTTACAAGGGTGGAGTGGGGAATGGGATCAAAAACTGTGGGGGAAGTGCACTGGAGTATGGCCATGGCACATGGGTGATTTGGTGATGGGAAGCCCACGGGGATGACAACGGAGATGGAAAAAGGCACAAAATAATGTAAACATAGACTATTAATTATTTTTTTTTAAATGTGAGTCTTTCCTTCCCCAGGAAGTTTTATACTAGTGTATCCTCAGAAAGATGGGGCCAGAACTAGAGCTAGGTGGGGTTGACGATCCTGTGGGTGAATCCCAAGCATGTTGTGACTGAGAGAAGGAAGGCAAATGGCCTCCCCAAAACAGCTGTTACTATTAGTAAAATCAAATGTCCCAAAGAGGAATCAAGGTTAGGAGTTACAGGGAGTTTGTAAATGAGATGGCCTATACTTAGTCACAGGGTGGAACCCTGAGGTAAGTCATTCTGGTCTGGGCTGGGGCTTTCCACCCCACTGTTTCATTTCATCTTAAGTAAGCCTGAGGGCAAAGACTCTATCTCCTCTCTTCTCCCTTCAGCCTGAATTTGTATGACCAGTCCCTTCCTAGGCCAAGGGGCATTCCAGGGCCCTCCCCTCCTTCCTTCCGTGCACTGGCTCCAATCTCCTCAGCATGCTTTCTCTCTGGCTACTCCCTCAGGGCTTTTCAATATTTAGGGTTTGCTTCTCCTCTGCATGTCCTTTTCCCTCAGTATATGATAATATGCAAGTTTATCTTGTGGTAAAACCACCACCACCACTTTCCATCTCCTTTTAGAAGTATATTTCATTCAAACTTTTAAAAAATGTTTCAGGTGTACATCATTATGATTCAACATCTGTATTCCATTTGCTTCTTTCCAGCTGCCACTCTTAACAAGTTTCACAAAAATTCTGTTGTCTTTGCTGCCTGTATTTACTCACCCTACCTCACTGCAATCTGACCTTTTTATCAATCTTTCTGCAGAAACACCTTTGGCCAACATCTCAATTGCTAAATCATCTTGTAACTGGGTGTTCTGACTGAGCTTAACTCGGAAGATTGGGTGTGGAGTTTCTGATGAATTGACTGAGGGAGTGAACCTCCTAGAGTATCTGCTTGTATAGGACTCTATGTGGGGGCTTGGGACCTGAGACATAGGTTGGAATACAGGAGGACTCTTATCATATTCTTCCCTATAACTCATCCACTGGAATTGGTGTTCAAACCTTGGGATAGATGGTCACAGAACATAAGCTGAAGAAGGCGTTCTCAGGATATAGCAAGGAGAAGGTGTCGACTCCATTTCTCAGACAGAACTGTGCTTCAGCTTCCTAGAGAATTCAGAGCATAGAGAGTCACATCAATATCATGCAGTTATAGCTTTGGCAATGAGAGAATGGACCCCATGGATTTCAGGGGTATCGGGGGGTGCTCTCCTCAATACTTGACCATTAAGAGGGACTATGCATCCCCCATGTTTATTGCTGCTCTAGTTACAATAGGAAAGATGTGGAATCAACCCAAATGCCCAAAAATAGATGACTGGATTAAAAAGATGTGGTACATATACACAATGGAATATTACTCAGCAAACCAAAAAAATAAACTCATGCCTTTTGCAGCAACATGGATGGAGCTGGAAGGGATCATGCTTAGTGAAATAAGCCAGAAAGAAAAAGAAAAATACCAGAT
>NW_004567108.1:22808446-22825337 GCF_000260355.1 Condylura cristata | reverse complement strand
TTCTCATCTCCAATCCAGTCTCCACCCTAACCCTTGACTTACTTTACCCTCTAAGATGTCTCAATAACAATGAAGATCATTAAGTAGCATCTAAGGTTTAAAGGGACTTTATTTTAGCAATCAACACTGTAGTCAATATAACAATGTTAGCCTTAAAATTTTATGAATTTATGTAGCTATCTTAACTTTAATAGATTGATTTTAAGAATAATGAATGTTATATCTCAGCTAAAGGGCCATCAGCCCAGTTCATGTGCTGATGTCATCCCACTGCTTGCTCCTAACATGTAAAATAAACTTCTGCTAAGAGCAGAGCAGGAAGACTTGCACCCAACTCCGATTCCCGTGTCTTCCTTGCTCCCCTTTCCCCTTTTTGTCCTTTTCCCCCTTTTCTAGGAATCTCCGCTGGCTGACGCAGCTCCCACCTTGAGACCCTACCAGTTCTGCCCCCCAATAATCCGTGATCGGGGAACAAAGGGTCTCCGACAGTAATGAGCTAGTGTTCCTTTTTGTAGACACTGTGAGGAGACTGTGATGTGACAACAGAGATAATATCTTTATTCCAAAGAATGCTGAGGATTGCTAAACACCCACCAGCAGCCCTGCACGGGGCTGCCCCCTTTTGCTTCTGTGAATCTCCACAGACATGGGAAATGGACACAAACATTGTGAAATATTCTAGGTGGTATCACAATAGTATTTATGGGCAACCAGCAGAGAGTGGTCATTCTGACCTGGTCATTCCTACTTGGGGAAAGGCTGGCTAATATGAGCCAGGCTCATATTATAGATGAATCTTCTGTGAGTCTATGAGGCAGGGAGAGGCACTGCTGGTGGGGAAGGAGGTAGAGGGAAGAGTAGGACATGCAAGAAGAACTTAATGGTGCTTAATGATAAGTGGACATGTGTGTGGACAGAGCAATAGCAGAGCAAACAGAGGAGAGAGACAGTGGGTGAGCAGAAAGATACTGGGTGTCCTTTATCAAGTTAAAGAGTTAAAGAGAACTTTACATGTAAGCAGGGAGGAACTAGAATAGTGGATTTTAAGCATGGATACATTTGTAGCTGAATAATTGTTGGATTAAAGATGGTAACATGTCCCAAGTAGCACAGTGAGTGCCCAAATGCTCTGTGTGAGCACAAAAGGGTGCTTCGGAAAGCCAGGAAGGCCTGGAGCAGATGAACCTTTCCAAGACCCTTAAGGTTCACCTTCAGACCTGTCTTGGTTCCTATAGCCTTGACGCACTGCAGGGGACATTCTGAGTCTGAGCTACTGCCAAAACTTCTTGGACTAATCACAGTCACATTTCACCTTAAGATGGGCGGCTGGAGCCTTCCCCGGGAACGAGACATGTTTCAGGAGCCTTTTCTGCCTCGGACACATGAAGATTCGAGTTTGTGGCTGTGCCATTTTCAGGGTCTGATCCTTTTGAGTTCTATTGTTCTGGCGCTCGCCAGAGTTGACCACAGAATCCACCGACTGATTTATAGTCCCTCTAGTCAGACCATTTCCTCATGTGTCACCTCTATGCCAGGTTGCTAGGCCCTGTACTCAGTAGCACTGATAGCTACTATATACCTATGGTGTGCCAGGCCTTGCATCAGGAGCTTTCTATGTATCACCTCTGTTGTGCCACCACGCTGAGCCGGGAAGGTTCATGGTTGATTCACACAGATGAAAAGAGGGTTTTGGAGTCTTCAGTGTCTCTAACATGCCTTTAATGCTGAAGCAGGAGACCAGCTACAGGCAGCCCTACAGGCAGGGTGGAAGTCTCCTAGCCTCAGAGTGACGCCATGGTGAACGCCAGAGCTGAGGAACCCCTCTTATCCCTTGCTCCTGGCCTGTATTTACATGTGTACACCCTGTGCACTTTGGCTTCTGGGAGTCAGTATCTACAATTACAGGACATGGGCCCTGTGCACATTCCTCTAGGTTTAAGGTGTCCTGTGACCCCATGCTCTCAGACCCAAGCACCTTCCCCAACAACCTGATATCAAGTGTGGGCAATGAAACCTATATGGAAACTAGGACCGCAGGTGCTGACTGTGGAGGCCAGTGGTGGGAAGGCAGAACAAACCCTGATTAACTTGATTTTTCCCTGCAAGCTCTAATTCTCGCAGCAATTTAGAAAGGCAGCTGCTTTGGGACCAGAAGAATAAAGAGAGTCACTGATTTGAAGGATTTGAAGTTCAACCAAGGCTGCTTTCCAGAAGACATCACCATATATTTGGAAAGTTCTCACCTTTCCAAATATCCAGATGCAGTTTAGGTATGGCCCCTCACCTACTAACGCTGGTGACCTGACAGTTCCTGGGTCCCACAGAGGTTTCTTGTTGTCATTTAAGTTCAAGACTCTGTATCCTTGACCTTTGTAAGTATTTCACTGGTCACATGCTAATGACTCCCCCTAGGCTGTGACTTGAATTCCCTCTAAGATGTTCTTGAGTTTTAGATAGATTTAGATTCGAGAATGTCATCTGAGCAAGCAGAATATAACACCCCAACTTTGAAGGTGTAGCCCCTGGAGAGATGAATCAGTTTGGATGTTTTAGGTAGACAGTAACAGGATAATCAATTAAAATCTATTTTGATCAGAAAAGTTTTTTTTTTTTGGCTATTGGGAAGCCTTAAGGTAGGGAGCTGGTGCAAGGCTCAGGGCTGTGTCTCTGAGAATCTCGACATTTATCATGATTGTAGATTGGCTACAGCGGGTCTAAGTATCCCTGTGTACCGCAACACCCCATACCCCCCCACACACACAGGCACAAAACTGTGTTCAAAGGGATGAAGCAGAGACTGACAGAGACAGGAGACCCCCTTCACATGCTTTCTCACCAGCAAACTTCCTTACTATCTCCTGTGCTGCAGATAGTTCATATGTCCCCTCCAACATCAGGAGCTTTCTTTCCTAAGCACATTACTGCATGTTTGATACTTGTGTGTCCAGAACACTCAGTTCTGGGCCAGCACAATGAGGAAGCTGAATTCTGATATGACCCTGTTGCTGCATGTGGCACTCTGATTTTATTGTCTACCAACCCTTTTTGGTTTTCTCTGGTGCCTCTTTCCTAAGGCAGCTACACCAGAGACAAAGGGTAATTCCAGCTCCAGCTGGCTTAAATTATAATATTAAAAACTGAAGCCCAGAAGTAAGACTGGCTTCAGGACTGGTGTGATCCAGGAGCTCCTGTTCCATTTCCCTGGCCTTTTCAGTGGCACTGGCCCACCCTTGTCAGGCTGGCTGTGGGATATCTAGTTTTTGTGAACAATGCCTAGAAGTGAAAAAGGGTCATTTCTGAGATTTGTCCATCACAATTCTCCATGTTGCCTCACAGATTCATTCCTGAGCCAAGACTAGCAAAAGAAATGACCTCCGCTTTGGGAGAAAATCAGACTCATGTTCAAAAAATCAGGTGACCACTGTTAGCTTCTGAGGGAGGGGAGTACGTTGTGAGGAATATATTCCTGAGCAAAACTCAAGTTCAGTGCAAAGGAAGAAGAGGAAAGAAGATGTGAGTCACCAACAGTATTTACGTCCAACTTTTTTTTTTTTAAAGATTTATTTGTTTGTGCATACAGAACTGGGTACAGGCCAGAGGTGCAGGGGCGATGAGAGGCTTCACCATAGACAGAGTGGGGAGCAGAACAGGCAGATCAACAAAGTACACTGCTGAGGTGAGCAGTGGGCGGGTCAGGAGAGGTCTGCCACGCCATGTGGTCACCTCATGTGGTCACCTTCGGGGGCAGGTGGGAATCAAACTCATGCGGAAGTGGCTTTAGCTTCTCAGTGCTGTGCTTTAACCTGCTGAGCCATCAGGGAGGGCCATGTCCAACTCTTACAATGAACTTCTTTGAGGCAGTGAACCCTCAGTAGGAACTTAAAATTGCTTAGGCAAACAAAGCTGAGGACACAGAAATAAAAGATGGCAGCTTCTGCTGCACAGTAGGTGGTCTCATTCACTTCTTCAATCTAAAGCTGTGCCTTCATTCTGTATGTTTCAGCAACTTCATATCTGTCCCTTCTGGCATTTCTCAAAACAGATTGCAGAAACAATATTTACTTAAAAAATAATTATGATAAATTTCAAAAACAGAATTAACAGGCAACTGTAAATCAGAGACATTCTGCAGGGGAGGGGGAGGAAGAAGGATCAAAACAGGGGAGGGAAGAGCACCAGGGACAATAGTGATGGTGCACAGGTGAATTGGTAGAATTGTATGGGGACTACATCTGAGGGGAGAAAGCAAACATTGTACAGAAAAGAAGAATGATGTAAGATATATACAAAATTTTAAAACAGAAACAATATTTACTTAACAAATAATTATCTTCCCGGGCATTAGTATTTGTCATTTGCTGATAAAAACACTGACTCAGTCTGGATTGGAGAAGGTCCAAGTTTTCATGGCGAGGAAGCAGCAAACTTGGAATTCAAGTCCAGGAGCAGCTGAGTCCAAATCATGTGCTTATCCGTCAATCTCCCCAGCAAAGTCCAAGGCTTAGAGGAATTCCAAGGTCAGACTGCAGGGGTCTCAAAGGCCACCTACTCTAGTCAAATACATGCTCGCATCCCTAGCAGGACACTTCTCTGCTGGGTGTTTGTCCAGTCTGTCATAGAGACACTCCCAGAATAAGCAAGAATTTGAACTGATGCAAGGAACACTGAGTGTCTCTCAAGATGGGAGGAGACTGCCAAGGTAACTGAGTGCCTACATCCAGCACATCAGTTAGGAGGGAATCTTTCATTCTTTCATTCAGGATCATAAATCCATATAGCACATTTGTGCAAAAACACCATGTGAGATGGAGACTTTGCTTGTGAGAAAGAAAGGAAAAACTGGCCCCAAATGAGAGTAAAAATAAAATCACATTGTCTGACTTTTCAGAAAACATACCTGAGCACATAACTGCTTGAAAGCTGTGGATGATGTTCCTGGTGGTGCATCTGAGCCCGCTGAAACTGGGCACCGTCCTGTACAGCTGATAACTGATAACAAGCATAACTCCACCTGTGATGGGCTCATCCTACAACTCAATTCAGACATTCCTGTTATCCTCTTAGTTTCATTCTAACTTTTATCTCATTATATATTTTTGTCCATAACACTCCCTAAACATCTGTGAATCAACTGTCATTTCTGTTAATTCAATAGAAATACAAAGTGAAATACTGACAGGTGCTCTACCTGTCAAAGGGCACCATTTAATAATGACCTACCAACATGATAGAAGAATGAAATGTTTTCTAAAAAGGTAGAACATGGCATGGAATACCATCCAGGATATGTGGCGAGGATGCAGGTGAAGGGAAGCTGAACTTCTGTTTGTGTGCAAAACAATGGTGAGTCAGGGAGGATAATGGCAGAAGAAACTGGGCTCACCTTCTCCATGGCTTTTCCATGGGCTCACAAATAAATTTGTAAGCAGCAGAACAAAGTCAATAACCCTTGAAAGAAAAAATGATGGTATATATCAGGATGATACTGTCTCTCCTAAAGGGAGTTGTGCCTGCTGTGTGGAACCCCTGACAGTTGCTCACTCAAAGGCACTTTGGGGACTTTGGGAACCTGGTACTGCAGTGGATAGTGGGGGACAGAGTGGGCACCCAGGACAGAGGGTCCACTACTAGAAAGCTAAATGAGCAGAGGTGCAGGGTGCTGACTAATGGCGCGAGCCTGATGCTTCCAATATAGCCCAGCTGAGCCCAACATGGAAGAGAAAACCCAGTTGGATCACCTGGGACTCCTCATAAATGAAGTTACTACTTGCAGCTGAGGCTGGGGTATTCAAAGCACAAATATTCCATCCATGTGCCAAACTAAAACTAACAGGAGTAACTGATGACAACAGAAATAGAACCTCAAATATATATATATACATATACATATATATATATAAAATAAAAAGATCTCAAGAAATAAAAAAAAAAAGACAAACCAAACAAACATAAAAATAACAAAATGGCAATGAGCACGTATGTGTCAGTTGATTACCTTAAAACAAATGACCTAAATTTACCAGCCCAAAGGTACAGAGAGTCTGGATGGATTCTGAAGTCAAGTCTAACCTTTTGCTGTTTATAACCATTTTATCAACAAAGATGAGCAAAGACTTAGAGTTATAGGGTTAAAAGGTGATTGGAAGGGAATGAGAGCCAAAAATGACATCCTCATCCTTTTGTGCTGTTTTTTGTTTGTCACTGTATGCACGTCCTACACAAATAGACAGGAGTGAAGTCAAAAGACCAGTGGTGATAGGGGAAGTAGGCACAAGCCTTTGGATCATAGAAAGAGTCAGCCAGATTCACCTCTTTTAGGTAATCAACTCACTCTAAGCAGCAAAACCCAAGTCCCCTTTTTGTCCTACGCAAGAGTGGGGTACGGGAACGGTGGGAGTTATTCTGCAGCCAGTTTCTTCCTGAGAAGCAGAGGAAGCGAGGAAAATGAGGGTGCTCACAGACAAGCCACCTACTGAAACCAGCCATCCTGGAGTGAGGCACCAGGATGCAGAAGAAGGACGGCTTTGGGCACAGGACTCCGTCCACCTGCCTGTTCTACTACCTGAAGGATTCTCACCTACATCCTGGGTCATCAGGACATTCCGGAAAGCTTGGAACATGACCTGGATATCTTACAAACACTAATCCAGAGAGAAACTCACACAATGCAAGGGTGAGTAATCAAAAATGAGCCATCTGTGGGAAAGGCAGCTGCGACAGGAGAGGCAGCATTGCCAGAACACTGTGGGGTGCATGTATGAGGACCTTGCTAATAGCACTGTTGGCATTATTTTTTGTAATATTATTATTTGTAATAATAATAACAGCAACAATATCTGAAACCTGAGAATGACCTAGAACCCATGAACAAGGAATTGCACAATTATTTAACGGACTACTTTGAATTCACTAAAATAAAAATAAAAATAATGAGTTGTATCTTTATGGGCTAATTTTGAAATATGCTCAAATAAATAATTTTAAGTAATTTATTAAATAGGCAATGTGTAGACATATTACAAAATTCTAATAGTATAAAGCAGTATGCACTGAATGGAGAGGTGCTCTTTAACGCCATTTCCCAGTTTCTAAGATCCCCTCACCAGAGTAGCCTCTGCTCAGATTCTTGTGCTTGCATACATTTAATTTTTATAAAGTAAATTCAGAACAGTGTATGATTCTACCTGGGCAAATGTACAATGCCAGGGATGCATGGCCTTCAGAATCTCCTGTGTTGTTGACTCATCTCTCTCCTCCCTCAGGAGCTCTTTACTCCATTTTACACCTTCTCCATTGACTCTTTACCAGATGTGCATATTACTTTTATGTTTCCTTTTTAAAAAAACTTATTTAAAGTAATGCTTAGGGGCCCTCTCTGGTGGCACAAAGGGTTAAAGCGCAGCATTATGAAGCTAGCTGCAGCCTCTTCAGCACAAGCTCCATCTGGCCAGGGAGCTGACCCACATGGGGCAGCAGACCTCTCCTGTCCTGCCCACTGCTCCCCTGTGCAGTATATTTCAGTCCATCTGCCTGTTCTGCTCCCCGCTCTGTCTCTGGTGAAGCCTCTCACCGTCCCTGAGCCTCTGGCCTGTACCCCAGTTCTGTATGAATAAATAAATAAATCTTTAAAAAAAAAAAAAAAGTTGTACAAAGAGGAGGTAACAGAGCAGTAGCTGAGAAAGTGGCAGCTCTGGGGAAAAGTTTCTTCCATGAGAGCAAGCATTGAGTACGGTTTTTGCTTTTACACAGGGAACAGTTGGAGACCCACCGGCACAGGTGAGTGAGAAAGGACGCTTGAAGAAGCGAGGAATTCCATGAGCTGAGGGTAGAGGTAGTGAGTGGCCCATGCAGTGAGGTTAACCTGGGGAGGTCTTTTTCTTCCAATTCTTCCTGTCTGGCATCCTTTTCCCACATGAAAGTTCATATGACTTGTGATTCCTCCAGTAGTCTGAGGTCAGATTAAAGACAGAGGGGCCAACTCCTGGGAAGTTGATGCTGGAGAAAAAGGAGCTTGTTGGGGGGTGGGGGGAGATGATGAAGATGGGCTGGCAGAGGAGAGCCCAGGGGAGGTGGGATTGTGGACTCTGACATATGGGTCTAATAGTCAATCATGAGCTCCAGGCCAGAAGGGAGACAAGTGGACCGAGAAAATGATGAAAGTACAGAATTGGGGAAGGGTTAGCATCAAAATGAAGATGAAAAACTGGTTTAGTGGCAAGGATTAAAAAGCAATAATGATTAAAAACAAAAGGTGACACGAAATCCAGGCTCATGAGCAAGCTCTTGGCGGATGCCTAGCCACAAAGTAAAAAATGATGAAATAAGACAATAAAAAGTTTCAAGTCTTGCATGGGAAAGTAACTTTACTTTGGTTAAAATGACCCCACACCTAAATGAGATCTGTTTGTCCAAGTATGAGAGGAAAGCAAAATTCCTTGATCAGTTAGCTACCAATGCAGCAAAACATTAATGTTTTCAGGTTAAAGTGTATAACACCTGCCTTATACAGCAGCAGAAGTTATATTCATGCACAACTGGTTATGTTGCGCACACATGAGCTCAGGGGAAATGAGTCATTTAGAGACAGAGACAGTTTGTCCCACCCAGAGACAAGCCCTAGGTACCTGTGTGGATGGAGCTGTCATTTGGAATGATTTGTCCAAAATACTTGAGGTAAAACTCAGAGAAGCAAAAACTGGAAACGAAACACTGGAGCAGTGACTATTGAACAACATCCCAGAAAGATAGAAACAAATCAAGTGGATACCACAATTTCTTAGGCTTTCCCTTTCCAGGAATCTTCCCCCTCTACCTCCCAGTTCTCTCTGTCCAACATCATTTCCTCACATAATAGCTCATATGGCTCATAATTCCTCCAGGAGTATGAGGCCCAATTAAAGTGAGGTGAGGCATATATTGTAAAAAGAGTACTCTTCATTGGGTTTGTGGCTAATAAATTTTGGCGCACCCAAAAGATGCAGTTGTTAATAATAATTAAGGTAGATACATATATAGTACTTTCAAAACACACACACACACATATATATGTTTACATATAGACTGGCATATATAAATACAGTGGCTCTACATACCATTTCCTAAAAAACTATTTATGCATACAAGAACTGGGGTAGAGGCCAGAAGTGCGGGGAGTGAGAGGATTCACCAGAGACACAATGAGGGCCGGAACAGGTGGGCTGACTGAAATATCGCAGGACAGGAGAGGTCTACCACGCCATGTGGGTTAGCTCCATGGCCGGGGATCCAACTTGAGCTGCAGCGTCTGTGGATAGCTTCATAGAGCTGTGCTTTAACCCATTGTGCCACCAAGGAGGGCCCTGAATCTACTTAACATGATAGATTTCAAAGTGAAAAAATATCAAGTTTAAAAAGTTGCAAAAAAAATACTACTAATAACAAATAGAAAGGAAAAAATGATTGTAAGTGTCTGAAACCATGTTCAGTGTATGAGCCAACACTTACAAAGTGGGCTGGGAGGATCACAGCAAAATATATGCAGTGTGGTCTCAGAGGAGAGTGGCCATGGGTGAGGACAGGTTTTGGGCTTTGCTCTGTAGACTCTATATGCTTTGAAACTTGTGCAATCAGGGTGTATTTGTGTGTTGGTTAAGTCCATGGTGACTGATTTTTTGCTTTGAGAACTTGGAGAGGAGTTGAAACCTTAGTGTTGCTGATATAACCAGGAGCCTGAAATCAGAGCACTGAGAATTTAAATCCAGGGAAATGTTAACATTGGGGAGCTTTGGGATTTCCCTTAACCCAGGTTTTGAGATCTGACATGTACCTTAGAGATCGCAAGAACTTACCATTCAGAGGCCCTATAGCAATCCCAAGAACTGACCCAGAGGCCCTATAGCAATTTGATTGACTTGAAGTACCTTACTTTTTAAGAACAAAAGTAAATCAAATCTGATTTTACTGTTTTTTATTCTGAATCATCCAGTGGAGGACAGTCCTTGCAATGACCTTCAGTTATTTCTGGGAATCAACAGAGGATGTTGCCTATTCTTCGAATAACAAGCCCTTCGGCAACTGTGTGATGACTGTGATGCCTTGCTTTTTTTTGATTGTAGCCCTAGTGCCTTTGGGCCCTTTTGCTATGTGGGGGAGTGGGGGTGGGGGGCTGAGCAGTGCTCCTGACTTTGGATATAGCCATGGAAGCACCGGGCAGAGAGACTGTTTCATAGGCGAGCTCAGCATTTTGCTTCCGGCCATGCCATTCGGTTCCTCTGCTAAGATGACCAAGAGCGAATGTTCATTTTTGGGTGTTGGCTTCTTCTTCCAGGACTGGGTCAGTTTTAAAGGATGATGAAACCCAGTGCCTCACTCCCTCATGATCTGAAAAGCAAATGGAAATTCTTTGGGGAGGAATAAGTGGGTGGCTGCTGAGTAGTTACCTGCTCAGTTTCCTAAGAGCTGCATTTTGAGATGAGCAGGAAGACAATACCTCCCTGATGACGTGTCAGGCGGCAGGGCATCACTCTGCCACCTGCAAACACTCTGGCTCTTGTTACTCATCATTGGTGATTATATCCTTGAATAAGAAGAAATGGTTGGGAAGTAAGGTTTACTAAAGAAAGGGAAGGAAAGAATTAATGCAATTTCCATTTGGTTTCTTCCTGACCTACTGGAGTTCTGTGCAACATTAGCAGAATCAATAGAATGTATTTCAATGGTGGTGGTGGTGGGAGAGGAACCACCAGAGGACTCTTGTCTGCAGGTGCACAGGACTGATGTTCTGCTGGTACTGGCCAGCTTGCCTCAAGGATCAGCCAGGGTTCTGCTGAATTGGAACCTGTGCCTCTAAGGGATTAAATATTTTAACTATGGCTGGGTATATTCCAAAAATAATACTCAGTGTGACACAATAATTACTATATGGAAACTTAAAAAGGGATTTTTAAATTTTTTGTAGTTCAAACTACAGGAAGTGAAAGAGATGGAGAAATGAGATAGACAGACTGAAAGGGGAATAGTCACTGTGGACCAGTCCAGAATTGGGGGTGGTGATAGAAAGAATTTTGACACTTAATAGATGAGCACATGTGTGAAATAAGATTGTGAAACCCTTTAATACATAAAATAGAGGTGGTTCTGGTTAGCCACCAGCCAGAGTAAAGCATGAAGAAAACCCGTTACAACCTCTTTTTTATGTGTTGGTTGAAGAGGGTGTGTTGTGACCTTGAGATTGAAATCTCTTCACCCTTTGCCATTAGAGGTGCCAATCACCTTCCTGAGAGGTTTTCTGCATGCCTGGTTGGTTCTTGCCCCACTGTGCTGTCAGGCTCTTGAAGCAGAAGCCCACGGAGGACAGTGCTTATGGACAAGAGTGTGGCATCAGTGTCGGGCAGACCTGGTTCTGGTCCCATGCTGCTACTCTCGGCCCTGTGAATCCACGCAAGTGGCTTTGTCTCTGAAGTCCCTGGCTTGGTCTTGGTGGAAGGTGCTAGATGACATGGCTCTGGAATCGGAATTCTTAGAGAAGTAAGGATTACCTGAGATAACAGAAACACTGGCGTGTTTTCTGTGGTACCTGGCCCAGAGTGAGTGCTGAGTAAGTGGTAGCTGTTGATAGGCAGGGGTGAGAGAGAGATTCTGGAAGTTCCACTTCATGCACAGAAAAAATAGGAGATCGACATGTTGAAATTCCCAAAGGCCGATAATCAGGAATAATGACTATGAATCCACTGTAAAAAGTTCTGAAACTTTGACATTTTCTCATTTCCCAGTGTATCTCCAGTTCCAGTAAAGAAGATAATCTTATCTTTGTCTTTGAGAGTGCCAGACAGCTGGGAAGTCACCTCTGGGGCATAGCCTAGGTGAGGAGAAGATACACTCTCTTAAAAGAACCAAGTAAGACAGGGGGGAAAGTGTATTGTTATTACAATACAAAACACAACATAGCAAAACAAAATAAAAAAGGAGTTTCTACAGGAGTGGGGGATAGAGAGGGATCAGAAGGAGGCAGGAATGTGGGTGCTATGGTGATGGTGGGTGGGGAGGACAGATGTGAACATTGTAGTAAAATGAATAATAATGTAACTATCTGTGAGTTTGTATATATATATAAAGAGAGAGATATAAAAAGATATACTCTTAGGAAAGAGAGAAGACAGATAAACAAAATAAAGCAGGTTCTAGGGCCTGTGGTAAGGAAAATTGGCTGACAACCCTCCTAGGCTCCAACTTTGGCCCCAGGCTCTTGGCTGGCTGGCACTTCCGACTCAGTGGCTCCAGGAAGCCAGCTTACCCAGGAACCCTCCCAGCATGTGTTAGCCGGAGTCTGTGGCCTACTACCAGTAAACAGTGTTTGATGAACCCATAACTGGAAACAGACAGGCTCGGTTTGAGAGTCATTTCTATTATCACACTACCTTCCAGCCCTGCAGAGGGGTCAAGTTTGTTTCATCCAATCAGCGCAGAGCAGCAGGGTGGGCTCATGAAGAGGGTACACAACTATGGTTTTGACTTGCTCAAAGCCCCTTCTTCCAGCAACAGGCTTATCTTTTCTTTTTGAGGTACTATTCTTTCTACTGTTATGTCTTTTTTTTTTTTAGATTTATTTATCTATGCATACAAAAACTGGGGTACAGGCCAGAGGTGCGGGGGGATGAGAGGATTCACCAGAGACAGAGTGAAGAGCAGAACAGGCAGACTGACTGAAATACACTGCTGAGGGGAGCAGTGTGCAAGACAGGGGAGGCCTGCTGTGCCATGTGGGTCACGTCCTTGCCCGGGGATTGAACTCAGAGCTGCAGTGGCTGCAGATAGCTTCAAAGTGCTGCACTTTAACCCTTTGCACCACCAGAAAGGACCCTGTACTGCCTTGGAGTTTTTTTGACAGAATAGTAAGTAGCTTTAAGACTGTATCTGTAAAATGGAAAAGAAAAAGATCCTTACCACATGGGAATGAGTATTAATTTTCAATTCTGTGGGTGTTTGCAGCTTAGTAAATTTTAGATGGTTACATACCAGGTTCTATGCCTGTATATGTGGCAAGACTAAAATACATCTTAATTAAGCCCAAGAAGTAGCTCTAAACTACCATTCGAGTCACATGGTTTGACGCGCATGCTGTTCTAACCCATGGTCAGAGGGGTTGTGGTTCTTTCTTAGACACCCTGCTTTTTCTCCTGCAACACATCCACATGGGACTTTGAAAGCCTCCAGTGTAACTCAGCATTCTTATTTGCAAAACTGTCACTGGCCTGCTAACCATAAGTTCTTTGTACTCATTCTGATCCTCACTCATCTCCTGTTTATCTTTTCTTGCAGACAAACCAGAAAACCAGGCATAACCAGCTGAAACCAGGATGCATGTAGAAGTAAGTCAAGGGCGAAGGCACAACCTCATCACCATAGAGAAAAACACACCTACCTGCACCAGGGCAGATCCAGGCAAGGCTAAGCCTGGAAGAAAGGGCGACTGAGTGAAGTTTCTAGAACCCTTTACTTATTTCTCTGAAAATCTTCTGACTCAGAATTTCAAGCCTCTTCGCCTTTTGGGTGGCCCCCATCTAAGTCCCTACTTCTTTCCAGTTGGACTAGGTGAACTTTGAACTTTAGGCGCCCCGCCCCCCCACTCAGGTTTGTTGTCCCCTAAGTAAATCCGATATCCTTCTACCAATTTTTGTCTCTTGAGTTTTGGCTTATGAATGGCAAGTAGTCAGATCCAGACTCCAATGATAAAATGAGCAGTTTGGACTAGATCAATAATTTCAGCTAGATCAATAATTTCAAAAAAAAAAAAAGAAGGAAAGGAAAAAGTAGCAAAAATCTTTGCTCAAATCTAGCTGGTGCAGAACTGTGGCAAACTGGAGCTGTTTGGGCCAAAGTAGGGGTGTTTGGCTGGGCTCCAGCTTGGCTCCCACGGTACCTCCCTGAGCCCCTAAGATTCTGAGGGAGCATTTCCCTGCCCCACCCTGCTGTTCATTGTGGCCCTTCCCAGCTCCAAACATCAGTTCTGAGTGCTGCCTTTTTCATGAAAGCATGTAGCGGCCCACCCACTTTATTTGCTTTATTCTGCGCTGCTGACTCTATTGAATTTGTGAGCATATCAAACACCCAACCCACATTTATAAACCTGTGACCGAGTATGGTCATTTGTCTTTCCTCATGTGTTTCTTTTGAGAAGTGACTCAAAACATACCTGGGAAAATGAATGTAACTGAAGGTACTCTAGGAAAACAAGAGATGGGACTTTATTCACAGATTGGGGGCTCTGGGTCTCCTCCGGCAGCTTGTCACCTGGGCTGCCAGAACCTGAGCTCTTAGCCCCAAACATGCAGCAGGACTGAGCAAAGCCAGCCCAGACCTGACAAGGCCTTTCCCAAGACTTTCTTTTCCTAGTTCACATGTCGGCCAGGCCGTGTGTAAGTTGGGTTGTGGCCTCCCCTTTCTGCATCCCTGGGGTCAGCCCCTGGAGTGGGGGCGCCAGCAGATGGCAAAGACAGGGCCTGTGCCAGTAACCCACTTGCCTTTGATATTTGTTAGCACTGGGAGTAGTGTTCTGCTTTCCAGAATGAAGTGCCTTATCTCTGCCATCCCAACTCTGGAAATTCTGTACAAACTTTAGTGGGCTTAGAAACACACTTCGGGCCCTCCCTGGTGGCACAGCGGGTTGAAGCACTGCACTGAGAAGCTTAAGCCACTTCCGCATGAGTTCGGTCCCCACCTGCCCCGGAGGTGACCACATGGCGTGGCAGACCTCTCCTGACCCACCCGCTGCTCCCCTCAGCAGTGTACTTCATTGATCTGCCTGTTCTGCTCCCCACTCGGTCTCTGGTGAGTCCTCTCACCCTCCACATCTCTGGCCTGTACCCCAGTTCTGTATGAATAAATAAATCTTAAAAAAAAAAAAAGAAACATACTTCATACTTCATACAGTGTGATTTTATTCAAGACCCGCCTTTTGCTGTGGGATCTCACCTAAGGTAGCTTGTTCTGCTCCTCATAACAGAGGAGCCCGTGGAGACATGGTTGGAGCACCATCTAGTGTCAGTAAAGAATAGTGCATGTAATGAAAAGGAATTTGTTTTTCCCACAATGGGTACATAAACAGTGCTCAAAGATCTTCCGTCTGCAAAAACAAAAGATTACACCAAACATAATTTTGAGTCTTTTCTAGGTTATTCAAAAGACATAAATGTTATCATAAGGAACATTAGTTATTATTATATAATGCTATAAATATAAGAGTCGAGAAAAAAAATCGGGAAGAAATTTTTCCATCCCATTACAGTTTATATTTTTAAAAATTTGAACATTCAAATATAATGCACCACTTAATCATTAAAGAGAAAGAAGCTTATATATATAACTAGCTAGGTTATATTAAAAAGAAAAAAAACTAAAACGGTATCATAGATTGTTGCAGTATATGTGAGAAATGCGTTAGAAAATACAAATGGGCCTCCTTGGTGATGCAAGGCTAAGTCTTGGCATAATTAGGGCCCTCCCTGGCGATACAGCGGGCTAAAAACACTGCACTAAGAAGCTTAAGCCACTCCGGCATGTGTTCAATCCCCGCCTGCCCCGGAGGAGATCTACTTGGTGGGGCAGACCTCTCCTGACCCGCCCGCTGCTCTCCTCATCAGTGTACTTGTTGACACAAACTAAGCAACCTCTATCGTCAGACATATTCTGGCTGGAGGGGAATTGCCCTGAAAAATCAGAGTTTCCACGCTAGCTCATGTTATGACCCCCCTTTTCTGTATAATCAAAATATTCCAAGCAACCATTAGTTTTCTTCTGGACTGCCTCAGCCTCATAAGGTGCTGCCTGGCTCAGGTGAGCAAGCGCTGCCTCAGGATGGGAAAGTCCTCTAGCAATCAAAAATATTACAACTGGCTGATTAATAAAAACAATTATAACAAAATTAATATTGTAAGACAAGGCAGTACCAGAATAATCAGATTTCTTTTACTGCCCAGACAAGAACCCAAATCCCATCTCGCTACTATCTCACTACCCTTCTGTGCTAAAGAACTGCTTAAGTTTTCTATTGTTTAGTTTTCAAATAAGGAACTTCACCTAAATCTCTATTCAGCTTTTGAGGAACCTTACTGTATCTCTTTGTTATTGACTTGCAAGAGAATCACTCCACCCTAGCCCACGACCTTACTCTATCCTTCACATCTCCACCCTAATCCTTGACTTTGCTTTACCCTCTGAGATGTCTTAGTAAAAATGAAGGTCATAGAGTAGCATTAGGTCTAAAGAAATTTTCTTTTTAGCCAATCATCACTAAAAAATGTTAGCTTTAAATTTTATGGACTTATCTTAATTTTAATTGATCAATAATGTTGTAATCTTAGCTGAAGGTCTATATGACCCCAAACTGCTCTCAGAAAAGTGATTGTGGTCTCAGCCCAATTCATAAGTTAACTGCCTGCCTAAAATGTATAAAATAAACTTCTGCTGACAGCAGAATGGGAAGTCTTGCACCCAACTCTGATTCCTGTGTCTTCCTCATGCCTGCTCCCCCTTTCCCCCTTTTAGGAATCTTCAACGCCACTCCCACCTTGAGACCCTGCCTGTTCTGCCCCCCAATAATCCATGATCAGGGAACAAAGAGTCTCCGACAAGAAAGTCTTTAAAAGGGGGAATCCCACCCTGCCTTCCAGGATGGTTTAGGTGTGCTGTGTTTGACCACGGCGACAGACTTGGTTCTAGGCAACAGAAGATATAAAATTAAAAGTCAAATTGGCCCTTTTATTTCTTCATAAATTATCCAACAAAGGTTAAAGTTATATTTCAAGTTAACCACTCAGTTTAGTGTTTAATTGGTCACCATAATAGTCAAAGTATACTTTTAGTTATTCATATAATTTAGTGGAAATTAAAATAATTTTATAAATATAATTTTTTT
>NW_004567108.1:22708450-22808277 GCF_000260355.1 Condylura cristata | reverse complement strand
CTGCCAGGCCATGTGGGTCACCTCCAGGGCAGGTGGGTATCGAACTCATGTGGAAATGGCTTTAGCTTCTTAGAGCGGTGCTTTAATCTGCTGTGCCACCAGGGAGGGCCTATAAATATAATTTTAACACAAAAGCAGAGAGTTTAAGAGCCTGGGTTCTCAACCCATGTCTCCCCCACTCCCACCTCCAAGTTTAAACTCCACTTTGACCTTGGGCAAATTAACTCATCTCTATGCCTAGACTCCTACCTTGTAAAGCGGGATGATAATTGCACACTCTTAAAGGCTATGGTAAGAGATGCAATGGAAAATTTTCTGCTGAAAGCAGTACTTGAACTTGGAGCTACCCAAGAGGCTAGACTTTCTGATTCCAAGTTTCCTAAAGGAAGATGCCTTCTTAACAAGGAGCAGTGCCGTCTGTTTTAATTATCTGTATTTAGACCTGAGGACTCATTGAGTCCTTTGCAGTGAACTGGATTGCAATCCAGAGTACCAATAACCATGAGACCCATCCCAGAGCACTTTGCAAACTGCCTTTTTCCTCTCTGTGAAAGCCTACCTACTGAGTGAATTTCTGCACTAGCCTGGTGTTCCTTTGTCATACACCTAAGTGATAATACATTGACATCAGGTGATTGATGTCAATCAAGAACAGGAACTATCAAAGAAATGATGGCAGTATAGTTCCCAGAATAAATGAACATTGAAAGTCCTCAGATTTGCCTGTGAAATACCCTGTTCCCCCACCACCCACAGAGTGACAAAGAAAATAAACCTAAATACACGGTAAAGCAATGGAACATTTCCTAAATGAAGGGGAAAGTCTAAATGCTCCTACAGAGAAAAAATGAAATACTATGCAGCAATCAAAAATGATAAACACATGTCATTTGTAGCAACATGGATGGAGCTGGAAGTGATTATATTAAACAAAATAAGCCAGAAAGGTAAATACTGAAGTTGTGGATTATAGAGAGATGAAATAATCTGTCAAAGACAAATTTAAAAACAATCTTTGAAAACCGATCATAGATCTGAGGCATCCAAGATGGGAAAGGAGGGGTAAGAATTGGAATGGTGGGTAGGGTGAGAACACAATGGACTATGATGGAGGACTTTGAGTGCTTGGTGGTGGGGGAACTATGGTCACTACAACTGAGGGAAGAAATTCTGTACTGTCAAAATTTAACAGAAATGTAAAAACAATGGAACGTCATTAAATTAAAAAAAAAAGATTCTGTTAAGACACAGCTATCAGATGACAGTGATTTCCCACTCCACCACTGGGCTGGTTGTAGCTGACAATTTCAGCTTAAATGCTTGTGTTCTGGCCACATTCAAATGGGAGGATTTTGCCACAGAGATCCATATTAGAAACACTTTGCGAGTTTCACACCGAAAACACATATAGGATGAAGTGAGAGGAAAATAAGTCATCAAATATCTTGGGTAAAGTTAATATTGTCTAAAAGCTTACCCCTTACTTAGGTGTCTAAGGGGTAATTAGGATGTCTGAGTTTTCTTTTTGGCAAAGCTGTATGAGGAAACCTCGGTCCAAATGTTATGGAGGCTGGGGGCTCCCATACAAATCAGCAGGAAAAAGGTCAGGCTTCCATGGGAATTACAACTGAGAAGAAAAATGCACAAAATGAAGAATGATGTAAAAAAATAAAAATTAAAAAGTTAGGCTTACTCATGATAATGGTAGAGCTAGCCACCGTTTTCCTTCTCTTTTCACACGAAGGTGTATGTGCTTTCATTGCTGTATGTAGTTTAGTTTCTTCATTTCACGTTGTTCCTTGATTATTTCTTAATGACAAGTAATCATGGCAGCAGCCTCCTCTATAACTGCCCTAAAAGAATTTGTGAATTCTCATACATTTCAAGTCAGAAAGCATATCTTCCTTATATAGAACCTTATAGATTATGGCTCTAAATAGTTAAAAGAGATCTTTCTTTTTTTCATTCAATTCAGGGCTTTCAACTGCAGATTAACATTTCTGGTTGGAAACCTTTTTGTTGTGGGGCTGCAATTACCCAAGGGGCTCGCAGCTCCTCTGACTTCCACCAAGGCTATCGCTCCACTACACCATGTTGTGATGACCCAATATCTGTGACAAATGTCCCCTGGTGGACAGAATCACCCAGTGAGAACCACTGATGTGAAGTGTGTATTTGGTATCTTCAACTTCTGTAACGTGAGCTGGATCTATTTCCTGAGGTAGGAAATTCCACAAGAGGAGGTTCAAATGCGGTGGGAGGAGGAAGAACTACAAACATAAAAATGACAAAGCCACAGTAGCTTTGGAAAATTGCTTCATTTCTCTGAACAGCATCCCTCTAGGAAATACAATCCTCCTTTTAAGTTACCCATCCAGCTATACACAGACATTTAGTGAGAACTGCTCTAGTTGTTTATTGTTCCATAGCAATCAGCCCGAAGGCTTAATGATAGAAGCAAGTGCCGTATTATACCTCATGACTTGGTAAGCTAGACATTTTGGCAGGACTCAGCTGAATGATCCTTCTGCTCCATGTGGAATGAGTTGGGCTCTGCCGGGGGCTGACCTCATCCACAGGGTTTAGAATGATGCCATCCATTTGTCTGAATCTGTAGCACGGATGACTGGAAGTGACAGGGCCTAGGGAGGGGAGATCAGGGAGCACTAAGCTGGTATAGTGGGAAATCTGCGCACACAGTTTGCGTCTTGTCTGCTTTGAGTGAACTTCCCAGCCCAAAGACACTGCTGGAGGAGGGCGGGCAGCCAGTGCGGTCTGAAGATCAGCCTCAGCACACTGGGCCCAGCACACTGGGCCCAGCCCGTGGGCAGGAGTCCAGGAGGGCGAGAAGGTGTTCTGGGGCTGGCCATCACAATGCCCTGACAGCAGTGAAGACCCTCTTTGTTCAACTCACTATTAAAAAGGCAGCTGGAAATGCAGTGTTAAGGCAGTTTCTTTAAGGTATTAACCCTCTGTCTTCCAGATTGCCGGCGGTCTGATAAAAGCACATTTTAGGGCCCTCCCTGGTGGCGCAGCGGGTTAAAGCACTGCACTAAAAAGCTAAAGCCACTTCCGCATGAGTTAGATCCCCGCCTGCCCCGGAGGTGATCCACATGGCGTGGCAGACCTCTCCTGACCTGCCGCTGCTCCCCTCAGCAGTGTACTTCATTGATCTGCCTGTTCTGCTCCCCACTCGGTCTCTGGTGAAGTCTTTTGCCGCCCCTGAGTCTCTGGCCTGTACCCCAGTTCTGTATGAATAAATAATAAATCTTAAAAAAAAAAAAGCACATTTTAATGATTCAGTTCCTATCTCTAATTTTTTGGCATATGGTGGAGACAGGTGGCCAGAACCCTAGTCTGTCTTCTGGTTACAGTAGATACACTGAGCTGAGCTCTTCTCACCTAGGTCCCTCCACATGGAATCCCCAGCAGAGTAGCTGGACTTCGTACATGAACTCTCAGGGCTCCGAGAGTCCAAGTTTTCTTTAAGTTTTCTTTAAGGTTAGGCTGAGGGCTGGCATAATGATGCTCCCACTATGTTAGTTGTTCAAAAGTCATCAGAGACCAGTCCAGATTCAAAAAGAAGAGAAATAGGTTCTGCTTCTTAAGGTGAAATGTCAAAGAATGTGCAGCGATAGTTGGTTCATTGTAAGAATCAACAATAGTTGATTCATCAACTATGGCCAGGCATGCATAGAAACAGGGCATATAAAAAAAGACTTGGCCCTCCCTGGTGACACAACAGGTTAGGACACAGCATTGCAAACTAGCCACAGCTGCTTCAGTGGGAGCTCGATCCCCGCCCAGGAGGTGACCCACATGGCGCGGCAGACCTCTCCTGACCCGCCCGCGGCTCCCCTCAGCAGTGTACTTCTTGTTCTGCCCCCTGTTCTGTGTCTGGTGAAGCCTCTCACCACCCCTGCACCTCTGGCCTGTACCCCAGTTCTGATGCACAAATAAATAAATCTTTAAAAACAAGTAAAAACAAGACTTGGCCCTACTTTCAAGATGTTCCCAATCCCATAAGCCAACAAATGAAAGCAGCGAGGGAGCTCAAAATGAAGATAACTTTAAAATTGCAAAATAACTCTAATATGAAGGATTAACTCCAAAACTAGGTTGTAACAAACTCTAATGCTGTTAGGTATCAGTTACTCAGTGATTTGCCAGGAACCATGATCTCAGCAAAGAGATTTCCCAACATAATCACCCCCAATTCTCAAATCAACTCTTCCACTGTCATTTTAACAGAGCAGAAACCAGAAGAACCAAAGCTTCTTGTTTCATTACACAACATCTTGGAATCTTGTTCTCTATCAGCTCTCACTGCTCTCTGCTTAGTGATACCATTTAATAGATGCTGCTCAGGATTCCCAGATACTTAAGAGATTTTCAATTTCAAAGGACCCACCCATCTGCTCCTTAAAGACTCTGAAACCATCCCCTCACAATTAGTAATCTGCTGCCTCCCCTGAGCCAGGAGGCAACACATTTGCAAATTCCAAGGCAGACAGCCTTGAAGACATATTTAAAGGTGATTGTGTTTCTTTATCGAAACTGAAGTTCTTACTGGGTATAGATAGAGACTAGCCAACAGATCCTGCAGAGCAAACAGTTTCTACCTCAAGGAATAATCACCCAGACAAGATTTTTAAACTGTCCATTTGTTTTACCTGATTGATAAAGTGACATATAAACAAAATTAGAATGCAAACATTAGAAAAGCAAAATACATAAAGGGAGTTAGCTATAATCCCACCATCCTAAAACAGTACTGATTCCTATCTGAATTTCTTATTTCTGATGTTCCAATTTTTTATTCACATATTTAATTTTAGTTAATGGAGCAACATTTTATTTTAATAAAATGTTCACTTTTAAAGAGCGGTTTTAACTTGACAAAGAAATTCAGTAGCCATTACAGCTACCCCCTATATCCGCTCCCTGCACACAACTTCTGCACACAACTTCTCCTGTTTTTAACATCCTGCATTAATTGGTACACGTGTTACGACGAATGAACCAAACCGATGACCCATTTCCAGGAGGATCTCTTCTTTGTGTTGCACACATCTAGGGATCTTGGCATAAGTGCAGGACGAGTCTCCACCATGAAGTCACACTGACTAGGTTCCACATCTATCATTTCCAGTGTCAGGTCTCCCCATCACCACTTCCATCTACAGCTCTGTTCTGTTTTCACATCAGGGCTTGCCACAGGCCTCCCTTTGTGTGGCTGCACGCTTCCTCTCCATGTGGGTAACTCATAAACCTCACAGCACACACCAGTCTGGAACTGTTTTCCTGAATGGTGGACCCTCACACTGCCTACAGTATTTTTCACTTATTATCAAGGATATTTTAAAACCAGCTCTTGAAAATAGCTTTCCATGACCTACATAATTCTCAGCTTAAAAAAAAAAATCAATTTGGGAAGAATCACCCTGAGTGGCGTCCCCCAGCACTTTGTGAACAAAAAGCTTTTGTCTGAAGGCTTGAGGCCCATGCCATCTAGAGAGTGCCCAGCCCCCTGGGAGAATGCCTTGCATGGAGGCCCAGGAAGGGAGGGGGGGGCTGGCCTGGGCCTTAGCTTGACACTGTTCCCCTGGAGAGGCATGGCGTGGGCCTCTGCGTTCACTCCCCTCTCACTCTCATCCATCCAGGTCTCCTCAGAGTCCTTAGATTTAAGTCTGACATGATTTTCTTCTGCACATAGGACTGTCTAGTTTAAGTGAGAAAATAGCACTGGTGCTGGTGGAAATGACCTTGGCTGGAGCAGGAATGACTGGATGAACTCTCTCTCTGTTTACCCAGCCAAACGTAACTGCCTCACAAAAACTTCAAACTGTGTAATTCTGACCAGAAAATTTTCACCACAGAGAAAACTGCAAGGATAATATATCTTTTTGCCATTGGTCATGTACGCGCACTCCAGAATTAATGAGAATAACAGCACACTTTCCTTTGTTTATTTGCTTACCTATTATTTATTTATCCCTGCATGCAGGCTGCAGAAATGCTAACTATAAAACTCAGTATCTGCTGAGCCCCAGCACCTAAAAGCTCTTTCTCAGATATTAGTTCAGGTTACCTACCCAGTGCAAGGATTCACTGCTGGGGGGGGGATGGGGGGGTCACTATTGCCACTTTACAGCGAGAGGCCCTGGAGCGTCTGAAGTTTCAAAGCTGACGCTGCTTGTGCTGCTCTTCACATCAGCCCCACAACTGGTATGTGGCAGAACTGGAGCTGAATCCAGGACACTGCTTTGCTCACCTGCCCCAGCTGCCTAAGAATGGGCCAGCAGGCCCTTCTGAAAGGGGCCATCCCATTCCAGGATGTATGCAAGCCTGTGGGGCTGCACACTGCCAGAGCCTCGGTGAGAAGCTTTATTTGTTTTTGATGACCTCTGACCCAGAACTATTTGTTCCAACCATTCCCCAGTCTGTTGCCCTGGCTCAAAACAAAGTGAAAGAGAGCTCTTTCCTCAAGCCCAGCTTTTACACTCAGAGGGTCAGTGAAAATGAGTGGTGTGGTCATGTGGTTGATGAGTCACTTGGGGCCTGAAATAAACAGTAAGATATAATATCATCTGGGGCTGAGCAGGGCCCTCACAGCTGGGAAGCAGTAAACACTAGGAGCATAGTCTTTGGGTCGGAGAGACCTGCGCTTGAGTCCTATCCTTTACTCTTTCATTGTGCTGTGTTACTTTAGGTCAGTCACTTAACCCCTCTGGGCCTCAGTTTTCTTAACTGTAAAGCAGGGCTAATCATAGTGCATGTTTCATAGAGCAGTTATGGATCATATAAACAGAACCAAAAATAGTTAAGCATTTAGCCTCCTGCCTGACAGAACTAAGCCCTCAATATACTGCAGCTTTTGTGATTCAGTAGCCAGGAAAATCCAGAAGAGGCAACGTGTGGATCCTCTCTGTGTTGGGTGTCTAATATCCAGAGCCACAGCACCCTCAGACTTCCTGTTAGCACAGATGTCCATGGTTTTAGTCAGTCACTTCCTAGGGAAAGTCACGATTGTGACATGCATAAGTATGTCTCTGAGAGGCTGGAGTTTTGGCAAAAATCTACCCATGACAAATAGTCTTGAGTTTTCTGACATATATACTACCAGCTTCTCAGAAGATGTGGAGGCTCGATTTCAGACTTATTCCACAACAGGATGGATTTTACCTCCACAAAGTCTTGATCGCCACGCTCGTGGGCCTTCCAGCTTGGCGGGGGTTGGTGACAGTCTGTGTTTCCATGTGGAACCAAGGAAGGAAGCTGGTTCACTAGGGTCATCCTGACTTTCAGGTCAGGTGTAATTCTGTTAGGAGGGCCCGGATGCTGCAATTCACTAGCTGGAGAGTTGTATACGATATAGGGAGTAGCAGAAGTTCGATGACATCATTTATGTAAAACTCTCCGCCAACTGTAGACATTCTTATAAATCCAGCAAGGATGTGGTTGCTGTCACTTTTCCTACCTTTGAGAAGTCAGGTACATGAATACCAACACATGCTCTTGGGCAACACCCACGCGTATGCGCACGCACCACACCACAGTCAATAGCGAGGAAAAGTTTGCTTGTGTCCTTGAGGATTGGTTTGGGCAAAGGTGCATATTTCTGCCAGTGTTTTGAAGCCAGTTCTTTGTTTCAAAGTCAGCAGGGCACTGGCAGGTCTTCCCCGTCTCGGGGTCAAAGCCAACCTGCTGAGCTATCACATGGTGTCCAGCAGGTGGCGCTGTTTCCCGCGTGGACCCGGCTCGCCCTCCCTGGCTCCCGGAGACCAGAGTTATGTGGCGCAGCGAAATGGGTCTTAGCGCAGCCGGCGTGCCCTGCAAACGCAAACGATGACACACCGGCTTGACGAGAGTCTTTGTCAGAGCAATGCGGACTTGGCGTCACTGCGTAATGGAAAACAAAGTGCTTCTGCCTGCTGGCCGGAGTTCAGATTTGCTCACCATTGATTCTGGGGCATTTACAGGCAGAATGAGTTCATATGAAATTTCAGACCCTTGTCATGACTCAGATCCACTTTCTGTAAACCAGAGTCAACATTATGCTTCCCCTAACTTGGGACCATTACTTGAACTTTTGGGTCACCATTTGTAATGAGCTAACAGAAGAAACTCAAGTATTTCACAAGCACCCCTTTTTTTTTCAAAAGGGCAAAATTAACTTGGGACAGATTTATAGTTTGAGATTTTTGTCACTCAGGAAAAATACGTTGGCCTTATTTGTTAGTTACATGCTACAAAGTTTGGTGTGTAGAAATACTGTTCTAGCAGGAAGCCCAGGAGGGGATTGTTCCTGGAAGCAGCTAGGGCTGGACCAGGTGTAAGAGCAAGAGGAGCAGGCAACCTTGAGGAAAGAGTAAACTGAGGAGATAGGCCCCAGAGCTGTGTGTGTGGTAACTAGAAAACATACAGATGACTGGAATTGATCTGTCCTGAGGATTATGGCAGAATTTTGATATCAAGGAAAAGGGAAAAGAGGAGGCTAGGATTCGAGAGAAACATCAGGTTTGGCAGCGCTGGGAAGGAGTTGAGCAATTGAACAAGGGGTCTGAGTAATACCCTGGATTTATATCAGGCCAAGCACCTGCAGAGAATTAACTTGGGAGGCAGGAGGCCATGGAAAACCTTTTCATCTGCTGAAGGCCAGGGACAGCAGGTGGCCTAGCTTCCAGGTACTCAGATAGGTTCCCCCAGACATACAAAGAGGAGTCTCTTACCTGTTGTCTGCAGCCCTGCAGCCCCATTCCTAATTCCAGCTAATTGTCCTCTCAGGATTTTTTTCCTACTAATATTCAATCCCTTTTCTCACCTAGTGAAATCTCATATCTCATTGTTCACTAAAAGTTTTCCTACAAAAATCTTTATATCAGGTTGAATTTTCAGTCCTTTTATTTTTGTGTGTTTCCTGTTGCTACCCACCCCCACACCCTCAAGAAAGAATAAGGATCTTTGGGGCTGAAGAAGATAGGAAACTCTCTGTGCCCTCCTTGAGTTCCCTTTTCCTACCCAGCCTCACTGGGACGCTTTCCATCTGTCCTACTGATCTCTTGCTTTAGTGAAATTGGATGAGGGCCCAGAGAAGGGTGGTGAGTCTGAGCTCTGAGCTCCTTTCAGCACAAGGATTTGTTTCAGGTTAGAGCAAGCAAGCAAATAAACAGCCCCAAATACTGAAAACCAAGTTAATCAGAGTTATAGGTTTGTCCAAGTAATGTCATTCCCCCTCCTCAGGACACACTGGAAGAATCATGTGTGGATGTTAATATAGTCGCATGGATGTACAGAATGTTGTAATACTTGTGATGTGAATTCTGCCCTTTTCTTCCTCATGCAGAGAAACTTACTGAATTGAAAAGAAATTCAGAATCTTTATGGGCATGTTTGTGTGTATGGAAACAAACACAAATGGAAACTTTGCTAAGTAAAGGATTATGACTGATCCCAACACATCGGGGTAGGAGAACAATAAGACCAAATGAAAACCATGCCAAGTAAAACCACGCCCAGAGTGCCCATTGTTATCCACACATAGGCATGATATATGCACACAGTCTCACATTCATAGGACCATGCTTGGCATGGCAAGTCTAATGTCTGATCTTCTTTCCAAAAGGTAAGGTGAATTTACATCGTTTTGGAGTTAGGGAGACTCTTCACTCCTGCCTCTACCTTTTGCAAGGTGGTTGGGTACAGGTACAGACTGACGTCTGCTAAGTGTTTCACTCTATTTTCAGAGCCAAGGTCAGGCGCCTCCTACAAGTCCAGCAGGCTTGCCAGTAAAATTATGGCCACGTTCCACATCGCCCAGGTAAGTCCTGGGTGATGGTGCCTGAGGAACCCAGCACCCAAAAAGCAGCAGCAGGAGAGACTAGCTGGGATATTGCTCAATGTTATCAGGTTGACAGCATTGGTTTTATGTAATTTGAGAGGAGTGTGGAATGTCAGCCAGGCTTTTATCACTCACCCCTCTTCCCTTCCTGAGAATTGTTTGCATTGTGGAGATTTCCTGTCTATATTTTTAGTGTCTGATTCTTTGTGGTTGCTCAAGTCTCTGTGGCCATATTTTACTGACTCTCACAGATGCCCCTGATGGAACTGATGCTTTTCAGTGGAAAGCAGTCATCGTGGAAAGTCCAAGAACTGTCCATAGTTGCCTAACTGGTTTCTGCTGATTTTTCAGCAGTTTTACGGATAAATTAATTTCCAGAATTTCAGTTTCATTAGTTTCCTTCTTCATGCTGAATGAGAGAAAGGATATATTTGAGGTAAAGTAAAAAGGAAGGGGCACAGCGAATGTTCATCCAGCGTTTTTTCACTGGCCCCTCTCCCTGCCACCTTGGCAAGCCAGCTGGCTCTCCCAGCCCTGCGTCTGTGGGCAGGGCTACTTGGTGAAACAGCTGAGTCACAGCTTTCTTCTCCTCTATAATTACAAATTTTATCACCTCATCTGACATAGAAAGGGTGTTGGTTGGAAATGAAATACACATTAGGAATAGCTCGTTAGAAACACCAAAAAAAAAAATAGCAAAAGCAGCCAAAAATTGGATTTTATCATTTGAACTCTTTTCCCCCAAATATCCAGAGAGCTAAGGTTCTAACTATCAGAGCAATCATCTCCCTTTCCTTCCATACGTAATGGAAATTAAAACAGCAAAGTAACCAATGCTACAAATTTCTCATTCTAGCAACACATCTATAAGCTCGTTTCATGAGCTTAGCGTACTCACTGACCAACACATCACACCAGCTTCCTCCTACCTTTCCACCTTTTCTCCTGTCCTCTTTGCTTGTTGCACTGTGTCTTGCTCAAAAGCACCTTTACTATGAAAGCTTCTTGACCCCCACTAGATATCCATTCGTGATATATTACCTTGCTTCCAAAACCTAAAAAAAAAAAAAAAAAAGGCCCATGGGCTCTGTCCATGTATACCCATCTCTGACCAGAGTTAGGACCATGTCTTCTAATGCCTTGTGTTTCTCCAGTGTTCTTCCCTCCATGGGGCAGTTTTCACTATGACTATTATCCACTCTCACATTTCTGTCATTGCCAACTTCGATCCACCAAGCATCTTCTTGATGGAGCGGAAAACAAAGCGCCCTTCCCAAGAGCACGTGTGAATAGCTCCCAAACAGCAAGGACTAGCAAACGAATTAGGTTTCCTCTTCCGCCTCTATCCAAACAGGACTTTGCCCCACCATCTCCTATGAGCTGACAAATCCGGATATTTCTGTTGCGTGGTTGCTATTTGCCATATGCTTCCTGGACAGGTTTCCAGGTAACCTTAATGGCTGCGCTTCTGGGGAAGGAGGAGTAGAAAATAACTCACCTCTTCAGTAAGTGGTTTTAAAAATACGACAGCATTTAAAAGCTTTTAAGGAGCAGCTCTTTCTGCCTGCCTAGGCCCTATTTGCTTTGTGATAGGAGCCCCTGTAAAGTTTCCCGCCTGGCAACATCTGATTAGGACAGAAGGGCAGATTTAAAGGCCAGAAGATTGATTTTTCTGTGGAGGGGTTTCTGTGAGGGGCGTGGGAGAGAAATCTACAAGGGGAAGCAGCCGGCAGTGAGTCTCACGTCTCCATATGCTCTTCATTCTTGTGAAAGGCTGAACAAACTCTTTGTCTCAATAAGTAAGGCCCATTCCACAGAAGGCAGTGGCTTACCCTGGGAGTCTCAAGGGGATGGGGACCCGAGAGGAAAGAGGTCACTGCAGTCACAGCCTTTATTCCCACCTGCGTTTCCATCCCAAACTTCAGGGAAATGTCCCCAAACAGTTTGTGTGTTTTCCCTTGATGTGGGCGGGCTTACTGCGGTGTGGCTGGATTCAAGGTTCAAACTAGGCCTGACTGTCCAGTTTTGGAAACTGGGAGGAGTTTCCCCCTCTGCCTGGGCTTGGGGTTTACCTTCCCCAGAGTATTGAGCAAGAACCTCATGTTTACAAAATCCTTGGCCCAGTGATTTCTTCCTGTCAGTGCAGGAGGATAAGTGGGCACAAAATGTCAAGTAGACCTGAACTTCTTTGCCTTCGTTCTTGCCTTGCACAAAGTTACCAGGCAAAGAACAGGTGCAGGCAGTGTGCCAGGCTGGGAGGGGATATACTGGCTGAACTCCAAAAATATAATTCATAAAATTTCACTACTGTTAAATCAAATCACTAGAACTTCTGTGTAGAGTACTATTTTTTAAAGCATTAATCCCAGTGACCCTAACCTGAGACCAAAGTGAAATTATATGCTTCTTACAAATAGAATTGAAAAGCAGATGATTGAAAAAATACAAAGAGAAATGTATTTGTATACACGCATATACATACACATGCAATGGTATACTACTCTCCTATGAAAAGATGAAATCTCTGTGTGTAACAGTAAGGCTTAATGCTAATAAAATAAATCCTGGAAAGAAAGACACATGCCATATGGCTTCACACATGTAGAAGATAAAGAAACATAACTAATGAACAAATAAAACTTCAGTGCTCGCGTTCGATCCCCGCCCCGGAGGTGATCCACCGCCAGAGCTGACCCACATGGTGCGGCAGATCACTCCTGACCCACCCTCAGCGTGTACTTCGTCAGTTGGCCTGTTCGGCTTCCCACTCTGTCTCTGGTGAAGCCTCTCACCACCCCTGAACCTCTGGCCTGTACCCCAGTTCTGTATGCACAAATAAATAAATCTTAAAAAAAATAAAAGAGTGAGAGCTTTAAAATGAGTGGATTTCAAATACAGAGAGCAGCTCCTTGTAGGTCCCAAGCGCTGGGTATTTAGTTTATGATTTACACACATTCATTTTCTGACTGGAAAGCTGGAGGCAAACAGACAGCTCATTAGGAAAATAACCAAAGAGCTAATGTGATGGAGGAAGTAGGCAACAGAGCCCCAACAGATGAGCGTGGCTCACTGTCCTTCATGGGCCATCAGAGGCCAAGAAAAACTGATGTGTCCACCCCTCAAAGGTCAGTCATCTAGGTCTTTGTCACCCCAGGTAGAGCAGGGAGTTTCAAAGGGCCTTTGTGGAACACACAGAGCTCTGGCCCCTGAGACTCAAATCAGGATCTGGAAACCTGTGTAGCAACCGCTTGCATGTGTAATGGTTAGCCAGGCCCTGCATCCTCGTTTTCTCCTTTTTTATTATTTTTTCATGCGCACTAAGGTTTCCCTGTAGTTGGGAAAGAGATCACTAAAAAGCAAACAAGATGTTGCATAATATTTGTGGTGGCTTTTTTTAAAAACCATCCATGATGTAGTGATCTACACCACAGATCATACTGCCTAGTGGGTAATGTAACATTCACACACACACACACACACACACACAAACACACCTACATAATGTTTACAAAATATTCAGTATGTAATACGTTTCAATATTTATTTTAAGATAAACCAAATCTATGAATAGATAAGCACAACTTGTTAAAAATCGAAACATAACTTCAAGTGGATCCTCAATTGTTTTTTGATTTTGTTGGATCCCATCTTCTGTGTATATTACCATTTCTTTCATTTGCTTAATGATGGGATGGATCTCTGTTTTTTATTGTCCTCAGTGAGTGTGAGAAATGTTAAGGATATTCTCTCACACAAGACCTGGGAGTTGTGCCTGTGTTTACTGTTTGCTCCTGAGACTCATTTAGTTTCCAGTCAACGTACAGTTCTTGTTTACTATGTTTACTTAATTTTCCTAATGCAGCATCTCAAGGGCTCTGGGATGTTCAGATTTTGTGTTGTGAGAAGCCCAAGCCCTCAGTACAGGAGGCCTACCCCCCTTTCCTGACTGTTACCCCACTTTCTGGCCTGATGACTGCTTGTTTAGTTTCTCTGAGACTTAGTTTCTGTAACTGCTCACTGAGTTATTATGGACATTGACAAACTAGTGAGTATAAAGGCACTATTCAAATGTAAATTATGAGTTATTATTAGTAAAGTTCCTATTTTATTCCAAGACAAAGGAACACTGGTAGTCATTCATTTTTTTTTTATTCTTATCATTCACTTTACATGTTTTTCTTCTATTTCTGTCCCTGCTTCTCTTCAAATTTTATAAGTCTAAAATAGTGTCGTCATTTTTGAGTCATGGCTGTGAGTCAGCCATTGAGAATATGAATCAGCTGAAATTAAGAGAAGAATCATCCCAAGTCCACTAAGACCTAACATTATGGAGTCAACTTGCATTGAAGACAATGAAATGTCTTTCATCGAAAAGTTCTACATGAATCCCTAAGTTAAAGTAGTAAGCGAAACTTACAGGGAAAAGAAGAGAGAATGCAAGGGTAATAAAGAGTCAGAGGAATTTGCAAATAGCTTCAGAGGGCAATTTTGAACCTGCAGGCCTAGTCACCTATAATCATCCTTGAAGACAAGAATATTATAATCTCAGCAAGCTAAATAAAGGAGGCCAACCAGTGAATCAGGCCTATAGTTACGCAATGGCTTGCCTTGCAGTTCCAAAAGCTTGCTGACAATAGGTTCTCTTTCTCTCCACCCTTTCTTTGAAGTTTCTTGACCCAGGAGCGTTGAACACCTGTTAGAAGCCCATGCCTAAATCAAATTCCTTAGGCATTGGTCATTATTTTCTGTCATATTTTCATTGTAATTGATGTGTTCATAAACCAGTAATTCAAGTTCATCTGTAAAACTTCAGGGCAGGAGTCTCAATCTTTGATTTTGAGCCATCACCTCCTTTGGGTATCTGGTACTCTAGGGAATCATTTCTCACAATTTTTTTTAAAGATTTATTTATTTATATATAAAGAACTGGGGTACAGGCCAGAGGTGCAGGGGCGGTGAAAGGATTCACCAGAGACAGAGTGGGAAGCAGAACAGGCTGACTGACAAAGTACACTGTTGAGGGGAATAGCAGATGGGTCAAGAGTGGTCTGCCTCACCATGTGGATCACCTCCGGGTTGGGTATTGAACTCATACTGAAGTGGCTTTAGCTTCTTATATTGTGCTTTAACCCACTGTGATGGGGAGGGCCCACCATGGTGTTTTTAAGAATGTAAATCAAAATATGTAGCATACTAAGGAAAACAATTTTATTAAAGAGTTACTTAACATATTTTAAAATATATGCTGTAGCAATACCTGCTTCTTTATTAACACATTAAAATAAGATCTAGTGATGGGTTTAGTGTGTTATATACATTCAAAGTATGTTGAATGTGTCAAAGGTAGTAGATGTATGTTACTGATATTTCAAGATTTGGGTAATAGCTGCTGTTGGAAAAAAATCATAATGGTTACAAACTATTATAGTTTGTCGCCTATCTTCATAATTGCAGGAAATACTTACATTCAGTTACAGATTTGTGAAGAGTCTTTAAGCCATCCAACTTTAGACCCCTGGAATTCTATTCAAGTGTCTTCTGGGCCTCCATGGTTCTCCATGGGGTCCTCTGACTCCATAGGATAAGCAATGGTGCCATCATGACTTCCTTCCTTCTGGCCCAAAAGACAGCGATGTCTGGAGTAAGAAATGCACTACCTGTATGTATCTTCCTGCCTCTCTCTATTTATAAAACTCAGTATCCATAGTTTATCTCCAATGGGAGATTGAAGCATCACCTTTAGAAAATAAAGGTAGCACTTATGTGTATTTACTTATTCGTTTATGAATCACACAATGTATTTCCAGACAAATGTCTGAGGAAATGACACATGCTTCGATACAAGTAGAGTCGAAACTGGGTGACAGAACTTCTATGAATAGAAAAAAGGGAATTCAATTATGTGGTAGGTTTAGGAAGTATGGAAATGAGATCATAGTAGAGAATATTATATTTACTTTTACCTTTAAAAACAATGTTTGTTTTTTTAGTGATAAGTAATGTGTCATCTAGGTGGTGGGCAATACTAAGGGGCATAGTAGGGTTGCCATGTCTCTGGGGAGTAGACTATGTTAGCTTCTGCTGAAGGCAGTTGCTCCTGTTTGAAGTGGGGATACTGAAGTGCAAGGGGGCAGCTTTTCCCATTAACCTTGCTGTCATCTCTGTACTTTATCCAATGCCATGTCTTCCACAGAAGTCTGATCCACGGCATTTCTCTTTAAAAAAAAAATATTGAGGCCCTCCCTGGTGGCGCAGCAGATTAAAGCACAGCACTGAGAATCTAAAGCCGCTTCGGCATGAGTTCGATTCCCGCCTGCCCCAGAGCAGACCACATGGCGAGCCAGACCTCTCCTGACCCGCCCGCTGCTTCCCTCAGCAGTGTACTTCGTCGATCTGCCTGTTCTGCTCCCCACTCTGTCTCTGGTGAAGCCTCTCACCGCCCCTGAGCTTCTGGCCTGTACCCCAGTTCTGTATGAATAAATAAACAAATCTTTAAAAAAATATATTGAACTCATATTGGTGTATACAGTTACATAGGTATGTTTCATAGATCTAGAAGCCTGGTTTTCACCTTTCATCATACAGTCAACCTTTTTCACCTGATTTATCCAGCCCCACACCTACCTCCCCCACCAATATTTTTGGTCACCATTACTATTATTATTATTTTAATATTGATGATCTGAAATTTATTTATTGTTTCTAAAGATTTATTTATTTATGCATGAAGAACTGGGGTACAGGCCAGAGGTGCAGGGGCAGTGAGAAGATTCACTAGAGACAGAGTGGGGAGCAGAACAGGTAGATCGAGGAAGTACACTCTGAGGGGAGCAGCAGGCGGGTCAGGAGAGGTCTGCTGCACCATGTGGGTCACCTCTGGGGTGGGGGATCGAACTCATACTGAAGCAACTGCAGCCAGCTTGCAGTGCTGAGTCCTTACCTGTTCCGCCACCAGGGAGGGCCCCACCACTATTTTGTTCTTAAACAATTTAAGCGTTAGTTTTTGTTTTGTTTGTTCATTAGTTATGTTTCTTTATCTTCCATATGTGTGAAACCATACAGTATGTGTCTTTCTCTCCAGGATTTATTTCACTTAGCATTATGCCTTACTGTAGCACACAGAGATTTCATCTTGTCATCGGAGAGTAGTATTCCATTGCGTGTGTGTATGTATATGTGTATGTATGTATACACACACACATTTTTTTTTTCAATCATCTGTTTCTTTTCAATTTTATTTCTTAGAAGCATATAGTTTCACTTTGGTCTCAGGTTAGGGTCACTGGGATTAATGCAAACTTTCCAGCTGCGTCTGACACCACCTACTGCACTTGCACTTACTGACACTGGCCACAGAGTCCTTTCATTTTCTATCTCTTTCACAGAAGGTTAGTGGTGAAAGTCCCAGCCATGGCTTTACCCTGGGTGTAGTTTCAAAACTGAACTATAGGAAAAATACCACTGGAAGTTTCCCTAGAACTCATCTTTGCAGTGATTTAAAAAGAACTGGGAAGTCTTTGGGGTCCCTTACTCCCATGAAGAATTTGTTCCATGCTTTTCTTTATAGAAGCTATTTCCTTCCTGGAACATTTGAAAAACCACTGCACACAGTGTTCTGGTTGCTGTAGGAGGATTAAGAATGACCTTTAGCTGAGGAACCAGGCAGCACAACTACAGCCGATTCTGACCTATTTTCTTTTTATGTGTATAATGTTGCACCTCGAGGGAAAACACTGGCAAGGGCCCAGGCCAGCCTCAATCTGACTGAATATTCTCAGAGAAATTGCCTTCAGCTGGTAGAGAAATTGCGTATATATACATCATGGTAAATCCCAGTTCTAATCTGCTGAAGGTAAATTGGTTGGGGGGGGGAGGGAGGAGGGGGGAAGGGGGAGGGGTGGTGTCCTGGGATTTCTTTGTTAAGGACAGATATGTGTAAGGTCTACCTGTGGTGATGCCACACCTCTTCCAGCTGCTACTTGATTATCTATGAAGCACTTTTACATTGTCATATTTGATTTTTTTTTAGAGATAAGGTTAATGAAAGCTAAGTTATACAATTATATAAAGGATAATTAAGAAGACGTAGAGCACTCATCTTTATTTTGAATCTTCCTATTATTTAATAGTTAATATGCCAATTAAGAGATGAATCACAATCCACAAATAGTTCATTGTGGTAGTAAACACTTAAACAGCTACTGTGAGCCAGCATTGTACAATGGTCTTAACATGGATTATTCCACTTGATTCCTTTTCACAGGTTGGTAGTCTTAGGTATTTTACCAGTAGCAAAAGTGATAATGAGAGAGAAGGATTCACTGAGGGTACATGGTAAGTGTATGATCAGAGACGGGGATCCATGTCTCTATAACCCTGAAACCCATTAACTCGCTGAAACCCAATGGACAATGCTGAACGTTGTCCATTATTCCTTCTTTCCTTTGACTTTTCTCTCCCTTCAACTGTATGTGATCACATTCTCCAAGATAGCTCTTTTCAGCATTATTATTGCAGTCATAATAAAAAGGATCTTTCATTGACCCCATTAAAGGCATTTGCTATTCTTATTTATAGATTTCGTTCTCTTAGCTTTATATTCCTTGAATGTGGGACTTGAGTCTTACTTGTTTTTATATTGTTAGCAGCACTTTGATGCTATTCTACTAATGTCTATTCAATCAATTTCTACTCAATGATCTAATGTCTATTCAATACAATTTTTTGGAATGAAACTAAGTAAATCAAATGTTCATAATCCAGGGGGTCAATTAACAGCTTGAAAAATATATTATACCTAAGAAATGATTTTAGTGAAGTTGTTTGCTTTACTCTTTTGCAAGAAACCTACAAAATAGATGAGATTATAATGTAGGATTTTTTTAAACATTTAAATTAAATATGGTACAGTTTTAGTTTAAATGGTACTGTTCTGAGTTTTTGGACAAGGGGCCCTGTATTTCCCTTTCACACTGGGCCTTAGATATTAGATAGTCAGCCCTGCCCTCCATTTCTTCGCTTCTCCAACCTTCCTCTATCAGGACCCCCTTCCTTCTATAGCCCTTTGAGAATTCCCATAGATTTGAAAGGCACTGTTCTGTTGCTTCACTTGCCAAATCTAGAACTGTGGGCCCTCCCTGGTGGCGCAGTGGGTTAAAGCAAAGCACTGTGAAGATGCTTCAGCACGAGTTTGAACCCCCCCCACCCCAAGGAGCTGACCCACATGGCGCAGCAGACCTCTCCTGTCCTGCCTGCTGCTCCCCTCAGCTCCCCTTAACAGTGTATTTCAACAGATCCATATGTTCTACTCCACACTCTACCTCTGGTGAATCTTCTCACCCCCTACACACCTCTGGCCTGTACCCTAGTTCTTATATGTATAAATAAATAAATAAATCTTAAAAAATAATCTAGAACTGGACCAGGATTAATTTAGAAGTAATTCAGGGCTTCATAGGTACTAGAGGAAGGATATCTGCTGAGTGAAAGATGACATGACTTCTCAGCCTCCTACCATCTCATCTGGGGGAAGCAAGGACATGCTGAATTTTTTTTTTCTTATGCTGCTGGTTCTCCTTTGGATTTTTACAGTTCTGCTAGAAAAATCACTTCTGGAAGACTAAGTCTCAGATGTTATCCTTACAATAAGGTCCTTTTCTGTTCTTCCCTGCCACTTCATAAATTGTTGAGCACCTCCAAGCAGACAGAGTGGGTAGAAAGTCCTTGTGAAGAGTGAATGTTTTATCAAAGCTCTTAGGAAGGGTCCTGCAAAGAAATGCCTGGGAGATTTTTGTCTTAAATGGTAAAATCACAATAGAATCATCTCTTTAAAGTTTTGGCAAATGTGCAAATATCACAACACAAAACTGGAAGCATCAAATTTTATAAGAAACTGATGATGGTGATGAGAAACTATAGGAAACTAAAAAAGAAATGTGGAGATTGAGATATGTTTCTACTGAAAGCTATAAAGAGCATACAATTATTTATTCCAGAGTTTTTATAGATCATTATGACTCATCAAAAGTATCAACATTTTCTAACAAATATTAACTGATCTGAGGAATAGTAAAGTGAAAGTATTCCAATGTAATACTTTTCAGTAGAACTTTCTGTGATGATGATGGAAATGTTCCATTATCTCTGTGCTGCCTAACACGGAAGCCATTAGCCATAGGAATGCTTGAGTGTGCTTAATGCAATTGAGGAACTGAACTTTTAAATTTGAAATCACCATATGTGGTCAAATGAACAGTGCATTTCTTTTTTTCTTTTTTTTAAAGATTTATCTATTTATTCGTACAGAACTGGGGTACAGGCCAGAGATGCAGAGGGTGTGAGGATTCATCAGGGACAGAACGGAGCAGAACAGGCAGATCGACAAAGTACACTGCTGAGGGGAGCAGCGGGCGAGTCAGGAGAGGTCTGCCACGCCATGTGGTCACCTCCGGTTAAGCGGGATCGAACTCATGCAGAAGTGGCTTAAGCTTCTTAGTGCTGTGCTTTAACCCACTGCGCCACCAGGGAGGGCCCTGAACAGTGTATTTCTAACACCTCAAGTGTCAAAGCCAGCGGTTTCTTTGTTAGATAACCTCTGTAAGTTACTGCTGAATGGTAAGAGGTTGGAGTAGAAAGAGAGGAAACTCTCTTATCAGATCTATTGAGCCACTTAAAGAAGACCTGAAATTCTCCACAGCTTCTGGATTCAGAGGTGACACAACCTACTGCTAAGAATATGAAGGAAGAAATAGCTCCTAGATAATGCCAATGGGAGGAAAGGACTTGGAATTTTGGTCACTACCTTGGGAAGAGTTCTGTTCCTCACACAGAACCTGAGGCTTGGAATACCCCTGGGTTTCCAGAGCCAGAAGATAATTTAGAGGTGGAGTAGGTAACTTTCTGGCTATCAACAGGCTGAGCAGAACCTTTCATTTTGGAGATCAAGGTCTTGCTCTTACTCCTGAACACATTGCTGGGATTCAGTTTATTCACAAAGGAGCTGGTTTCTTCTGCTGCATAAGATTGTGACGTAGGTGATGGGTTTATTTGTATATGTTGAACCATTGCTAAATGCCTTAGCTGATGAAGCCATACACTACTGCAGCAGATCCAGGTGGGTGGATGAGCAGGTAATACGAGGCAATGCAGGTATTTATGAGAACATATATAACACTCTATACAGGAACCAGAGCTCAGTGTCTTGTGGTTTTCTTCCTTTTGGAGGAGATTTTAAGTACCCTTCCCTTTACAAGCATCCAACTCAAATATCACCCTGCAAAGATCAAAAGCAAGGCTACTTTGGCTCGTTTTCTTCTTTCCTTATCAGCGCCAACTCTGTGAGAGTTGGTATAGGAGGAAGTGAGTACAAGACAGACTGGTTGAGTTGTGTCAGCTCTGAGATACTGTTAATTGCCATGATACCTGCTGGAACGGAGAGTTCATCTAGTGCACATACCATATTGTGGGCAAGCTATTGGTCATCACGTGAAATTTTTCACCTCCTCAAGCAACACACTTTTTTTTTTTTTGTTCCTATGGAATCATACGACACTCAGCAGGGACTTCTACTATGGCCACCTCTGTCACTTCTGGAGAAGATTCTAGGACGTAGGGGATCACTGTGGTGGCTTCTTCTTCCATGATTAGCACCTCTGCTCTGTGCGTGACTGGGGTGGTGCGAGGTACCGGACTGAGAGTCATGTGGGAGGGAGGGCTGACTGTAGCCTCAGAGACTCCATGTTCAAGTTATAGGCATATGGTGAGTTAGAGCGCTTCCTGGTGCCAGAGGTCCCAGCAGCACCATGATGTACTGCCCTCCCCCCAACCCATCCCTCACTCCATGTGAGACCAGGAAGCTGTGGTTCTGCTGGGTGCGGTACCTATGCCCCACCCCACACCGCCTGCACATGTTGATTCTTCATCCCTGACTGGAATAAATGAATTTTTGATGTGAAAATAAAAATGAATTTGTTTGCAAATGGGAAAGTACTAAAATCTGCACTACTTTTTTTTTTTTTGTACCATAGATGGTGAATCTGTACTAAACAGTGATGTAAGGAAGTTACTAGGAAAGACTTATTTATATTCCCTCGATATACAACTCTTTTTGAAGGCAAGACAGGGAGGATGAAAATATGGTCGTTGTAACCATCTTAGCAGTGCATTGACCAGATCCTAAGAAACAGCCACAGGGAACATAAATCACCAAAGTATTAGAGAGCTACGAGTCTCTGATGTGATCCTTGATGATATCTTGCTTGGGTGACCCATTCACTTTGAATGTCAGAGAATATGGCAATATGGCTAAAAAGTAGTGAGGCAATCAGACCCTCTTTGAAGCCTGTACCTCCCCCTGGCTGACCTTGATTCCTCTCCATAGTCTGTAAGCAAATAGCAAACCAGGTGAGAACTATTTTCTCTTCAGGACAGAATCTCTGTTTTCATGTAGAGTTAGACAAACTAATAACAGCACCAAAGCAAATAAAAGCAAAAATTAAAAAGAGGAAAGTAACTCATGATCAAAATGCAGGTGAAGAATAATACTCTGAAGAACTATTCCAGCCAACCAAAGAATTTCAGATGCATATTTGTCTACCCACTCAAAGAAATTAAAAAATATATATATACATCGTCTTTTTGAAAATAATTTCAAGATGCAATACAAGAGATCAAAGAAAAATAATCAAAAGGTAATGATATCAAAGAAAAATAATCAAAAGATAAATGAAGAGAGGTGAAAGAAATGGAAGATGATAAAACTGTCCTGGACATAAAAATCACATTAAAACAGATGTTGAAGACACATTCAGTAATGCAGATATCAGACTACAGAAAAGAGCATTTACAAAATAAAGAAAAAAACAAATCACTTAAGTACAGAGAAGATGAACTATGAAGGAGCCGAAAGCCAGTCAGGTCTGGGAAAGGAGTATCCCAGAAATAGAAAAGAGAACAAATGGAACAGAAAATCAGAATGTCAGAAATAAAATTAAGAAGACTCCATTGAAATAAAATAAAACTCTACAAGTTGAGATTTCAGAAAAAAAAGAAAGCAACCATAATATCAGAAAAATCAACATAAACGCGCCATAGTAATTCAAGTTACTGGACTATACAGGCAATATTAGAAACACCTGGGCTTTTAGACTGAAAAGTGGTTTTCCTATAACTGGCAAAAGAGCAGACTATCCTCAGATTTCTTGACAGAGATATTCAATTATAGAAAAAGTGAACAACAATATCTGGTTGAACTGAGATGACTCAAAATAAATGTCAAAGGACTGGGGCAGAATCCTGAATCCGTTTGATAAGGAACAAAACCCCCCAAATCATGCAAAATTATGGTAAAAGAACAGACTGCTATTATTATAAATCCTAGATAAAGAAGTATAGTGTAATATAATGTAATGCTCAAAAACTGCCAGTAGGAAAATAACACTATTTTTCTTTTCCTCATTTATAATACGAATCAGAGGCAGCTGAATTCAAGAAACAACGTTTATTTGATTTCATTTAGGAATGGAAGTGCAATATTTAAAACTTTTGATTTGTAAATGATTTCTGAATATCCTCTAAGTGGTCCTTCTACTTTATGTTTTTCTCATGCTTTCAGAGGAGTTGGTGAGGCAAGATAAGAGTGTCTCAATCAGCATGATTAAATTATGAACTGATGCTAGCAGGGGGCAACAGACTACCATGCAGTTGTTAAAAATGCTAAATCAGTCAACAGAGACTAACATGAAGTGAAGGTCAAGCAATGATGTTAAGTAAAAATTAAGTTGCAGCTCTGTGATTTGATACAAAAGAAAAAATGATGCATGAATATGAGCTCTCCCTGGCTCACTCTGGGTCGGTAGTAGGGGCCTTCTACTTTTTCATTTTCAAACTATTATTTCATTACTTTGATTGTTTTGCTTTATAGCTGATGTACTATTTGAAGTTTGCAAAGAGACATTTTTCTTTTCAACAGAATAAGACAAAGACAAAGAACAAACTTGAACTTTGTATTGGATGACGGTAACAGCATGGTCAGTGAATTGGAGAGATAGTTTAGTGGCATTGATTGGATGAGGCTGTCCTTGAATGCTTTTTCCCACCAAGAGGTGAAAACTTAATCTGGCCATGAGGGAGCACTTTTCACCTCCAGGTGGCAAACAGGGGGAGGGCCTGGCTACAAAAGCAGATGGGAGCCTGGGAAGGCCGCACTGGTCTGTGGAATGGCTCAGACTCCAGGGCGGTGCTGGAAGGAAGCGGAATTCTAGCAGGCTGAAGGGTTGACCTGGTTTAAAGTTGCCAAGGCAGCGAAGAATCCTGGTCTGGAACACAAGCAGGGGAACAGGCATTTTACCTTCTGTAATAAAGTTGACTTCAACACTTTGAGAGGAAAAACTAAATTTCAAAGAGGCGGAATGTGATTTGACTGTGAGGAGACTTGCAGGGTCCCTGAGAAACTTGGTAAATCTTCGGGCTCAGAACCAAGTTGAGCGTAAACTTCTGGGCCCTGCCTGGTGGCACAGCGGGTTAAATAAAGCACAGCACAAAGAAGCTAAAGCCACTTCAGCATGAGTTCGATCCCTGTCCCAGAAGTGATCCACATAGCACACAGACCTCTCCTGATATGCCCACTATTCCCCTCAGCAATGTACTTCATCAGTCAGCCTGTTCTGCTCCCCGATCTGTCTCTGGTGAATCCTATCACTGCCCCTGCACCTCTGGCCTGTACCCCAGTTCTGTATGCATAAATAAATAAATAAATCCTTAAAAAAGAGAGGGTAAACTTCTAAGGCACCACGGCAGGACGGGACATATATCAGCATGACAAGACTTGTGTTCTCGAACAGATTCTGGTACCACGTGACTCTCCAAGCCTGTTCTTTTTGGTCGGATGTCCCACTTCCTATGCTAAAAGGTTTTAAGGGAGAATCAGTTGGGAACATGTGTGAAAATGCTTGGAACACACAGAAAGCACTGTAACATGGTCTGTAAAAAATAGATCCACCAAACTCCCCCACTTTTGCACATTTTCTTTCTTTTTTTTTTACTTTTGCATATTTTCATTGCCAGAGTTGCTTTTTTTGTTTCTCTGGCACCTTTCTTCTCATATACCTTGTTTGGAATTCCCGATTGCCCACTGTATTACCTAGAGGCGTCACGCCGCACAGATGGTTCTGCTGACAACGAGGGCGGGTTGGCCATTTTCATAGTGCAGATGTTATTTCTGCCCCTGGCTGATAGGGCACTATCAGTGTGGTGGGGACTCACTGCTGTACTTCCAGAAGCCTCCACCAACAGAGGACACCTGCTAACCCTGGCTCTCTGCACTCTTTATGCACCAGTCTCCACACAGGAGAGAGAGCCGATTTCTGGGAAATGTTGGTTGTCACTGTTCCTCCCCAGCTTAGACTTTCCCATGTGAAATCTCATGGGCCAGTTTGAGATCCACTTGCTACAAAACTGATATCTCTCAACTTTGGCAACTTTCCTAAGAACTTATTTAGCAACACGGGAAGGCCACCAGATAAGAACCTCAAATAGCAAAACGCCTGTGATAAGACAGTAACCTGAAGTGCAAGCAGTTCATTTTCCCCAGAAATGCTTGGTAAGGGAAGCACCATCATTGAGTGTGAGCAAGTTCAACCATCCAAAGGCAGTGCCCCAAATGCCTTTTGCTAATGAGAAGTGATGTGGATAAACAGGCATTCAGTGGGTCTCAAGTCTTATTTTGGAGCCTTGCCAATATGTCCTCTCTTCCTGGTGCACTTTCTTCCCCAGTTCCTACTCATCTTTCTGTTATTAGCTTCCATGCCACTCCTTCAAAGGGCCTTATCCCATTCCTCCATAGCCCTATGCTACACATTTTTATTTTGCAGCATTTATAATTATAATCAAATATTTGCCAAAGTCTCATTCATCTTATTCAAAGGTGGATTTCCAAAGCCTAGCGCAAAGTCTTGGTACACACAAATATTTGTTTTGTGAATATACAACCATATATGACAGGGTTTGAAGTCACCAGACTTTGGATGCCATCTACCCTTAGAATATAGATCAAGATGTTGGGTCAGATGGAGGGCTCCCCTGGTGGGGGTGGGGGGATGCGATTAGAAATCCAGTATTGCTCTCTGAGCTTCAGGCTCATCTCACTGGCATGAGGTTGAAGTTGAGAAGTAGCTGACAAGGGGAATCAGCCCTCTCCGAGAATGGATGTGCTTTCCTTATCCCAGCTCAGGGACAGTGATTTCATAAAGGCCTATAGACGCAGGCCATGATGCAAAGACGAAACCCTTTTTTTCAAGGAAACCCTTGACCACTGTGCAGCGAACTATGGAAAACAATATGGAAGTTCCATGAAAGATTAAAAATTGAATAAAATCCAACAGCTAAAAAACCAAAAATCCCAACAGCTCAAAAAATGGGTTATAATTCTTTTTTAACCATAATACTACCCACCATGAGCTTTTCATGTGGTGCTCATCAGTTTTTCAGTATTCCAAGCCTGCTATTTAGAGAGGAATATATGTCATATGATTAAGGTAGTAACATTTTTGACATACTAACTTTTCCATTCACTGTTGCTTCAGGAATTAAAATAAACTCTAGTTTTGTTCTTATTAAAATACATTTTAAATGTTAAAAGTAGAATTGTCATATGATCTAGCAATCCCATTGAAATAGAAATTAATTTCCTGGGCCTCCCTGGTGGTGTAGGGGTTAAAGTCTTAGCACTATCAAGCTTTCTCCAGCCGCTGCTGCCAGAGTTCAATCTCTGGCAAAGAGCTGACCCACATAGCACAGCAGACCTCCTCACCTGTCTTAATTTCTCAAAGAGAAATTTATACTCCAATGTCTAAAGCAAAACTTTTCACAATAGCCAAGATAGGGAAACAACATAAATGTTCATAGACAGAGAATGGATAAAGAAATTGTGATGAATGAATGAAAAAAATAAACATATACACAGTGGAATATTACTCAGCCTTTAAAAAGAATTCTGCCATTTGTAGCAACATGAATGGACCTGAAGAATATTTATGCTAAGTGCAACATGCCAGACAGACATATAAATTTTGTACTTTTCCACTTATATGTATTATCTAAAATAGTCAAATTCATAGAAGTAAATTGATTGGTGATTTCGAGGGTCTAGGACGAGGGTAAGTAGGGAGGTGGTAATCAAAGGTTATAAATTTTCAGATAAATAAATCTACATACACTGACACCCCACATCATCATCATAAAAGGGGGCAGAGGAAAGTTGGGGAGGTGATGAATGTGTTTGTGGCCTTGAGGTGATGGATTCCCAAGCATCTATTTTCTAATCTGTTGAGTTGCAGACATTAAATATATACAGCATTACACATGTGAATCTGACCTCAATAATGTGGTTTAAAAAACATCTGATTTGGGATTCCTCAAGCTTGGGGGTCACCAAGGGCTGGTATGTGATTCATGCTGAAATAACCCTACAGCTGAGTCCAGGACGTGTTTAGGAAGTCACTGCAGAGGCAGCAGGATACCTGCGCTTACCTTTGTTTATGGCTGGGGAGGAAGTGGATGAGAAACCAGGCCCTTTAAAAAAGGGCTGTTTCCCAGAAAGAGAAAGAAAAATACCGGATGGTTTCACTCATAGCAGGAGTATAATGGACCAGGTGGAAAATAACAAAAATAATGAACAACCATATACCAGAGACATTTTGTGGGGGTGGAGTGGGGAATGGGATCAAAAACGGGGTGGGGGGAGGGAAATGCACGGGATTATGGTGATGGCACATGGGTGACTTGGTGATGGGAAACCCACGGGGATTACAATTGAGATGGAAAAAAAAATGTACAAAATGATGTAAAAATAAACTTTTGTAATAAAAAAAAAACGAAGAAAAAAAAAAAGGGCTGTTTCCTACCCGAGGAGACCTCTACAGCCTTATTAAGGGGTAACCGGCTAGCGGGGAGGCTCTGCTAACTCTGAGAGGCTGGAGGAGCACAGGGCACGTTCAGTGCCCAACGTCCAGGCTGGCAATGCCTGGCAAGGTGGCACTGCCGAGGTGACTGTAAGTCACAGGATCTCCCCTGCTTTACAGCTCCTCCTTACCCTGTACTCTTGTAACTTCACGGGGTGCTGAGGAGGGGGAGCAGGAGAGGAGGGGCAGGAGTGGGAGGAGCAGGGGTAGGAACACAAGAAGCACTGGCATCCGGTCTAAAGCAAGCGCACACTCTTAGAGTGGAGACATTTTAATTTTAAATGGATTTCAGCGTTCTGGATACTATACCAGACTGGACTGACTAGTTACAGAAATGAGGCCTCTGCTGTAAGTGAACACAGGTCTATTCTGGGAGAAGCTGTCCTGGAGACCTTGTGAATCCTCTCAGAGATTCCCGAATCCCTGAGGGCAGAGAAAGTGGCTGAAGTGGCTTTGCAGGAGCCTACTGAGGACAAATCGCGGTGCTTTGTGATTGCCCCACCCAGACCATCTGACTGGACACAGTCCTATTTAATCCCCACACAAATATGGGCTTGACATATCATCCTAATTTATCAGAGATGATGGAAGATTTCAGGGTTCAAGCAAAATTTTCTGGGTCACAGCTTTGTAAATTTCAGCTTCATTCCACTGATCCACTCTTAGCTGTTCATACCACAAAACATCTTCAATTTTATTTCGCAAACTTCATGTCTTGTTTGCAGATCCCCATTCTGAATTGACCTACAACCTCTATAAGCCAAGGCAACATTAACCGAAAGGCATAGGGAAAATGTGTGTGTGTGTGTGTTGGCAGGGGGAGGAGCCACAATAGATCTTATGGGCAAGAATAGTGAGTTAAGATGGGAAGGCTGGTAATTGGCTACCATAGCTACAAAGTCTTGCACATATGGGCAGAAAGAGGGTAGATAGGAGGTGGCATTGCCGACGGTCCCTGGTGTCCCCTTACAGCTGTTGTCAGCGGGAAAGCTCTCAGCTCAGGTGGCCCTGAGACCTTGGGAGGCCCTCTTGGCGCTGCTTTGATGAGGCTGACTTAAGCAAACTCTCCCTGAGAAAGAAAAGCTACAGGTGTGTGGGAGGGTGTTTTTTTCACAAGTGACTTTTCCCCAAAGTATCTTAGCTGAAACGAACTGTGTCAACCCCTTGTAGTAACTAGAAGAAGAAACACTGAGATGTATAGACAAGCTGCTCTGGAACAATGGACTGAGGCAGGGCTCTGTGGGGCAGGTGGTGGGTGCACTGTGGAATAGCACCTGAGGCTGGTTTCCTCTAGTCCCCAAATACAAAAGATCGTATCAACCCATAGTAGCTCTCTCACAAACAAACAAAATTCTCCCGTGTGCAAAAAACTACAAAAGGGAATTAAAGCGAAGCTCAGGTTCAGGTTTGGAAAAAGTGCATCCAGTTTTGGTGGCCATGATGTTTGGAAATGGCATGGAACTTGGAAAGAGTCACAGAGCAACTGGGAGCAGAGCCCTTCAAATGCTCTGGGCTGTTTCTCTATCAGAGGGGATCTATCACTGTTTAACAAAAACCTAAATTAACCCACTAGGGTTTCAATTCTGTCTGGCTGTTTGTTAGGTAGATGGCTATAAAAACTCTCCAAGCTCAAATGAAAGATAGCAAGAAAACATTAGAGTCAAAAATAAAAGCATGCACAGAAAACTTGGTAGGTGGCAAGCACCACTCTTATGTGTATGTTATCACCCTCCAAGGCAGGCCTGTCCTGTTAATGGGTACAGGGGACTGAGGCTGGAGGGCTTTCTAGCCTTGCCCGTGGGCTATGGCTGGTGGATTCTGAGGCAGGCTGTCTGGCTTGACTGCCCCCAATTATGGATACTTTATGTGACACATCCTGTCTGGCTCTTTACAGCTCCCAGTGTTTGTGTCATTTTTCAGTTGTGACTGCTGGGCTATTCTGAGCCCCACTCTGGGAAACTCTGGGGTCTCACCTCACTCTGTCTGAGCTGTCATTTAAATAGCGATGAAATGAAGGGAGCTAGTCTGAAAGCTGCTGCTGGCTTCTGCTGGCTCCACCACCACAGGAACAGCAAAGTCCTTTGATTAACTTCAAAGTGACTACCACTTGGAAGCTTACAGAAATGCAAAGCTGTCATTGCCAGTAAAAGCACATGCTCAATTACATATATATATATAATTTTTTTTTACATCATTCTTCATTTTGTGTATTTTTTCATCTCACTTGCAGTCCCCAAGGGCTTCCCACACCAATTTAACTGTGTGCATCACCACAGTCCAGTGCACTCTTCCCACCCCCATAAAATGTCTCTGGTTTATAGTTGTTCATTGTTTTCATTTTTACTCTACCTTTGTTTGTTTCTCTTTCGTTTTTTCCCCCTGATCCCTTACGCTCCTGCTAGGAGTGAAACCATCCGGTATTTTCCTTTTTCTTTCTTGCTTATTTCACTAAGCACGATCCCTTCCAATTCCATTCATGTTGCTGCACAAGGCATGAGTTTTTTATTGATGAGTAGTATTCCATTGTGTAAAGAGGAAACATCAAATTGGACATGTTTGAAGAAAGTCGGGGAAATGACGTACCTTTGGGCTGCTGTCTTCGGTCCTTGAGAAGTGGGAGAAAAGCTACTGAAAAATAAGTTATTAGGACATGAACTCAGAACCTATCAGCTATGATAAAGAATAAAAGTAAACTTTGAAACCAGTACATTTCATATATCAAATCATTCAGGACTTGAGATGCTCACATTTTGAGGTGACTGTATATGGGCAGCCAACATCGGAAGATGTACCTTTGATGGTGCCCAGTTAACCATGGCCAAGGACTCCCAGAGTGCAGTCATTCTGCTATCAGTAAGTCAATCCTCCACCATGCCCGTGGGAAGATGGCGAGGCAGAGCCCACAAAGCTGGATGATGTGGCAACTCTGGCAGGAACCCAAATGCTCTGGCAATATGAATTTTTTTTTGGCATAGAAGAACTAGGGTGTAGGCCAGAGGTACAGGTGGTAAGAGGGTTCACTAGAGAGAGTGGGGAGTAGAATAGGCAGATCAACTGAAAGACACAGCTGAGGGGAGCAGCGGGTGAGACAGGAGAGGTCTGCTGCACCATGTGGGTTATGCGTACTGGCTGGGGATCAAACTCAGGCCCTAACAGCGACAGCGCTGAGACTAAACCCCTAGGCTACCAAGGAGTCTCTGGCAAAATGAATCTTAAATATGACATACATGGGTTATCTCCTTCATTTATTGTTTCAATAAATGATCATCGAGCCCCTTCTATAAGCTAGGCACTAGGCTAGGAGCTGGGACATCTTAGTGAACAAGAATCTCTAGTTTTACAGAATTTATTGGATTCATAATTAGTATTTAGATACAACTGTGGTAAAACACACAAAGAAGTATATGAAGAGATGTCAAGTTAGTCTTTTGGGAAGGCTTTCTGAAAAAGAGATGTTTAAGCAGAGGAGGAAGACTTCACTTGTGAGGGGGCGGGGTTGGTGGGGCATCGAGGACAGTAAGTGCTAAGTCAGGCCCTGGAATAGGAAGAGCAGGAGCTGGTGGAGAACCGGTGCGACTGGTGTGGAGAGTGGGAGCAGCAGATCACACTGCCTGTCTTCATTCTGGAAGCTCACTGGAATCTAAGCAGCACAGCAACACAGTGAGGCCACTCCTCCAGGGCCCCAGCTTTGGGACCCAAGTGTGGTGGGCTCATATTTAGGACACTCTCTCCACTTCACAGATCCGAATACGGAATTCTTATCATCCATCTACAAATTTCCTCATCATTCCAAGCACCTAATTACAGCGAGACAAAGCAGCGTGTCTGGTCAGTTGAATTAGGTTGGCAGGCATTGAAAATGACACCTTTCCCCCGCCACACAGCAAAATCATCTGATGGCAACTTGGGAATTAAACATTCATAAAATATTAGAGCCACCTACTGCCACTGCCAGCTTCTAGTCTGGATCTCAGGAATGCAAAACCAGTGGGGCAGGTACTTGTAAGTCTAACATTCAATAAAACAAACCCCAAACATCCCACTTCGAAGCCCCAAGCTTCTTTCTGTTTTTGTGCCCTTTACAATCAGACTGAATGGACTCATTGCCAGCTGGAGGGGGTGGGGAGGGAGGAGGGGGTGCAGGTGCTCCAGCTACCTCCCTGCTGTGTTCAGCACACAATGCATATGAGGGTAGCTGTTTATCTTGCAACCCCAAGAGCTTTCTGAACAGTAATCAAACTTCCATGCCCACTACAGCAGCATGTTTTCACTTTACAGCAGAGGCAAGGATTAAAAGTGCAATGTCAATAGTCCAGTGGGGAGGGGCTGCTGATCTTCCTCCAGGCTCCTTATAAACCTGATGAGAGTCAATGTGGGCATTGATGGCTGCATGTTTAATACCAGGGCTCAAATGAGGTGTTCTTCCTTTTCTCTTCCATTATTTCTTCCAAGAACTTGAAGAAACTGTAAGTCAAGAATCCAGGAAGGAGGATATCTGTGTGTCTAATTCAAACAAGATACCCGAAGAGCTGGAGTGTGCTCTGAGTCTTTTTTTTTTTTTAAATATTTATTTATTCATTTATACAGAACTGGGGTACAGCCAGAGGTGCAGGGGTGGTGAGAGGCTTCACCAGAGACAGACTGGGGAGCAGAACAGGCAGATTGGCAAAGTACACTGCTGAAGGGAGCAACAGGTGGGCCAAGAGAGGTCTACCGCACCATGTGGATCACCTCCAGGGCTGAGGATCGAACTCGCACTGAAGTGGCTGCCACTAGCTTGCAGTGCTGCGTCCTAACCCGTTGCGACACCAGGGAGGGCCTGACTCAGTCTTTTTAATATGAAATCAGTGGGAATCCAAGACTGTGCCCCTGCTTCCCACCTCCACTTGTCCCAGTCATCTTCAACTAGCTTACCATTCACATGCACACATTTTAATGAAAGATTTATTTATGTATATAACAACTAGGGTACATGCCAGAGGTACAGAGGGTAAGAGGATTCACCAAATTGGTGAGCAGAGTAGGCAGATGTACTGGAATACACTGCTGAGGGGAACAGTGGGTGAGACAGGAGAGGTCTGCCACACCTTGTGGGTCAGCTCCCTGATAAGGGACTGAACTCATGCTGCAGATAGCCTCAAAGTGCTGTGCTTTAAGCCACTGCACCACCAGTGAGGGCCCCACACTGCACACATTAAAAAATACCTTTTTTTTTTTAAAGATTTACTTATTTATTTGTACAGAACTGGGGTACAGGCCAGAGATGCGGAGGGTGAGAGGATTCACCAGAGACAGAGCAGGAAGCAGAACAGGCAGATCGACGAAGTACACTGCTGAGGGGAGCAGTGGGCGGGACAGGAGAGGTCTGCCACGCCACGTGGTCGCCTCCGGGGCAGGCGGGAATGGAACTCATGCAGAAGTGGCTTTAGTCTCTTAGTGCAGTGCTTTAACCCGCTGCGCCACCAGGGAGGGCCGAAAATACCTTCTCTTTAAAAGGATTTTGCCATTGCTTCAAATTTGTTATTTTTGACCAAATAAAGTCACTGAGAATACTCGACTGGACTCACCCTGCCCCCCACATTCTAGCTTCCTCTGGAACAGGTTTGCCTCACCTGTGTACCATTAACTGGAACCACCACTTTGTACAGATAATTTCTACCCTAAATAGGTGCCAACATTCAATGGGTGGTATGGAGAAGGGGTTGAGAACACAGATGCTGGGGAAAGGTGCCTTAGGTGCCACCACTAACTAGCTATGAGATGAGAAGTTTCTGTGCTTCTCTAAGCCTCAACTGACTCGTCTAGAAAATGCGGTTAACAGCATCATGGTGCGGACAGGAAAATGCCTGCAAAAAGTGTGTAACTCAGAGCAATTCCTTGAACAGTGTAACTCTTCATTATAGCTCCCCGAGTATTGTTACCTCTGGTGGGTATGTCCTACTCCTGTCAAGTAGGCAGGTTGTGGCACGCATACCCCCTCACTCTTGCTTCCCAGAATCACTGACTAGAGTCCAGAATTCCTAGAGCAGTAACTGTTTTGCCCCAGGAGGGTCACTTATGCTGCAGCGCAAGAGTATGTTGTTGCAGAGTGGCGGTGGCTGTTTTCTGGACAAATTTAGAAGCCTTGAAATGAAATCAAGTAAAAACAATCACCAGAATTGCAAAGTTAACATTTTTATTGAACTGAAATTGGTGTAGAACAAGGGCCACCACAGCTGCTGAACTTGGTAACAACTGAAAAGTCCCTGTGACATTTACCTTCAAGAGTCCTGACATGGTTTGGGTGATCGACTGAGAAACAGCGTAAATATATATTTCTATATATTTTAACACTTCAAAATATTTTGAAATGAGCCTCACAGTCTTGCTCAGTTTTCAGGTTACAAAGAACATTATAACATCTTCTGTTGCCTTCATTTAGTAGTGTCAAGATAATATCCTTTCCCAAAATGCTCTTCTCAAATTGCTGGTTGTATCTCCCCCACCCAGTACACACAAGAAAAGGATTTAGCAACACTTATGCAAGTAATAAACTGTAAGAACCTCAAAAGTAGTAATGGCATTACCAAGCATATGTGACTCGACACTCTCGCTGTTGGAAAGACAACAAAATGGCCAGTTTGAGCCAAGTTCTGGAAGCAGAAGATGCTACTAGTGGAGGGGGGGGGGGGAATGAGGCAACAGAGAAGAGTGGGAGCTGATGGACCCTGTGTCTAGACCACCTCTCACCATCTTGCTTCTAACATGCAAGTTTCCGTTGCTTTACATAAGGTGAGATACTTTAAGGGAAAGGAAAGCTCCTATAAAGGTTAAAAGGTCAATCAAGAGATGAAGAAAATTAATACTGAATTTTTATAATCAATGTATGGAGCAATGATATATAAATTGATCACATCAATTACTTTGTGAGATCAAGTATTAGACATCTGTCACTACTTCAGAGTTGAAAGCTAACCCCTCTAAGGTATTCTAAGGGAAATAAATAAGCAACAAGATAGGAAATGAAATCATCACATCAAAAATGAAACACATCTAGTTAATGTTCTTTTGGTTTGTTTTAAATCAGCTGCTCATTTAACTTGGAGTTAAATGATGGTAAAGATCTTCAAGAAAGCTTCAAATTATTTGAGATGAAATGTGATAAAAAAAAAACACCACCACAAACCACAAATCATTCATCTTAACAACATTGTTTTACACTGTTTCACTTTCTCAAAAAACAAAAAACAAAAAAAACAACCATAAAAGCAAAACCCCCAAACACAAACTAGGTTCTTTTACCAGAGTTAACTAAGTGGCCACCCATTCCTGCAGCAGTCATTTCAGGGAATCTAAAAATCTTGCAGTAGGACATGAAGGAAGAATGATTATAAATATTTTAGTAGGCTCATGCCCATCTTCAAAAAGGGGTGCAGCACTGGGTAACAGATTCAGAGGTTTTACCTTTCAAATTTGCAACAGATAGTTTTTAATGTTCTGCCCAAAGCACACAACAAACATCAAAATTAAGGCTTCTACAGGTAGGTGGTCAAGCATACGGGGTGCGATGCTGGATTTTCATAGAGCATCTCCAGCTTCCATTATTCCCCAATTTGTAAACCAGAAGATGTGTCGATGGAGGTGGGTAGGAGCTCTAAAGACCAATAATCAACTGGAAGGCTTCTTTGTAAAAAGTTCTGAAATAAGAGTTGGCAGTGAAACAATTTGAGAGGATGCCTCACATCCTGTAATCCTGTAGTGATTGCACCTGCTGAGGGGATGAGGTCAAAAAAAAAACCAAAAAACCAAATAGTTGTAGTTCATCTTAAGACTTAAAGATTTAGAGACCTTAAATTTTAGTGCTACATCCAAGTCACTGATTCTTACACGTCAGCTTGCCAGTATCACTTAGAGGATATTCAAGAAAAAGCAGACACATGGGACTATACCCAGAGATTTGAATTTGGGTAATGCAAGTTTTCCAAGCACCTTGCTTTTGAGAAACAGCGCTCGCAGTAAATAGCAGCACAGTCTGTGATTAGAAGGCCAAGAGGTCCAAGAAATGACAGCAATGAGGTCACGCAGATAGCCCTCAGGAGACTCCACTAGAAGAGAGTAAGGACCAAATCTACCCCAAATTTATTAAATTTTCTTTCCTTTTTTTTTTTTTACTGAAGGCTTGAAATTAAGTAACATTTAATAATGATTGTACCAATTTCGAGGTAAAAGGAAGAGCACCAGAGATCTCTAATGCTGAATGAAATCGAAGTCCCATGTTACACAGACATCAAACTTCCGCAGTAATGTTACAGAGCTATCGTCACAGGGTTTGCGTAGTCTGTACACTCTTGTATACCTTTATTATAGTACCTATTCTTTCCAGTTAATGTTTGAGAAGAACTCCAAAGAGAAAAGTTCATCTACATGCTTTCTCCGGTTTTCCAGATGCCAACCTTTTCTGGTTTACAGTAATACACAACAAAGTTACTTATTTATTTTTTTTGGATGCTGGAGACAAACATCTTTATTAAAGATACTACCAAAATTTTGGCAAACATTTCAAAACAGATTTGTAAACATAATGCTTCCCTTTTCAACTGGCAGCACTTTGAAAAGACAATACGATAAGACAACACAACTTGAATCAACATTAGTTCAAACTCTTCGTATTTTTGAGCATATAACTTATGTTCCCACATGATAAAACAAGTGATAGTTTAAATCAACGTCAACAGATAAACTCCATGAAATGAAAGTTTGTGCTGTTTGATGAATCACAGTATGTTATGTTTAAATATATCCGCTCTTTTTTTTTTATATTCCTGGCAACCAGGATGAGAAAAAAAATCTTTAAATATACATTTCATGTAGGTAATAGCTTCTTTGCATATCTCTCTTCAAAAATACTTTATAGCAGTATATAAATAGGTTACCTACACATTAAATTTTATATTTTGCCCCAAAACTATAGATCTGTTTCATTTTCATTACATATCAATTTTGCCCAACATTAATAAAGCTGACAAACTGTTGAAATGGAAATGCTTTTGTCTTCCACAATAGAAGTAGCAATTTGACAGGAAAAAAAAAAAAACCTACAGTAACACTCGTCAGTTGTTTAACCTGAGCGTTTGGCCTACTGAGAGTAGCAGCTTTTTTTCCTTCATGCACGCTCACATCCACACCACCTCTGCATACACACAGGTCGAGCACACGCTTTCAGACGCTGGTAGGCCACAGTGTGCTTCCCACTACTCTAGTCAAGTGGGAGGCTGTGCAGCTAATGATTAACCACACTATGTACACAACTAGCAAACACCTTAAGGCAACCATTGCAATGGGGGTTAACTTGCAGGGCAGATTGACTGTTCGAGATTAAGCCAGACTAGATATCCATATGTGCATGCGTGTCCATACACGTATACACACGCACATAGCTATTTCTTAACCCTCCAAAACAATGTTTAATTTTTTTTTGTATTTTGTGCAAATTTCTAAATAGTCTACCATTTAAGGCAAAGAGTTCGCATTAAGAATGGTCAGAAAATAGGCTTATGTTTATCCAAAAGCATTTCACTTTGCACATTACTTTTTTTTTTTTAAATACACATAACTTTGAAGTATGGACATTGGATCCCCAATATCTTTAAAAAAAAAAATCATAACTAATGACAAACACGAGTCCTTAAGGAAAAAAATTGATTTGAAGTATAGACACTGGATCCCCAATATCTAAAAGGAAATGATTTCTATTGACAAACACAAGTCTTCAGGAGGGAAAAAAAAAAGAACCAGAAAAAGCAGCTTCAAAAAAGCAGGGAAGCAAAGTAAAATGGGGGAAAAAAGAAAAAAGTAACTCAAGTGTACTAATACTGAAACTTTTAACAGGCAAAGTTTCATTTTTTAGAATCTTCGAGCAACTTATTTGGAATTTCAAATAAATAAGTGTAAGTTTATTCACATCTTCTGGTCCAAGCAGAGTTCTATTGCCAAGACTCTGCTTGCTGTTGGTCAAATTCACCTATTAGTCTTTTGATGTGAGCCAGCTTGTTATGAAGATACTCGCATCTGTATTTTTCTTCATGGTAATTGGGACTTGACTGTGGATAAAAAGAACAGCGAGGTATTAGGTGTAGAGTTTATAATACTTCTCAACTACAGGTCTGAAATCAACAGTGGGGATACTTACCTGCTTGATTTTCTTATATTCTTGTAAGACTTCTTCATGAACATTCTACAAAATTAAAAAAATTAAAAGTCAAAAAAGAATTTTTATTTTTTGACAATATGAGTCACTAACCACATATTCAGTAACGGAGCAGGGACTATTGCTGGTGCGAAGAAGAATTGGTATAATCTTTAGGGAAGGCAGTTTGGTGACTGCTATCAAAATAGCAAAGGCAAAATTGACTAATGTGTCTAAGTGAAATGATATTTGTGCAGGTAATTTGCTACCGCACTGCTTATGAAGCAAAATACAATAAATGTTCATTTACCAAAACAAAGGGATCTTAAAGGTTATTAAAGGGGGGGGGGAAGTGCTTATCTACTGATATGGAAATTTTTTTCTAAGATGCAGTATATTGTTCAGTGAAAAATGCACATGCAGAATGATTTATAACATTTGACATTTGTTTAAAAAGGGGAAATAATATACTAGTCTAAGAATTTCATTACCCCTAGGATGCATATTTCTTTTCATTTTAAGGAAACCAGAAATAATATATCACAACTTAATTTACTGCAACACAAATTTTGATTCCTCTCCTTCCCTCTCCCCTACAGAATGTCTCTGATTTATAGTTGCCTGCCAACTGTGTTTTTTTTTAATTTATTGTTAAATTTTTTCCTGATCCCTTATTTGGTTTCCCTATACTCCTCTTATACGTGGAACCATTCAATATTTTTCTTTTTCCTTTTGGCTTATTTCACTGAGCATAATCCTTACTAGTGTCTTCCATGTTGCTGCAAATGGCATATGTTTGCTTTTTGATTGCTGGATAGTATTCCATTGTGTATATATACCACATCTTCTTGATTCATTCACTGATGACATTTTAGATTAAACATGGCATGCATGTGAATTTGCTAGTATACATATACATCTGGTATTATGAGTACACACCCAGATCTCTGAGCGAATACACTGGAAACCAGTAGTGCTGCCTCTGGAGAGGGTATCTATCAGCAAAAAAAGTTAATTCTTATGTAGCTTATAACCTGGGGTACAACAGACCTAAAGAGTTTCCAAATGTATATATTTATTTTGCATGACTGTATGATCACCTCATTTTATGGATGGGCATTCTGAGGCAAGTTAAGTAAGGCATACAAGGTCACACAACTACTACAAGGTAGAGCTGGGAGTCAAACCTTGGTTGTATGGCTCCAGAGTCTGCTCGTAAGCACTAAGCAATCCTTGGGATGACAACTTTGGTGAAGTATAGTCATGGTACACCAATACACAGAAACCAAACCAAACCAAACCAAAAAATTCCACACTCAAATCACTGACTTCTTGCATCCCAAACTCAAGCTCCTCTGGCAAAATCTTCTATAAGCAGTTTGTTAAAAAGATGAATGCCCACTAATAGAAGACACAATACATCTCTACGGTACATCTCTAATAATCTCAGGCTACTTTCCCAGTTGTGCAAAAACCCAGCCATTCCTGCATGTAGCTTCCTGACTGTGGTGGGCCAGGATAGAAGCACCATCAATGGCTGTCAAGTTTGCAAAAATGATATGACCTACATAAAGGCAGGAAACATTTAATTCATATCAATCCTTTTGCTAAGAACTATAAGGACAAGGAGGAGACAGGTATGGTCTCTATTGTTCTTTGAGTACTGCTGAAGGTAGGAAAGTGAAAACAGATTGATGCTGGTTAAACACCACTTTCTCGAATAGCTGGAAACACTAAGCTTTTCTTCACTTAGCCCCCAAAACTCTGTGGTACTTAAACCCCCTTTCTATTAAAGATAGTCTCTTGTCTTTCCTATTCTATGTCTGATTGAGGTTTTAAAAAAAAGTTGTTTTTTAATTTACTTGGAATAGCATCTAGGAGCTATATAGTCTGAGTTGAGCTGATAATGTAATCAAATATTTAGATGAAACTCAAATCCAAATTTTTCCTCTTTAGCTGTGATTTTTTTCCCCCTCAGTGTACTGTATATTATAGTAAATACATATGCATGCACTACTTTATACATATCATGTTAAATAAAAAAATGCACGTTTCCCATTGGCTGAAATACAGGTTCCTTGAATTTACTTATTTTAAGAATTATTTCAAACATTTTGTTTGCTCGTCAATTTTAAATAAAGACCAAAAGCTGGAGAGGCTGGTGTGTAAGGAGACTTGGTGTGGGGTCTAGGACTTTGGGTAGAGAAAGAAAATTTGAAAGTTGGTCCATCCAGGACAGTTTTTTACCTGATACTCTTTTGAACCTGGAGAAAGGCGCTTTCGTTGAGCATCCAGTTTGATAAATCTTCTAGCTACAGTCTCCATCCTGGCATGCAAGGCCCTATACTCATCATACTCAGCATTGAAGTCATCCTTGTAATTCTGACGTTGCTCATAGGAGACAATAGCAATATATTTTCTAGTAAGGAATGAAAAATATTTTCAGAGAAAACATTAGATACTCATTTGAGTTTTAAACCAGATACTTGGAAAAACTACTCACTCATGTTCCCTTACATTGAATGCTGCTCTGTCACTGTCTGCTGCCATGTTACTCCTTCAAAGACCTTCCAGAAGAAGTCGTCCCACAGGAGAGCTTAAGAACTTTATATGTATGAAAAAATGTGGTGGTATAGAACTAGTGTGCCAATATGTAAAAAGAAAACAACACATTTTTTGTAGCTTCCTAAACCTTTCTGGCTGCAGAAGAATTCACACCACACAGCAGCAGCGGCAACCCTATCTGTCAGTAGTCACTGGAAGGTAGAAGGGCTGTGTGCATAACACACCAGACAATGTCACATGGCATTAAGCACCAGATCAAAGCTCTCTCTAGACCTGTGAGAGTGAGTCTACGTGAGGCTTTTTCCTGACATTCCCACCTGTGGCTAGCAAGGTGGCTCACTCAGGTCTGTTCCCTCATTAATGTCCTCAAGCTTCTGCTAGCAAACAGAAGAGTAGGCTTGTTTATCATTTTTAATAATGAGAGATTGAGGGGTGGGAGAGGAAGCAAAAGGCTGTATTTCTCTAGATTTTTTTAACACTTCAAGTGTCACACAATGTGTAACCAAAAGCCAGTGGCACACGGGCTTTAAAAACTCATGCCACAAAATCTGTTTCATTTTGGGTGTGAACATCTCTTGGGACCTGAAGACTGAAGGTTACTTTGCCAATGTGTCAATTTAGTGGTAATTAAATTAAAATAGCATTTTAATATTAAAGCAATTCAGATTTATTTGTGAATTTGAGACCTTCAATCATGTCATGTTCTGACCTGCTCTTTGCCCGTGGTACTCCTGTCATAGAATCCATAATTCCTTTGGTATTTAGTGATAAAAACTGAGGTTTCAAAGCAATTTTAGGCAGGTGGCAAGGGACACAGGATGCCCCCAGGGGGTGCACATGTATTCTTTAGTGTGGGAAAACCTTAGCGTCTAGTCCTCTCCAAAATGATGAGATAATCTTATTGGTTTTATTTAAAACACAATAGATAGCACAGATGCTTGGTGCTGGAAAGTGAGAAAAGTGATGCTGCAAGCAACTTTAATGTCCTCATTAATATTTTTATTCGTGCTGAGTTAGAGAGTGTGGAGGTTTGATTTTCTAAGTGTAATTGAGACTGTTAATAGTATGCTGATTTTAAGCTGCCCTGCTGGTGTTTTTGCTGTAGAAGCACATGGCAGGCCAAAGCAGTGAAGCAGTCCTCCCCAGACACCAGCTGCTCTGACTGCACCCCCAAGAGGGTCTGGAGTGAGGAAGAGGCTCTGGAGATAGGTATATAAATTGGTTAAACCAAGATGACTCTCAGGCTCAGTTTGTTATATGAAGCCCTTACCTTGCTTTCTCAAAACAAAACAAAACAAAAAAACACACACCCTCAGTATTTTATTTAGTAATTTCCTTAGGAAAAAATAAGCTGGCCAAAAGCAGTGGTGCTATCATAGAAGATTATTTAGTTATATTGGCACTTTAACCAAAAGCATTTCACTGTCTTCAACAAAATGGTTCAAGGTCTATAGTTGGCTCTTAATGTAGTGACAAAATAAAATATTAAACAGTTTGGGTAAGTCACAACCACAAGTGACAGAAGTATTATTATTATATAAAAATTAGGAATACTGTGGTTAAGAATGAATTATTCAGAGGCTGATCATTAAGGTTTTATAATGAGGCCTTTTAGTTTTCTTTTGAAGTAACCTAAGGTGAATTGAAGCCCACATTTTTGGTGATTTTTCTGCATCTTTTTCACCGTTTTTAGCAAATTCATTGCATTTATGTAAGATTTAGTTTTTGGTTATTTTTTTTATGTAAATAAATTAAGCAAACAAATCACACTTATTTTTAAAAAGCTGGAAATACAGCAAACCTATCAATGTACAGAGACAGAATCAGCAATCATTCACACACCAGTAAGTTAAAAAAAAAAAAATCTAAAAATACAGAATCAACTGATTAGAGAACAAAGGAACATGCTGACTCCATGGAGAAAAGGTTAGAATTATTTTTCAGTCCCCCCACATGATTCTGTCATAGAGGGTAAGTATACATCACTATTACAAAGAAAGGGAACGTTCTGTTACAACTTGAGCACACGTCACCGTAGTTATCTGAGATAACTATCTTTCACAAGGTTGAGAAAGAAGTGAGTTTGCAGTGGGAGAGGCGATATGCACTCCCTTCTATGAATGAAACCAGGCTGTCCCCCAGCTGACACTTCCTGGGCTAACTCATTGCTGACTGCTTTTCAAAGTCCCTCCTCACCCCTCCAGACTTTATAAAATCATATATGACTTCAGATGAGAGGCTATTTAGAAAGGTTTCTTTTGGTCCTGTTAGTTAAGAGAAGACAAGTGGCATTATGGTTTTATGCTGTACCATTCCCCAACAAGTATAGCTTTTATACTACTGACATACAAAAGTAATACATTTTTAGTGTGAAATGTTCTCTTCTCTGGAATGAGCATTTCAAGGACATGGAAGACTAAACAACATAATTTAACCTTGTCCTTCATGAGAAGCTACAAATAGAAAAAAGATGTTTACATAGCCCAAATTCCATTTTCCATTCTACATTCAAACTATTCTGCACATTTGTTAATTTTCAAAGCTATCTTTTGTCAGTTCTACTTGCCCTTTCACTCTCCATTTTTCCAGGCACTTGCAACTTAATTATTTTCTACTTACAGAAGCCTTTGAGTTCATAAAAGCTAGAATTATGTGTCCACGTTGTAATTTCTGTGATAACCAGTTACAAAAATGTTCCCAGTTCAGCCTTTAGCAATTTGTTGTAAACAAGAAAAACATTACAATCAGCACTAAAGTGATATGATAAAATTTTACTATTTCCTTCTCTTAAAATTAATTTCATGCCTGAGTTTTATTTAAATGAAAACCAGCCTATCTCTACTGTGTACTGACTGCAGATATATAACCATTTTATCAGTTATAAGCTGCCCCTGTTGGAGGGGCCCACGTGAAGTGACTGTGCACTGACAGACTGACAGCCTGACAGCTTTGAGGAATCAGATCCCTGAAGTCTTCCCTAATCAAATGCTTGGTTTGGCCCTGGAACAAAGAACAGGCTTCTCTTTTAAAGGCCAATGAGCAGAGCTCAGCAGACGGGAGGCAAAACCTGCTCAAGCAGACAAGGGTGGATTTGGGATAAGCAGGCTTAATGGCAGCCTTTTAATTGCAGGGGTGGCTCCAGGACTCTATTTCTGGAACTTCTTACTTTTCTGATTTGCAAATTACGGGAAAAGAATTTGCTGACTTTCTAAAATTAAACAGTTGTCTCCTATTGGCAGACATCTGTACTTACATCAAATAATCTGGGAGTTCAATTGTTGAAGAAGGCTCCGTAGAGGCAGTACAAACCTCTTTAACTCCTACAAAGGAAAAAAAAAAAATCAAGTGTTCACCAAACAGTATGGTTATAAAATGCCTATAATTCTAAAATAGATCAGAAACATCTGGAACACTTTTCCTCAAATTCTATTCTTCCATTTCAATAAGCAACAGCGAGCAAGGAATACAATTGAACACAAACAATAGAGGCCTATGACCAGAGCCAGCAGAGCCACGCCAGGCATTGAAAGTACCGTGGCTACTGCGATGTCTGCACAATAAAGGAATTCCATCTTAACCCAAGGTCAGTCTGCTATTCTTTCAGCAACAGTTGTGGCATCTGCCCAGCAATTCAAAGACTGCGGTGGCAGATGCAGCCAGACAATGGGAGATACAAATTTTACATCAACATCTACTTTTCATAGGATGCAAGCAAAGCAGATGAGACAAGTCAGGTAGCAGACTGCTTCAGTCACTGTATTTTCACTGCAGCCTTTTTGTATGTAGACAGTGGAACTGGGTAAGAACTTTTCTTATCAGCTTAAAATAATTTACAATACGTTATTATAGAACACCAACTTACACTTCTCTAACTGCTAACACTCATAAAACCACACAGATTTCCTGTTAAAAGGAAAGAATAAAGTGCTAGTCATGAAAGACTATGCTGTGGAAATGAATAAAATTCCTCAGTATTCCATTTGTTTGAATGGATCATTTCCAGAGGTTATGTTTAGACGTTTTATTATAGCAATTTTTTTTAGTCATTCCAAGTAGAATTAAATAATTCAAACCCTCGTCCTATCTGCTGGTAAAACATACATACATGTTCAATAAAAAAATGAATACTGGATAATGCCCTGGCTTACATATTTTAAAGGACAAAACCTACTAAGCAAATTGAGCAAACTACCTTACTGTTTAGGTAGATGTATCATATACTCTCTTTTTAGGTAGATGTATCATATACTCTCTTTTTTAATTGAGGCTTGTGTAAAAGAGCTTTCCACAATGGCCACAGTCTAAAGTAAAAGGCATTAAATGTATGTTACTGGGCTTCCATTTTGTCTGTGGATATCAGGTAAGCTGCAATAGATATAGGGATGTGGGTCTGGATCTGTCCTTTGTGATCATCTCACTGGCTTTGAAAGGTGCCATGTCCTCAATTTCTAAGTCAAAGAGACTAGGTCTGTACTCAACTGTGAGAACACTCAAACACTGTGGCAGGTCTCTACAGACTAGACTTCATTCCTCCCAAAGCTCTGACTTAGGACCACTGTCTGATGGTGGGAAGTGTGGAGAGTGGGATGTACTCAAGAACCTAGAGTACTAACTCTGAGGGAGGGGTATAATTACCTCACACCTTTTCCTGATCTGGCAAATTCAAATAATAACACAGCATTTGAGGAAAAAGTTTACGCCTATCTACTGGGCCACTATATAGTTCTACACAGACTTAACTATTTCAACAGACATGCTCTAACATGCAATATACTCAGTACAGATCAGTGTCATGGTATCACATTATTATAATGAAAGCTTCTTTCATATAACAAGATGATTAGTTAAATCTAAGGTTATGGACTGTGGAAAGTTGAGTCATTTGAAATTGAGGTAGGGCAGTCCTATCAGAGGATTCCTGCATGGACTGGACTCAACCGCTAAAACATTCCACACCAGCAAGAAAAAGAAAATTCTGTTTGAAAGGACAGATAAAAGTGAAACTCTATCTACTTTTACTCTGTGACTCTTTCACCTGGCCGCTTTTACTTTGTGACTCCTTCATCTGACCATTACTACATCCTCCTTACAACATCCTTGCCGTCTCTTAAAAAAAAAAAAAGTCCTGACTTTTATTCCTCTGGGACGTTTTAGGTTTCTATCTAAATCTGTGCACACCAAATTATAGTTCTCTGCTATTCCCAAATAAACGTATTTTGGCTTACCAACTAAACTGTTCTCATAGGTTCACAGGGCAAAATACAGAAAGACAAGACTCTCACTCACTCTGTTCATTACAGTAACATTTCTAAACTTATTATTTTCCCAGGGGATTTTGCTTTAGTTGTGCTGGAATTTGAGTTGGCAGCAACACTAAATGACGAATTATCTGTGCTGGCCCATAAAACAGGTTCTAGAGGATTTTTCTTTTAAATAAAGAAAATATAATTTTGTCATTAGGTTTTTGAAGATCACTACACTTCAGGTAAGCAATCTTTGTACTAAATGGTTTTTCTTTAAAAGTAAAACATCATTTTAAGCTTCACCGAGTCTCTAGATATTTGGCTTTTAAAGCTTCCAAAAATCTTGAAATGATTAATTTTACGAACACCAATTAATGTTAGCTTATAAAAGTGGGGTTCTCAAAACTGAAAACAACAACAAAAAACAAACACTTAAGATCTATCAAGCTGACAGTCAACAGTTTTGGAAAAGACAAGATGATGTTATAGATCTGCAAATTTAATTTTACTCTGCCTGTTTTATAAAGAACTTGACATTTCCCCTGTGCTAATATTAATTAAAGCAGGGGTGACTGTTTCTCTGGCTAAGAAGGAAATGAATATTTTTATTGCTCTTTGTGTGTCTGGTTAAATTAGTTCAAGAATGGTTATGCTAAGATTGCACAATACCATGAGAATTACAGGAAAATGCAGCAAGTCCACCTTTCTGAGGGGGTTTCTGAAAGGATGACAGGATCATTTTCAAATGTCACCATCTTATTAACAAATAAAGAAACCGTATTTAATGGCTATAAAGAGACTGAAGTAACTGCTATAAAATGCAATAAAAAAATCTGCTCAAAAGCACAACACTGATGTTAATACCTAAGTAGAAGATCATTTGGTAGGCATTACTAATCAGTATTGTCTTACACCCATAATAGTCCATTCTTCCTATTATTTAAGAAGTGTAGCTGGGTTTTGATAAATGTGAAAATACCTTCATTGGAATCAGGACTCGAGTTGTTCAACTTGGCAATTTCCTCTTCTCTTTCAACGTCCTCTTCCTTTTCCTCCATTGTCTCAACATCATGTTTTTTAATTTGGTCCTTTTCCTTGTGTTTTTTAGACTTCTTTTTGGACTTTTTGTGAGACATTGACTGGTTTTCTTCCATAGGCTTTGGACATTTCAGTAGCACTGAACCAGGGGGTAAGGTTTCCAGAGAAGTCCTAGAGGTATATTTGTCTTGCTGGTCCTCATAGATACTACCGTTTTGACTGAAACTGTCAACAGGTAGGTCTTGAGTCCCCCGGCCTTCTGGAGTGCTAGGGGAATTGGAGTTAGAATGTACAGTCTGAGGAGGATTGGAGACAGGCAGGTGGGTTGAAGGCAGCGGTGGAGGGGTGGGGATAGCAGCGGTTGCAGGGGGTGGCGGGAGGCCTGCAGCCGATTTTTCACTGGTGGTATTCAAATGACCGTTTAATGTTGGCGGCACTCTATTTGTCAGATGAGATATTCGAGCTTTTTTATTCATCAGAGGATCAATGAAATCTGAATCTAAGAGCCGTTTCTGGGGGGAAAAATAAAAACATCAGCTTGTACTAAAATTCAAGACATGCATGGTTGATTACCATATGGACTGAGCAACTTTATTAAGAAATTTACCACTGGGGTGTATTAACCTTTCTCCAAGTTTAAGTAAAAAAAAACAATCCACAAATCTTCCGTTGTACCAGTGGGCTCCTGTTGATTTATTATACCATTTGTTATGTTACCTAGATTAAGACGGGAATAATCCCGTATCTTCAGAGTAATTTCTCTTTGTTGCTCTATTATTGTAGAAATGCTATTCCATTCCCCCTCTACTTAAATATATCTGTTTGCAATACTGAAGATGTCTTAAGACATGGTCCATATACCTACTGTAGAATTAAAAATTCACACATTTAAAAACCATGCTAATATTTGCTTATGTCAGCAATAATAGTAGTTAACATTAAGAGGGGAATTCAGACAGCGGAAAAGCATAAAACATATAGCCAATTTATGCTGTGCCTTGTACTTTAGCATAAAAGAAAGTCAGTTAATCATCCTATTAATTTATTCTGTCTTCAGCTCAGTACCACTGATTTGGCAACCAGTACATAATCATTTCAGAGCATTGGTAGCTTCAAAGCAGTTGGCATTACTAGTGAGGTTTCCATAGGCAATATACGTGCAAGGCAGCACTGCTTTTTTTTTTGCTTCTCACAACAGGCTGCCACCTGAAGAGTCTTTTGCTTGTGTACTGTGCTCCCTCTATCTGTCCCACGCCCCCAGTCTTTGGAAGGAGGGTCCAGAGAGAAGAGTACGTTGTCAGTAACATTGTAGTGCAGAGGGCTGTTCTACTGCTATTCCAAAAGATCTAGAGAACTGGCCTTGTTTTCTGAGAATGAAGTGGGTTGAATTATAATATTATTCATAATCTACCTCTCCACATTTTTTGCAGGAAGGTTGAATCTCTTGAGGTCTGACTGAAATATTCTGACTGGGATCTAGTAGAAAAGTGCTTTCTAAAAAATGTATGAAAATGGCAGAAATATTTATTTGCTTATTGCAAAATATTTTCTCTAAGAAAATTTTTCTGGAACATGTTTCTAATAAAATACCTTCAGTTATGTATCTAACCAGATTCTGGATATAGGTCTTGTTAAGTGGATAATTTTAGAACAAAATGTAAAATTTAAATATGGAGAAGCAAGATGGACAATTTTGACAAGCAACAAATGTAGCAGAAAAGAATTCTCAGCTGAGACCCAAGACCTGAATTCTACCAAGCTCTGCAATGAAAACTGTGACTCTGGGAAGGCTGGCTGTGCAGCTAGCTTCTTTGGGCTTCCTTTCTCTCACTTGGAAATCAGAGCACCTGAATAAGACGGCCTCTAAGTTGAGATGATTATGTGATCATAAGAAATACCTGCGGAGAAGATGCAGTGTCTCTACTAGAACAGACAGGAGATTCAGAATGGCTGGTGCTGGCAGCATTCTGAGATGGATTTAGTTTTCTGTAAATGACACAAATTTCAGTTAAGGAAAGAATTTTAAAATGTTCATGATAGAACGCTTACCCTGGCTTCCCTTTTTTCATCTCAACACTAAAATAACAATGACTGAAATATTACTTATTTGTATCATATTTTAAGAAAAAAATAAAAATAGAGAACAAAACACCTTACCTAGAGAGCACTGACTCTAGTGACCGTCTATCTGTTTCACTGTATCCAGGCCAATCTCTTTGAAGTTCTTTAAAAACATAATCCTTTAATGTATACGTGAGGTCCTTAGAATTCAGATTGGCTACCTAATATATATATGAAAAAGGAGCATTAGGTCCTTTCACTTTTTTAAAAATAAAAAGCCTATTAGAGAAAGTCATAATCATTCACTCATTTCCCCCATCCTTTATATCCCCTTATTCCTCCTCTTTACCACCGCCCACCTCCCACCCCCCAAGATCAGATTCTTCCTGGCATTTACTGATGTTTGCTGGTTTTTGAAAGTGTTTTACAAGTTGTCAAATTGCTTTGCTATGCAAATGTCCAGTGTTTTATATCATTATTACTTGCTTTATTATAAATACTTCTTTCCAATTCCCTTTTTTATTGAAAATGGCTGCATTTTATCTTTTCTGTGCCTACATTATATTCTATGGTATAAGAACTCTTCTCGACCCAATCATCTGTTGAGTGCTGTTTAGGCTTTTTCCAGGTACTAGGTAATATAAGGAATGTTGCCATTGACCTTTAATGTTAATGGTTTCATGTCATTGGGACAGATGTCCAAGAGTGAGATTGCTGGGTCATATGATAGTTCCACTTTTAGATGTTTTTTTAAGGTGAATCTGGATTGCTTTCCATAACCCTTGTAGCAATTTACATTCCCATCAACAGTGTAACAGGGTTCCTCTTTCTCCACTTTCTAACACTTGCTGATGTCTTACGCCATTTCCTAACCTAAAACAGTCAACCTCTCAGCTTATACTTTAAAATAATCATACTAACTGCAACTGGTCTCAAAAGGTTGCTAGTTTTGTATACATCTGATCTCAATAACTGTAGTTTAAGGGTTCAATTTGATTTGAGGAATTAGAAGTCTGTATACACTATTTACTATTTTTTTTCTCTAATGTTTACTGCACTTGTCGTATTACCTAATCAAATATTCAGATCAGATTAAGAAAAAGGAAAAATTTTTTAAAGTTTTCCTAGTCAAAGGAACACAAAACAGCTTGCTGCAATTTAATAGCATTATTTATTTCTGTCATTAACTCTATTAACTTATGAGTCACAATAAAAACCCTTGGTCACTTGTTTTAAGTAGAAACTAAACAGTACCAAAATGGTGGATTAGAGGCTTTCCCTTTAGTAATCAATAGAACTTATCTCTAGAAAACGGATCAATTTAATAACCTGCCTGCCATTTTTTTGGATAGCTAAGGTTGCTCCTTATATATGCCAGATCTCCTGGAAAATTACTAATTCAAAGTTCTCAAAAAATTCCAAAAACCAATAATGGAAGAATAAGCCAAAATAACCCCCAAATTACTGTCATTAGTCAACCAGTTTATTTCCAAGTGTAGTTAACTCTTAACTACAAGTTCTCCTGTGACCAGGCCTAGACTGTATTAACAATATAAATGTATGGATTTATCAGGATAAACAAAGAGTCTTATTTAAGGTTAGCAGAAAGTTATTTCTCATTTCATTGTGAAATGGGCTTTCAAAACAGCTCTTTTTTCTATTTTTTTAAGTACTATAAGATTTATTATGATAGACGATGCTTTTCTCACAGCTCAGCCAAAAACTAATTTAAGATTAATGTTATAAAGTAGAAAATGGTAGGCTTATTTTAGATTAAAATTTACAAATAAAACACCAGAAGACAAATTTACACATCCATAACCAATACGATTTAACAACAATAAACAAATTTCCTGAAGTAGAATGACTACAATAATCCTTGGGTTTCTTGTATCCCTTCACACATACTATCACTTGCCCTTCTTCAAGCATCTGTAATAGAACTGTTTGCTGGTTCTCTTCTTCTCCTCCATCAGTATTGTGATTTTCTTAAGTTCCTTTTGCATACTCATCCACACGCTAGAGTTCACAGGACCTGTCTTCTACTTAGTTTTCTTCATTATTCTTATCTAAGATTATTTCATTCAGCTCTCAGGTTTTCAAGACCTACCCCATAAATTGCTATTGCTAATTTCTAACTTCAACCCCAAATATCTTCTGAACACCAAACCCTTATATGAAACCACCTCCTAAGAATCTGTCTCTGTTTGAATGGATAACAGATATCTCCCAAATAATGCAAGACAGAATTCCTGATAGCCCCACTCCAATATACGTGTTCCTTTTCTGTACTTCCCAATCTCTGCCAATAGCTTAATATCCATTCAGTTGGTCTGGAGTGGAGATCAGGTATTAGCATTTTAAAAAACTCCTCAGGAGATTCTAATATATTCAAAATAAGACTGTGTTCTATATCCTACCAAATGACCAATACTAATAACACTTATTTTACACTTTCTCAGTAGGTAAATAAGCATACCTACATCTGTAAATATGTATGTCTGCACATGTATACATAATCATGTGGCTACAGGCATATAATAAGAGTAGAGTCTGTGTGAGGTGCCTTTGGCATCATTTTGCCCATCATCCTCTCTAATCTAGGGGGTAAATTACAACCTTTCTGAAGATTCAGTCACCAAATATTTTGGTTTTCATTATCTATATATCCCCTCTCTCAAATAAACTGGACACATATGCTCATTCTCATTCATTCCTTCACCCTGTCTCTTGAATTCTTAAAACTGCTATGTGATACATAGATTCAAATTTTAAAATATACACAAATGATTTAATCTTTGAGATTGCTCAAGATAACTTGGGGAGCAGTTAACATAGAAGTAAAGATTATGGTTTTCCTCTTTCATAACATTCAGTATCAAGTCTTGAATATGAGAGAATAGATGGAATGTTAGACTTTAGTTATTCTTCAACTAACACATGAACACTTGTAGTGTTTCTTTTTAACTGATACAATCTAATTTTGGGAAATCTTGTTAGAAAAAATTAAAGATGGGCAACTATTTGATGGATTTGAATATTAATCAATATTTATGACCCCAAGTCAGCATGGAAAATAAAGAAGTTACAGTTTAAGAAACCACTAATAAAATTAATGACCTACTTTTATATTTATATTTAAGCTTGTGATTATATGGTAACTAATCAGTGCTAACACTTTAAGTATTTATATTTTTTATTGAAGACAGATGCCTGATCTCAGCATACCCAGTAGTAGAAAGAAGAGTAATACAGGCAGCAAAGAATATGCAGGCAAAGCACATCCTCAACTATTTAATAGATAAAAATACTCTAGTTTACAAACCAACCAAAGACCTACCAAATTCATTATACAAGTTCACCTATATAAACTACTAAGTACAGGAAGAGTTTAGGAGATTCAAGACTAGACGCAAACAATAATTTGCTTCCTTTTCAAATGGAATTTCAGGCCATAATTTGTTTAATCCAAATGAGAATGACTCAAAACTTAAGTTTTTAAATAATCCAGAAATATTTGATATATAATATCTAGTAAAAGTGTCCACAATTAGTTTTTAATTAAATGCTTAGACAACGATGGTTTGACCTACCATTCAGGATTATATTTCTAGACCGTTGATCAAAATGATCCTGACGCTTCTTTACTTCAAAAAAAAAAAAAAAAAACATGCTAGGTAAAGGACGCTCAGCTGTTCTCACCTGATGCAGAATTGCTCCCAGGGAGTTTTTGTCTTTTTGATTGACACCATCTTTCTGCAGTCGTGCCAGCAGTTCAGGTTTCTTATAGGTCTTCAATGCCAGTAAGTGAATCACCCTGTCTTTATATGGCCGCTGAGAAACACTGCTGCTGCCATGTGTCTTTCGAATTGTATTTGCAGGGTTCATGGGGGTTGACCTTTTCCTCTCAGGCACTGCATCTGAAACAGTTTGAGGTGCTTTGCGAATCTGCACTCTCTTCCCTGAAGTCCAATGGAAAAGACATTGTTATACATTTGCAAGCAGTATAAGGAGCATCTTGGGTTTCTGTGACTATGACTTAGGTACCTCTTCATTTCTGGATGGAATAAAAGGCAACTTTCCATTTTGGTTTTTACTTTAAAGAAGCAAACAGAAAACATTTTAATAAAATGGCCTAAAAAGTGAATTAGGATTTTTTTGATGGAATTGTTTATTGGTATAAGTATGTGTTATAAGAATAGTTTGGCCACTTTGCTGCACATAGAAAATAGTGACATACAATAGAGCAAGAGGTTGGAGATTTTAAGGCTGCAGTTATGTGATGTTAAATGGAAAAGATTTCTATTTACTGAATCTAAATCTACATATTTTTAGGTCATTATGTCATATGAATATAACAAACTTATAAAATGTGAGGAATGCCTGTCATTCCTCACCAAGAGCACACATTTGGCCAACTGCAGACATTACCTTCTTAATTTCAGATTCAGGAACCACAAAGAGCTTGGGAGTTGTGTATAATTTGGGGATCAACGTTTAAAAGGGCACCCACCTAGTCATATTCTTTTCAACAGGCCATAAAGAATGTTAGAACTCAAAAAGAAAAATAAACAAAACCAACCAACCAACCAGAAAAAGAATACCAAGGGGCCAGACAAGCAGGTCTCTCTTCTTGACACCTGCTGATGAGCTAGGGAAATGGATAGCAGTAAAAAGGATGCCTTCACACCATTCCTGAGTAGGTCAGTGCCACTCATGTAACTAGCCCACTTTCTGCTTGAATTTAACACTGAGAAGTGTTTGGTAAGTGGCTGCTTCTAGAAACTATCATGCACTGGAGTGACCTGGATACTCTTTGGATGTTCAAAGCTATCAAGTACATGTTTGGTAACTGATGATACCTGATAAACCCACTCCTTATCAAAATAGAAAAATAGAATGAAACTGCATAAGCCCTCATTTTATGATTTCTGAGAGAAAATCATTCTAAGCACTCATATCAGTGTATTTTCCCCTGGGGGATGAGGGGGGAAGAAGTGGTAATGACACAATGTAAGGGCAGTTGTATTAGGGACAAACTGGCAACTGGAAATGAAGGCTAAGTAAAGACAGTCTTTCAGTGTTACGATCTGCTGAATGGGAGGAGGGGAAACAGTTTAAAGGAGCAGGAGCTTTAGTAACTGGTAATTCCATTCTGGGGGTTCCTGAGGCCTGATCAGGGTTATTTACTTAAAACCGTAGTGCTTAAAGAAAAGGAGAAAGGATAAGTGATTTTACTGGCTCCTATTATTTCTAATCGAATATAGCCAACTGCAAATATCAGATCAAAATTTGTACAACAAAGGATTCAATATTAAAGGGACATTACCCAATGATAAGAAAAGTTATTAAATTAAGGTATATTAGAGTTTAGGAAATAGATTTAGAACCAGTTTCTCTATTTTTCTTAATATAGAGACAGCTAGATCGATGTCAGATGGTCAGGGAACTAATTAATATTTATTATATACCAATTATGTGTGTGTGTGTGGGGGGGGGAGGAAATATGCTGAGAGCTTTACACACATTTAACCTCACAGTAACCTGATGAGGTAGAGTTAGACATTGGTCCCACTACATAGATGGGGAAAAAAAGCATTTCATGTGATAAACTCAAACGGTAATGTGCTCACTTAACATTTGGAAGGCTCTGGGATTAATAACCCAAATTTTCTACTTGTATTTCTTTGTGGGAAAGTTTTTACGAGCAAACAATATATGCCTTTGCTTTGTGCTGGTTTGCAAGTTCTCTACGAGCAGGGTTGGCACTGCTTTGTCTATTAGCAGACTTTCAGTAAGTACTTGAGTAGCAAAGTGCACTGACTAGCAAAGTGTTAAAATAACAGCAAAAGAACAAGTACAGCAAGAAAACAAGTAGACAACAGAAAAGCCAGATTTACCGTGGCCTCTATTTTTCCACATGGGCAGGCTGGTAGGATGTAAAGTAAAATTTCTAATGCAGCAAATGCAAACCTTACAGTTCACTGTCTCACTTGCCATTGTACAATTTCTTGAAATTTTAAGAGGAATTTTGGGGAAAAACATAGGATCAGAATCACAAAAAGAAAATGCTCTATATTTCACATTCTGCTCCTCTTTGCAATCTGTTTAACTTCTGCTTTTCCAAAACCAAGCTGACTCTGAAGCTCTACTCTCCTACCACTGGAGGTAGATGGGCAGACAATGCCCTTTTAGTTAAGCTCATAGATGTCATGACTGGCTACTTAAAATGAACTGAAGCTTCCAAGAGAAGCAAATAAAAAGGAACAGAGAATGTGATGATGACGGTGCTACCATTGTGCTCCATATTGTACTATTTCTTCTGTACCTCTGACCCACTTTAGATCCTCAGTGTCGTGAGAGTGCTGAGGTCTCCTGGCTTTAGCCCCACCTCTCCCTGAAGTTGGCATAGGCAGACAAATAAAGGAGGCTCACTATGCCTTTAAGAGGGGGTATAAGTGTAATGTTGGAAGAAAAACCTAGAATTTCGTCAGGGATATGACAACATTGGAGTCTTACCTGGGGCCTAATGCTAGGCTGTCATTACTATAAGAACCTCTAAACCTCAACACGCTCACTTCACCTTAACCTCATTTTTCTTTTAGACAGCCAGCTATAGAGTAACCTACTTCTTTCAAATGCTGAATGAATAATCCAGCCATACTGGGTAACTGGGTTATATTTAAAGATCAATAGCCAGCTGTCTTCCTTTGTGCTCATTTAACCAGAAGGAGTCCTCTGGCTTAAGGTAAGAAAAGCTATAGATGAAAATTTTTTTTTACTAGTATGAGTAGTTATAAAATTGAGAGGCTAAGAGAGAAAAAAATAAAAAAAATGAAGCAGGAAAATGTCAGTTTCAAAGCAGGCAAAATAAAGGCTTTATTTTTATTCTTTTACATTTGCCTTAGAAAAGCCCTCTTAACAAAGCCTGTGGGAGAACCTAATTCTCTTCCCAGACCCAACTGCTAATCAATTCCCTGGGCTCCTTATATAAACAGCAGCAGCAGTGGGTCCGACAGTGTTGCATAATATGAGACTATATCTGAATCGTTGTTTCATAACAAGGAGATCAAGTCTTTTCCCAATTTACTATGAAACAGTAAAAATATTCCCTGTCTATTGGCTTTGAGTAAACAATCTAAAAGGAAGACCTTAAAACCATGTGTCAGAAAGAGAGCAGGGACTACAGTCTCTTCTTCAGTTGTTTTTCTCTTCTGTGGAATCTGCCCAGAAACCCTGGCAACACTAACCCAAGGCTTTAAAAACACTGGCAGGACCTTGAGGATGGTGTGACTCTGTCATTGTGAAATACATAATCCATGGCAAGGAATCCACAGACATCATTTGGCATTTGTGATCACTTTTGCAAAAGGCTATCTATCTATTTACTTTCTTACCCACTTCAACAGTCACAAAATGTTAAGTACAAAAGACCTTACGTGTTACCTAATGCAAACATTCCCTCACTTATATGAGAAAACAAGGTCCACAGATGTTAAATAGTTTGTCCAAGGTCACTTAAACATGTACTAACTCCACCAAAAATGAGGATGAGAGCAGAAGTTTGGAAAACTGGAAACAGACTCCCACAAATTAGATAAATTAGACTGATCATTTTAATATACCTAAATAAGTGCTAGCCTGTATAAAAAGTCATAATTCAAAGTCAGTGAACAAATTTAAAATAGTGATGAACTGGAAGCAGTGGCTTCTTTTTTAAGCAAGGGGGATAATTATAACAATAGAACAGTGCTCACCACTGATATAAATACCAGACCAGAAGTGGAAATCTTACTGAAGAAATAATGTTTTTGAGGTTTAGGTCTCTCCTGCCCCTGTCTATGCAAAATAGGTTTTGGAGGTTTTTCGCCCACAAGAGAGTGGAAGATGCCTGGGTGATGACCCTGAGGAGGGCAGTTTTCATCCCTTTTAACTGGGTTTGTGCCCTCATTCAACTGTCAGAGGCCTCGCCTGACATTATGCCGTAACACCACAATGGGACCATCATTTTCACATGTGTCTACCACCTAAACGGATTCTGGCAAAAGGAGCGTGTTCTATAGGTACCTGTAAACTGGCATAGGTAAGCTTTGGATATCAGTTTATATGATCTATTCAATGTGAACTCCATTGTATTAACAAAATGACTATAACTTGTTAATGAGGATAAACCCCCTATCACTTGTAATCTGCTGATAGCAACAACTTGATATGTAGAATAGAGAGACAAAAGAGCCGAATTCAGAGGGTGACTGTTAGATTTAGATGATTAACTACATGCAGGGTGTTCAGGAGGGCCTTGTGCTTGGTAGGCTGGGTGAGGTTAGTTATCAAAGGGTGATGACTAGCATTTTAAAGAATGGAATGAAATGGAGAGTTTTAAAATATTGAAAAAGCAGGTTGATACAAACTGAGATGCCCAGACAGGAAGAATCATGGTAAAAAAAACTAGTGATGGATCAAATTAAAATAAAAAAGCAAAATATGCCATGACACAGAACAGTAAGAAAATAAAAAAATTATAAAAACAACAACAATCAGGGTATTGGTGTTTAGCTCCCCTCATCCAGAATTGATCAGGCTTTTCTTAAGAGTAGCGTGTTTAATCTTGAATTCTGAGGTAGAGAACTGGAGGCAGTCCAGAGGAGAGCAATAAAAATAATTAAAGGGTTGGGAGACAGGCCATATTAAGAAAAGTTAAAAGGAGCTGGGGTTATCTGACCTTGAGAATAAAAGGCTGGGGAGGTTAATGACAAGATTTAAGATCAGAGAAGAACATTGTGCTGTGATGGTTAGCGGCTGGGGCACAACACAGAGGACAAGGCTGAGCAGGGCTGGCAGAACTCTCCACAGGGCTCTGTGGGAGAGTATAGATGTGCAGGAGAGGATGACCAACTCTCCTCAGAACTGTGTAGATGTAATTTGGTTGTGATTTAAGCTTAGGTAACCTCAAATTTTATGAGGTCATTCCCTAAAATACATGTAAATGTAAAAAAAATTATTTGTAGTACCTATAAGAGACCCTGCAAGTTATAAGGGAATAGGCAGTCTATGGGTCTATCGGTGTTGAAAGTCTGCTGTGTAAGCTACAAACGAACTACATGTGACTTATAAAAACAAAGAAGATCACATGAACATAGGGGATATCCAAGGATCATTCAATGGAAAAGTACTTCCATTGTTGATTTGCAGTTTTAGAATAAATCAAGGTGAAGATTTTTTGGGCTAGTAATATTGGGGAAAAATCATTTTGAAGACTTGAGTCTTCCATCCTTTTGTAAAACACACCAAGTTGTCACACTTTATAAAATGTTAGTACTAGACAGAGGAATAAAAAACACTTTTTAATGGTAATGTGGGCCAGTAAACTCATTGTCTGTATTTAAATTAAGTGTCACAGATCTTGTTCATTTAAAAAACAATTTGAGATTTAACGTATGAATCCAGAAAGTTAACTAAGTTACTTGTGACGGTAAGCAAAAAGAAAGGAGACTGCAAAATGTTACCTCACTCAGTAGGAAAGGAAAAGTATAAAATCTCCCTGCTGGTAACCTACTGGGCAGGGAACTGGGTCCTATGGGTACAGATACCTGGGGAAGCCATGAATTGTTGTTAGACCAAACTAGATGTATCTAAGCTAAGCACCAGTTCCCAGGAGCCCTGACTTCGTTCCGAAGAAATACTTATTAAAGACATTAGTGGAGTAGCATTCAGAAGCAGAATTATACCAAACATGGAAGATGTTGAATTAAGGGATCTGGTTCTTCACGAGGCTGCTTTTGTGAGCATCTACATTTACAGATTAACATCCTTTCATCCTTTACTATCCAGTGACTTGTGTTATTAAACTGACCACGGCCTCAAAGAGCTCATCCTCACTCTTGATAATTCTCTGTACTCCTGTTAATAGTCACTGTGAATTGACTCTTTAAAATTGCTAGGGTCACTGCTCATACTACAAGAGAGACTCATCTTGCTTGGCTGGTCTTACTTCCCTTCATCTGAGGGGTATTTGAACGAGCTGATGGGTATTTGAATGAGCTGATGTTGGGCGTGGGACAGGCTCTTAATTAATGGATAGATGAGGATGAGGATCCATAAATGACATCACAATTGAGGTACCAAAATGGCATCACTCTAATGTTTTGCTATAGTAAATTTTATACTTTTTCAAGAATGGTTACTTGTTGTGCAAAGAATGGTTACTTGTTGTGCAAAGAATCTTTGCCACAATGAAGTTAACAACTCAAAACATTCTACTAACCCTAAAGGGTACAACAAGAACCACAGTGATAAAGAAAACACAACAGTTTTGTGTTTTCCACCATGATTACCAACTCACAGAGTAAAGTAACTTGACCGGATCCCAGTATTTTAAAACAACAATAAAGCCAGCAGAGGATGAAAGGTTTATGAAAGAAGTAACACTTTTGATCTGTACAATTATCAGCTGAGTGAAGAGAAAAAATGGTGCATGTTCACGTTAACCCAAAAATGTTCTTGAAACTTATTTCTGTGTATTGATTAAATGAACATTACCGGTATTTACCTATAATGATCCTGAATTATTCCCTTCAATCAACGAGAAGGAGAAAGATGTCTATACAAACCTACATATGGTCCACCGGGCTTGATAACTTTTGTGCTTCGGTTGCGGGATTCCTCTTCTGCCTGGGTCATTCTTTCTCGTGTCATCTGATACGAGTCGTTTGTTGCACACACTGTAATTTTATCTTGTATAAATCCCAGGCAGTTGAGCTGGGAGGCTCCAGAGCTGTCAGATAAGACAGTGGATTGTTAGAAGGCTGCCCTTCATTTTGCACAATGAAAACAAGACTATAATCCTAAAGTCAGCAGCCCCTAAATACCTTTACAGTCCCTTTTTAGATTTAAACTCACTCTGGCAATTTTTAAATGTAAAAATGATTTAAAATATTTAAGTTCCTCTTCATTTCATGACTTTTTTTTTCATTTTTGAACAGAATATGGGAAATGAACTCTCAGAGACCAAATACATGCAATTTTAATGCAAATCAGCATTTGAAGTGAAGACCAGTCCTGATGGATGCTGCAGTTCTACTTTCTTGTACCAGTTCATTACTTTTAATAATCATTTACCACTGATGTCAGAAATGTTAATTATTTACTTTAGTGGGACCAACATACATAATTTAGAACTGACTACATGGAACAGACTTACCACAATGCTTTTGATTTTTAGTAAGATATTAATTTTTAGACTAAAACATTTCCAAACATTAGGATTTAGGTTGTCATCTTTAATCCAAAGATCCTAAAATCTTGCAGAACTTACATTTACCACTTTGTTAACACCTCAGTATAAGATGACCTATTATATAGCCAACATTGAAAAATACTGGACAAGAGATTTTGGCTGAGATATTAAAAGAAAATTGTCATTTAAATAATTATGAATATTAAAGCTCAGGAAACGGCTCTCAAAGTATTATACTAAAATTAGGGGATGATGTTAACAGTTATATTGGTATTTGAAAAAGAAATTACTATGGCTTACGATAGAGTGAAAATTCCACTAGAGTTCTGATACTAATTAGAAATAGTTGTGTTGGGATGCTAAGAAATAAGTACTGATAAAACTTTGTAACTTGCTAATAACAGTACAAATGTTATTTTAAAAAAATCAGTTCATTCATGTTACAAAAATTTACTGGAAAGAATGCATGCCAGACAATATGCTTGGGTATAAGCCACGACAAAGACTACTTTCTTCAAGGAACTCACTGACTGAGGGGTGACAAGGATAAGCAAAATGGAAATCATGACAGTATGACAAATATTGGGGTGGGAGGGCAGAGATTATCATAGGGAGGGAATTCCTGGACTTGTAGGGGAGGCAAAGACTTCCCAGAGGAAGTGATGCCTGACCTGATCTAGAAAGATCATTAAACAAGGGGGAAAACATCCTGAAATATGTTGACATATGCAAGTGAACTTTCCTCGAGCTAGCTCACTACTTCCACACTTGAGTGTCTATTACTGTACAGGGCTATATACTCCAAATTTGTATTTTCACTAGGTCTCCGGACTTTGTGATTTCCTCCATTTTTCATATCAGAAAGGTGAGGTTCAAGGAGATTTAAAGAGAAAAATATAAAGGAGACTGATACATAATTTTTAAAATCTATTGAGCATATTTTGAACTCTGTCAGCACTCTAAGATTAAAAAAGGATCTAAGGAAGTGCTATCCTTGAGGAGCTTGCACAATTATAAGAGAGACAAAATCCATGGGCAAGAAAAATTTAATTGAATAGAAAAAAATGAAGCCACATTATGAAAAGGTTTGCTTGCTGGGTTGAGAACCAAAAGTTGAGTGTATTTGTTTTTATAGTGGCACATATCAACTTATACACCTAACAAATTTTATAAGGCGCCTTTTATCATACAAATGCATTTGCTCCATTTTTCTCACAATAATTGTTTCTTCTTGCTTGCTGCATCCTGTATAGTTTTGTAAGTGACCTTAAAACCTTCTCTAAACAAAGTAGAAATAAATAGAGTATTTATGATGTAACGGTGAAACCTTATTACCTCTGATGATATGACTGGCTTTCAAGAGGAGATTAAAGTTCCTAATAAAATTATAATAGAATACAATTCAATTTGATGTCCGAATGTTCTCACTATTAAAAATAAATCTCTAGTGATAAACATTACAAGTGATTCCACAACAATCTGAAATTGTTGTTCCTTGTAGTGTATAAGGACACTGGACTGTGGGTTAGGAAAACTCAGTATCATTCAGACCAGTCACTAACTAGTCAGCCATGTAACTATGGACAAGTCACCTATGAAATGAAGGATTCAAATTTTGCAAAGACCATTATGCTTGGTGATTCTCTACTGTCCATTAGAACTTTCTGCAGTGGTGACAATATTATATATCTGTGCTTTCCACTCTAACAGTCACAAGCCATATGGCTACTGAGATTATAGCATGTCAGTAAAAAGTGAATTGTTCTTTTATTCATTTATTTATTTTATCAACTTGAATGTAAATAACCTCATGAGCCAGTGGCTATCACAGCGGACAGTGTAGAAATGTCTATATTACATATTTGATTTATAAACTAGATCAAACATGTAAGTTGGGGTGGGCAATTATTAGTAAGCAGAATTAACATACAATCAGGGAAAACTGGTTAAGAATATGATAAAAAAGTTATTTAGTTACTTCAAATAGAAGGGGAAATTCAGAACTCTTTCAGTGCAGGGTCTCAATCTCTACCTTCCATATTCTCTTGAACAGCTTTCCTTTCCTTTTTCTCACATGCACAGCAGGTTTCAAGTACTGTGCAGAAGAGAAACAGGGATGGAAGAACCTTGGGTACTTCGGGTCACAAAGAATTCTCCAAGGACACTGGGGGCTCTTAGGCTTTGTCTCTACCCAGAAGGGATACAAACTGCTCCCCTGCTCAAGGGGCCCATTCTTTAATCAGAAACAACCACAGCAAAGAACAGTGAGACAAACAGCTTATTGTTTATAGAGGACCTAAACAGATAAGGGTTCCATGGTACCCTGAATGTGGGTGTGTATTCTTGTTCTCCTCCCTCCTTTTTTTTCTCTTGGGATAACAATTTGAAGTGACTGCTATATTAGGATTAACTTCTAATTGCCATTATGTTAAGAACAAATTTTTAAAAAGTGACCTTAAAACAAGGTTTGGACATGAAAAGAAAGGATTATACAAGATATATTTTTCCTCCTTTACCCTTGAATATGAGCTTTACTTTACATTATTTCAATGCAGTAAGTAAAAACTTTTTAAAATTCTCCAAGCTTGTCTTTAATTAAAAAAAAACAAAACGAAACAAAAAATCCACACCTCAAATGTCCCTTGAGTGCAAGAGAATTTTATGACTACATCCTACATTAGCAATAGCAAATATTAATTTTGAATGCATCAGAAGTGCTAAATAGTTCTCAAATAAATAAATGAGCCCTGCTATTCAATTCAATAAATATTTATGGGAGGACTACTGTGTATTTTATTATTTAATTTTAAAATGCCCTTAGTCAAAACATTAAATAAAAAAAACTAAGTAATTATTTTCCTTTTAGCATAACCTGAAATGTACTTACCTAGAGAATGTTTGCTGGATGCAGTCAAAGCTGCCTTGAGGGTTGTCTTTACCCACATTTGACAAATAGAAGTTAAAGGTATGCACTTCTTTGGAGGGATCATTTTTGGGGATTTTGACAAGCTAACAGGAGGTAAAAAGAGAAAAACACCTCATATTATAAATTCATCATAGAATGTTCTGATGACCTATTTATTGTCTTTCAAGTGACAATCATTTATACCCTCTTACTATATCTTTCCTACATTTAAATTACCAAAGTGTTGAAAGAATCTGGCAAGCCCTATCTTTAACTCACCACATTCTTATTTCCATTTTCTACCCTTAGGTGCTACAGGCACTTCCTCTTAGAAATTAATTTTTAAGAGGGACCCTCTTTATTTCAAAATGGCAAGTGATTATAGTTTATATGGGAGAGTTTTTAGTGAATTAGTTAAGCACTTGCTGAAAAGCTTCTCTTCCTTTGAGCTACACAGCTTGTCTTTGGCTGACATGACCACCTGCTGAATACTTCCACATTATGTAAGTGCTCTGAGTCCATATCCCAATGTTTACTTCTTACTCTATGTACACTTTCCTCCTGTTCTGAGTAATTATTTTTGAAGACTAACTAGTAGTATAAGATCAAGGTAACTTACATGCCATCAAAATGCAGTGAGGTGTTCCTGCCTGCCCTATGATTCCCTTACTCACTCATCCTCATGTTCACAGAAAAAGGTCATTAAGCCTGTACTCATTTACAAATGCTCAGTATTCTTTCAATGAGAAACTTTAAATTAATTACTAGAGTCCTCTAAGCTCTTACATCTATTTCAGAGAAGTTCTGAAGAGACATCTGTATTATTTAAATGTAAGTATTTCATTTTTGACTTTTTAGAATTGTGATCTTTTTTAAGTAATAGCCATACTTTTCATGGTGAAAACTTATCTTTTTTTAAAAAACAGACACACCTTTTAGAGTCTTGTATCCATTTGAAAAAGTCAGGTCAGGAGCAAAAATATATCACATTAATTTATACTGGGATGACTCCTCAAAGAATCTAGCCTGATGGTAAGAGCAAAGACTCTAGGTATTGTTGTTCTTTAAAAGGCCCTTGAACAGGATATATGCTATAGCATTTAAAAAAATTATCATGAATTGAAAACCAAAGAATCAGGTTAAAAAGAAACAAAGTTAAGAAATCATCACCAAACCATGCTAGTACCTGCTGAAATGGTTGAAACATATATTAGGAGTAGATTAGAAAAGCAGTTCTCAAGGAGGGTCAATTTTGCCCCCAAGGGACATGTGGTCTTGGAGTCTGCTACTGGCTTATATTGGAGGCCAGAGATACTGCCTAATGCCCTTCAATGTACCGCATGACCCCTACAAAAAAGCATTACCAATCTAAAATGTCAGCAGGAATGAGCCTGAGAAATTATGGTTTAGGAGAGAGGTAGTCAGTTCCTTAAGAGAAATCAGATAATTCTTACTTCAATTGACTTCTGGAAGTTAATGAAGTGAAGAGGAAAATAATATCTTCGAAGAAATAAAAGTTCCATTTTAATTCAAATGAAAAGAGACATTAATTGATTTAAAAACCTTAATTCCTGTTCTGTAACATCCAATCAAGACATTGAAAAGCAAATAAGTGTGCATGAACCATATTAAAAGTATGTTTACCTGCAGAAAGTGAGAGTAAATACCTACCTCAAATTGGAATTTTTACAACTTCTCCTTAACATCATAAAGTCAGCAAATACAAGCAGTATTAAATTTTACTTCTTTTAGAATGTCTACTCTAAATATCCAAAATTTATTTTAGAATGCCTACTTCTAAATAAGAAGTATTAAAATATACTTCTTTAGGGCCCTCCCTGGTGGCACAGCGGGTTAAAGCACAGCACTGAGAATCTAAAGCCGCTTCTGCATGAGTTTGATTCCCGCCTGCCCCGGAGGTGACCACATGGCGCGGCAGACCTCTCCTGACCAGCCCGCTGCTCCCCTCAGCAGTGTACTTTGTTGATCTGCCTGTTCTGCTCCCTACTCTGTCTCTGGTGAAGCCTCTCATTGCCCCTGAGCCTCTGGCCTGTACCCCCGTTCTGTATGCACAAATAAATAAATCTTTAAAAAAAAAATACTTCTTTAGAATGCCTACTCTCAAAGTCTTGACACAAAAACACTGATTCAAAAAGACACCTGCACAGCCCCCATGTTTATTGCTATTTATTTACAATAAAAGCCATGAAATCAGCCCAAATATCCAAAAGTAGATGACTGGATTAAAAAGATGTGGTACATATACACAATGGAATATTTCTCAGCAACCAAAAATAAATAAATAAACACATGTCTTTTGTAGCAACATGGATGGAGCTGGAGAAGATCACACTTAGTGAAATAAGCCAGAAAGAAAAGGAAAAATACCGGATGTTTTAACTCACAGCAGGAATATAAAGGACCAGGGGAGAAAATAATAATGAACAACTATATACCAGAGACATTTTACGGGGGTGGAGTGGGGAATGGGATCAAAAATGGGGTGGGTGGGGGAGTGCACTGGGCTATGGTGATGACACACAGGTGATTTGGTGATGGCAAGCACATGGGGATTACAACTGAGATGGAAAAAGTCACCAAGTGATGTAAAAATAAACTGTTATATTTTAAGAGAAAAGGTCTTGAAAAGGCACAAAAATGTTTGACCTAATTATCAGCCTTTTCCTGTAAAAGACTAGAGTACAAGATGTCATTGAACAAGGAAGCTTTATAGTTTTCGAAATCACAAAAGCTTACTTTAGATAACAGATTTAGTTATATCTCATTTCCTGGAAATGGTCAGGTATTTTTAGATACAAAGTTTATTGCTATCAATATCTGAATATACTCTGAAGAATGAAATGGATGTACAAGGAGCACGTATGTCCATAGTGGCAAATCTGCATGACAGTTTAGCCCTGGGGGCAGTAAGAAAAGTCTAGACTTAGTGAAAAGAGTAGGTTGGTAGGACATTAGGCAGGTGTGCTAAGAGGGAACTAGGGGCTTCAGGTCTAAATTATGGAGACCTTCGAGTAAACCAGGACCTGCAGGGTTAGTGAAGGTTTAAGGGGAATGTAAGACCTTGTCCCAGCTAGAGTCATTTCAGAGAGCAAAACTTTTAGAGGAACTTATAGATACATATCACTCCTCTCCCTGATATATAGGGGCCTATTTAAGTGAAATGGAACTATTACAATGTATTTTCTTATTAGCTGCCCTTTCATTTATAGGCATTTATAGGAGGGAGAGGAGGTGGAAATGAAAAGGTGAGTAGTGTGGGGTCAGTTCTGGGGACTGGGCTAGGCTAATCACCATGGAAAAAGAAATACTTAGGTCTGATTTAGAAACAATCTTGGAAGGCATCCCTTTATGTGATAAGAGCTTCTTCATGTTAATCAGAATATTTTCCCCTCTGGGTCAATGGGAAAATCATTATATTTAAAAGCCTATAGTCTACTCAAACCTTTTAGATAAGTGCCTTAACAATGAAACGATATTTTTAAAGCATTAAAGACTATGATTCTATACAGTTTCTTAATCATGATGGAGAATATAAAAATATTACACTAAGTTCTGGACAACTGGAGAAGTAGATTTTAATTTTCATTCCAAAAATGAGTCCAATTTTCAAAGGTTAAGAACCACAATCCACAACCATCCTCCCAAACTATGAAGAAAAGTTTCAGTACACTTTCAGACATTTATAATTAACATCTTGGCCATACCAAGATGTGAAGTCAAAGCTTCTAATTATTCTAAGATACAAGCTCAGACATGTGGCAATGAAATACTGTCTGAAAGGTCATTTCAACATCAAGTCACATTAAGGATGTAGGATAGAAGGACAATTCTCTCACTGCTACAAATTTCTCTAAGGGCCTGCTAGAAGTCATTGATACCTTTATCCAGAGATTTCTTTTCTCTGTCTGATACTTTCCATGTATTAAATTATTAAATTAAGATACAGACAAGACAAAAGAGAGAACCAGAAAGATTTTTTTTCTACTTTAAATAAATGTTTTGTAGTGAAATTCTGGGTATTAACAAATGATTTAAATTTATAGAAGCTTCCCTTTGAGAGTAATTCTATGTGTGGAAATACCTACCTTTTTCTGAGATTCTCATGATGCAGCAATACCACATTTTGACAGGACAACTCTTAGTTCTTAAAGCAGAACCATAACGATGACAGAGCCTTTGAGATCACCTAACTAGGTTTCTTCATTTTGTAGATTATGTGTATCATGTTTCTGCCCTGACTAGGATATAAGCCTTGGAAGCAGAGTTTGTGTACTGAATAAATCCATAGCATTTCTAACAGCCACAGAGGAGTTACTCCATACATGTTTGCAGGGTAGCCAAAGATGTTGATTAATGCCTGAAGCAAGACTAGAACTGAAATGTCTACTTTTTTCTACCAGTATTTCCCAAGCATTAAGTTTCCTTTTATGACAGAGAGGGTCTATCCTCAAATAAATTTGGGAAATGCAGGTAAATAAAACAACTTGACCACATACCCATTCCTACTTAATAGTTGTTTCCTAAGTTGTAGGACCTCAGAACTCCCCTGCTCCATTCCTCTAGTAGCTCAGGAGGCCAACCTGTCTCACAACACTGACTGATTATTCTACTATTTATCTTTGCTTAGATTAGCTAAAAACTATTGCAACAATTAACTGTTAGAATTCCATTATTCTCAAATCATTTCCAGATTTTAAATGATTTTGTGATTTCCTGACAATCTCACAAAGTCAGATTAGTACATGTATTTGCATGTACTATTCAGGTTCTAAAGTTGAGGGGCAGAATAAATAATCTAGAATCAGAACAGAAAATAGAAACCTGAACCTGAAAGCCACAAGTCCTATTTTTTCAACTAGAGATCCAGTTATGACTTTAAGCCTGACATGATGGGCATTATGTCAGCCCAGATGTGGAAACCAATGCCTGGTAGGTATAGAGAAGTATGTGATGGAGCGTTATCTTTCATTGGCAATAGAAAAAGTTAAATATTAGAGAAATCAGTATGAGTAAGTATTCCTATTGTCAGAAAATGGTAGGGGATGGAGAGGATCCCACACACTCTAGAAATATCTGTAATTTCCACATGACAGATACTTTACTGAGGAGAGTAGTAAAAAATACCATGTTTATCTAGTACGAAGAAAAATATTGGCAGTTATTCTCAAAATACAGGTCATGTAGTAATTAACATGAATAATGCAAAACAAAATAAGCCTATTTCTTTATATTCTTCCTCTTGATGGAGGGCCCTCCCTGTTGGCTCAGTGGGTTAAAGCACAGCACTAAGAAGCTTAAGCAACTTTCGTAAGAGTTCGATCCCCGCCTGCCCCGGAGGTGACCACATGTGTGGCGGACCTCTCCTGACCAGCCCGCTGCTCCCCTCAGCAGTGTACTTCATTGGTCTGCCTGTTATGCTCCTCACTCTGTCTCTGGTGAATCCTCTCACCCTCCGCATCTCTGATTAAATAAAAAAATAAATCTTTAAAAAAAAAAAGTTCTTGATGGAAGGGTAGAGTAGGCCAATATTGAGGTCTGTGATTTGACTCTGCCACTTTTGTGGGAAAGAGTCTTTTAAGAAATAATGAGAACTGCACTCTCATCCCTTACATGTTCTTTTAAATTTATGGCCATTTTGGGGGAGATCCCTAATGGCAATATTTCCAAACTAATTTTAATTGGTTACAAGTAAACAATACCACTTATGGAAGTGCTCATTTAAAAAGCCTAAGTTGCTACAAAACTTAAACTGAAAAAGTACCTTAAATGATTTTTGACTCTCTTAAATACAGTTTCTCTTAACATGAAACTTAGACTTTTAAATGTTGTTGTGTCCTATGAGATTGATCTATTGATTTGCTCATTTGATTCATTTATTCCACAAGTATTAACTTGGTGCCTATTCTGCCTGGCATTGTTTTAGGTTTCTAAGAAACATTTGAGAATAAAAGCAAAAGAGACCCTTGTCATTGTGGCGCATGCATGGGTATGGAAATCCAGCAGCAAGATGCTGGTAACTGGGACCTTTGGGAAGAATTGGATGGATATGGGATTATGTGTTGCAGGTAGAGACAGCAGGATTCCTAAACATAATGAATGTGAGGAATAAGAGAGAGAAATCAATAAAGATATCTTCTAAATCTCCCCTAGAAGAATACAGTTGTCTGCATATGTGCACGTGCATACATACACACACACACACACACACACACACACAGGTGTGTGTATAGTATCTTGTATATAGTCTACCTCTCTCTCCAATATGAGGCCAGGTGTTTAATGTAACTAGAATCCATACTAGTGAAGTACACTAAAACAGCATTGATCAATACTGGTTTCACTAGCCAAAAAAGTGACTCATTTTGCAGCTTTAGCGGCTAAAAATTATTTAGAAAAAACCAGGTGGCTGTGTATATAATTGGTTAGTATTTCCAGGAAAATGTTGGGGGTTGGGGGAGTATGGATGACAGTTATTGGCAAGGGAAAGATGCAAATAGCAGATAGTAGAGATACTATCACAGGACAAATATACACAGACTCTGGAGCCTGAAGGAACAGAAACCTTGAATTTCAACATGAATGCAAAATGGCCAAAGTAGTGTTTGAAAGAAAAGCAAGAGAGGCATAGACTCTATTTATTAATATAGACAGAATCAGGGAAATTGGTTCAAAATGTAGTTATGGCCATGCTAATCTACAAGTTCTCTTTTGGTGGCATTAACAAAAATCTCTCATTGAATTCTGTAACTGATAACAGCTCTTATCATTTTCATTTTATTAACCAGCATATCCCAGAATTTAAGTAAATTTTATATTATCAATGCTTACATAAACAAGAACTATCATGGTATCTCTAAATCTGCCTAGTCTCTCCCATTATTTATCTTCCAGTTAATAAACCACAAGTCATCAAATAACTGAGGTTGTGGCATTCTGGGGAGTCAACCTTGACTTTCCTCTTCCTCACACTACCTCCACCCCTCAACATCCAGATAATACCAGATCTACTGACTTTATTTCCTAAAGTAGTTCTTAAATGCACACCCTTATTTCCATCCTCAGCTTTGGTTCACTATCACCTTTTGTTTGGACAACTGGTTTTTGCCCATTCTGTACCCCACTTTCTAGTCACTTAGCTACCAAAGCTAGATCATAAAGTGCCAAACTGATCGTGTTTGATCAGGTGTCATTATTTTTTTCATGCGTCCCTCTTATTTATCAGTCTAAGCTCTTAACAGGTCATGTAAGGTTTCTTCCTCATAGAACTGGGCTTCACTCTGCCTGATGTCTGATGTCCCAGAAGCAATAATGGGCTGCTAGGCACTACAACACACTACATTATGTCTCATTTCTTGTCTTCTGCTCACTTATGCTTTATTTTAAGACTCACCTCAGAAGCCCACTTTTAGAAGCCCTTTCCTGGGTCCTCATAGTCTCTTGGGCTCACCTCCGCTGCTATCGTCACTACACTACGTGCTATAACTTGTTAACCAGTTCTTACACCAGACTGTGAGTTCTTTGGGCGCATGGACCACAGTCTTACTTTCATACCTATCTGGAACACAGCAGCCACTTAATATAAATATTTGTTGGATTCATCTGAAGAAACTTGGGACTACATTCAATAATCCAGTGGAAGTCTTATGCCAGGGATACTAAAAAATTAGAAATGAAACTAAAATAGATCACTTAATAATCTTTGGAAAACCAGGGCTCCCTAGAGAAGGCAAAAATAAGTTATGGAATGAAAGGAGAAAAAAAAAAAATCCACATAGCTGCCTGCTTTGTGGTATTGAATGTCAGGATGAGAAAGTTTCTGACCTCTCTTGAGCTATGTTTAGTCCCCAGAACTAAACCAAGTGGTTTCCTGGGTTTGTGGGCCTTACATTTATTTTATGCATTTTTCTTCTTAAGAAATATTTTCATTTTTATTAAAATACTGTTCAGAATACTCTGACCTCACCAAATTCCATTTGAAAACATAATCCACTGTCCTTAAAACCACTGCAGTTTAAAGGAGGGGGGACCACACTAAATAATTCTGAACTTATAACTGCCTGTTTAAAAAAAAAAAAAAAAGATTTCTCAGAAATAAAGCCCAAACTTGATTCTGAAAGGAAAACAAAAAGTCTTAAATATGAATGCCAGCTTCTAATTCACTGCCAATCTTCTCTCCCTGCTCTCCTGGAATCTTGAGCAAAGTTCCATGCCTCCCCCCCCCCTTTTTTTTTTCTTTATGCCAGGAAGAGCTGCTGGCAAAATGTGGGCAAGAACAGAAGTCATGCATGGCAGTTAGCAACAGTTGTGTAAATCTAGGGGAGAGACTTGTACTTCACAGATGTGAATCCTCAAAATTAGCATAGATTGCTAAAAGTAGTCCAGGCCCCAGACTTTGCAAAACACATGGTTTTACCCCAGCCTAATCAATGCCACATTGAAAACTTGTAAGTTCAATAACATAAACAGTATTTAAGCCTGAAGACTATCTCCATATGAATTTGGAGATATATTCAACTCTCAATTCTCTGTTTTTCAACACTAATAGCATTTAAGTTATTTTCAATTAACTACAGAACACTGTATATGAAGGAAGTCGACAGAGAAAGTACTACAATAAGTACTACAGATAGGTTAGAGTCGCTTGGTTGAGGAAAGGGAAGATGATGGACTGGGATTGCTGAAGAAGCCACTGTAGCAACATCACAGGATCCCCAGGCCCTGGGGACCAAAGGTACTAAGCCACAGCACTATGCTAAGGAAAATGGAACTGCAACAAGATAAACAATAATTGGGGATATAATTTTATTAAAGTCTAGTCACATCTTAAGTGTCACCTGTCACAAAAAATATGTATAAAATGTGTCATTTCTGGATGAGAATCAATGCCAGACAGAAGATGGTGTCCTGTCTCGTCCACTTACTTTTGAAAATGTTTTCTTTAATACATATTTCATATTTCTAGTTCTAATTTGGGTTTCTTTCAATGGCTTCAGCAGAAGAAAGTGAGAATTCTCTTTTACACACAGATAAAATGGGAGCAAAGCAAAGAGACCAGGGTCCTTCTGACAGTGCAGGGGTTAAAGTCTCAGAGCTATCAAACAATCCCCAGTCACTGCAGCCCGCATTCCATCCCAAGCCTGGGAGCTGTCCGGCAGTGCTTAGCATAACTCTCCTGCAAGGCTTAGCAGACCTCTCCAGTCTCATTGGCTGCTCCCCCTCAGGAGTGTTCAGTAGATCTGCCAGTTTTGTTCTCCACCCTGGTGAATCCTCTCACCTCCCTCCCCTGCACCTCTGCCCACACCTCAGTTTTTATGTGCATAAATAAAATAAAATAAAATAAAATAAAATCTTTAAAAAAAAAAGGGCAAAAAAGACCACATCTAGTGTACTAAATGGTATACTCTAGCACAAACTGATCTGTCTTCAATTCTCATCAAAAAATGTGGCTGATATTACTTGGCTCATGTGATTATTGTGAAGTTTAATAAACCATGTAAGGTGCTTGACACAATGTCTGGCATTTTATGTGCCTACTCTAATAAAGATGACACTAGGTAAGTCCCAATCTGATTCTGGCCCCTTCTATTCATAAGCCTTCCATAGTATGATGATGTTTTGGTATATAAAATATTTTTCAAATGGGGGCCCTCCTGGGCGCAGTGGCTTAAAGCACAGCACTAAGAAGCTGAAGCCACCTCAGCATGAGTTCAATCCCTGCCTGGAGGTGATCCACACGGGGTGGCATACCTCTCCTACTCCTCCCGCTGCTCCCCTAAACAGTGTACTTCATAGATCTGCCTGTTCTGCTCCTAGCTCTGTCTCAGGTGAAGCCTCTTACCACCCCTGCACTTCTGGTGGTACCCCAGTTCTGTATGCACAGATAAATAAATATTTAAAAAAATATTTTTCAAATGGAAAGCATTCATAACTGTCCTGTGGATAATCAAAAGTCAACTATACTTACTAAGAACCCTCAGTACTTATAAAAACAAGGAGTTAGAAAACTTCAAGGTGAAAGCTTAAATAAAAACCAAAAAAACAACAATCTATCTGGAACAACAAACAACAAAAAGATCAGCATAACTTTCAATTGTTCCAAACTTAAAGTACAGAGAGATAAGGTATAAAAATGAAACAGTCACAACAGGTGTCCATAGAAAGCTCAAAAATTACATATGCCTGCTGCTACTCGAGGGTAGCAAACACTGCTTCCCAAGTGCCTTATCCATAAAAAAAATAAGCCTTCTTCAGAGTCCCCAAAGAGCTCCAGATACTAGCTACAGCACAACAAAGAAACAAAGAAAATAGAATTAAGGGCTCTCATGGGAACAACAACTTTGTGACTAAAACATTCAATCTTCATAAATGCAAACAGTTTATGGTTTTTTTTCCCGTGTGTCAAATCTATAGGTAGCTCTAAAAATGAACAGAGCTAATTTCCAAGCACATATTCTAAAAATATATTCTTCAAGATAGTCCATTAAATTTATTTTGATTCAATTTCCATTGTTAATTCAAGCCTACAAAAGGAATAATAAAGCTATTCTTGATCTATAGATGTATGTATATGTACATACAAAAATATGTATATATAAAGTTTTGGTTAAGCATAGTATATGAAGAGCTAATTTAGAAACTCAGGTCTGACATCTATGAGACTTAGGAGACCTGATGTAAATAAGAGGGCCTGCCAACTCTCTAAGATCAACTGATTTATGACTATGAAATACAGGACAGAAAAAAGACTCATTTTTAGGAACCTTATGTTTAGGCGCTGGGCTAATCCATCACACCTATTCCTTCAAATCAAGAGCAAGAGATATGTTAGCAAAGAAAAGGCAAAGCTTTTATGTATAGATAAGGTAATTACTATATTTAGATAATTTATATAACAGAACTTTTGCTTGATTGTAGATACTTAGTTCTGCTAGATGGCAGAACCACATACAGGATGCCTCTAAACTAGATGAGATAAAATTTTATCCTCTTGCCGGTAGCTCACCAAACATTGCCCCATAAAAAAGATATCTGTATCATTAGGCTTCATGATAATTTTGAAATTTAAGGAAGACAGCTATCTAAAGATAAAGGTGGAAACTCAAAAGCACTAAATTATTAGGACCAAAAAATAGCAAGATATGTTTCAAAAGAAGTTAGAGATATACAGTAATTATTTCAAAGAAAATTCATGTATTACTAAAATTAAAACTACCTCCTATATTGGGAAAATGAGTTAAGATAAAGAAATGAAAACCACTAAGTCATCTTTAGCAATATCAGACAGAGCCAGATGATATCTTCATGGTGTCTTAAAATAATACCAGATATTATCAAGCAAATTATTTTGTAAAACAACTTTAAAACTTTAACAAATGATCAGCTTTGAAATGAAGAAAAAAAAAAATCCCACAAAATGTGTATTTAATAGTGGCCATGGGAAACACCATGTGCAAAGGCACATTTTTGAAAAGTTGTGTTGATACCAGCAGCAGCTTTTTGGGGTTAGGAGTGAAGGTAGGAGTGGGCAATTTGTTGACAGTTATCAAAAACTTTAAAAGCATTCACACCTTCTGACCTAGAAATTCCACACCTAAGAATACAGCCTGAGGATATAATGTGATATGGAAATAAAGATGTATATACAAGTAAGTTCATCAAACCATTATTGCTATATAGAACTATATAAGTAAGTAACAAGAGAATAGCTACAGGAATGCCAGTGTACTATAAAATGAAATGTTAGGTAGCTATTTAAGAGTCATTTTTACTACTTAATGACATGGGAAAATGTTTGTATGTGTCAAATGGAAAAAAGCAGGTTATAAAAAGTAATAAATATACTGTGATTGCAATTTTTTAACTGTATGTGTGCAAGGCTATGAAAAAAGCCTGGAAAAAATGCAACAACATAAAATGTTTTTCACTGTTAACTACACCTATTCATCTTTATCCTTGCACATACTTCTAAAATGTACACTTATTTGCTTTTCAATCAAAAATACTTTCTAAAGGCTGCTTTAAAAAATAAGAGACTTTGAGTTATCCTGGTACTTGACATTCATGACTCAACCATCTCAAATATTTTTTTTCAAAAATTATCTTTTTTTTTTAAATAAGAAATTGTGAAAAATTTATTCGAAATTAATCCTGGGTTCGTACTTCTTCATGTTTCCCAGAAAGGAACAGAACACTAGCTTACTTAATAAGAAACAAAGCAAAACACAAGTATCCCTTGTAGAAAGTTTTCCTTTATACCCAAATATAAAACTTTCAGTTGTAGAACTAATAAGTCAACATTATTATCTGCCAGTGAGAATAGAACACCCTCAAGTATCATCCTTCCTTGCTCATCTGTGAAGAGTGACAACTAGCTTAAGAGAAAATGAAATTCTAATTCGGATTAGTCATTAAAAAATTCTAAATATTAACTACTATAGTATATTTATAAACATGGATATGCCTTATATTCTCATTCTAAAATAAGATTTCTTCAATGTAAATTAATGAATGATTATTAAACAGTCAAGTTTTTTTTTTTTTTGTATCATCAAAGACTGCTCCTTTTGCTATGGTTGCTTAAGTACCAAACTCGTAATACTGTGCATCAAACTTAGTTTTTAATCAGTATCCTACTGCATTCTAAGTTTTACTACCTGAAGAAAGCTTTGAAAGAATCGTAGTTTTAAAATTTAACTGAGGGCCCTCCCTCAAAATGGGTTAGGTTGCAGCACTGCAAAGTAGCCGCAGCTGTTTCAGTGCTGGTTTGATCCCCAGCCCCAGAAGTGACCCACATGGTGCAGTAGACCTCTTGTCTTGCAGACAAGTGTTATTTTGTTGATCTACCTACTCTGCTCCCCACTGTCTCTGGTGAATCCACTCGCCACCCTGCACCTCTGGCCCAGTTCTGTTTTGTAAATAGATCTTTAAAATAAATAAATGAAATTTAATTGAATACTACTTTTCATTTCCTAATCTGTCCTTTCCAGACCAGACCCATTCCTAGGACACCTCATAATACTACTAATCTAAAATATCAACTGATAACTCAGAAAGGAAAGTGGTCTCTCCTCCTACACCAGTAGGAGGTGATAGCACCAGTAACTCTGCCTGTAACCTCTGCCTACTGGGGAGAGAGATCACAGATGAGAAGCTTTCTCTCTCTACTGATAGATGACAAAACAACTCTATCAAGTAGTTGACTAGCAAGATACTGACCTAGTATCTAGCTACAGACAACTTCTCAAGACCTGACATCTGTTTTCTTTGTTGACTTGTCTTTTTCAACCTTGAAAACTCAACCTCTCTCAAAAATTCCTGACATATTTAAATTTGGCATCTCCCTTTCTTTCATTTTCATATATAAGGAATAACTAATTTATGGTACCTTCTGGATGAGCAAGCTAAAATGCAAATCTGACTACATAATTCCTTAGCTCAAATTCTTTATATAGATAATTTCCTACAGTGTTTTCTATAAAAACAATAGACTGTGACCCATTGGGAGGTAATTTAATGGGCTATGACTAGGATTCTTTTAAAATGAAACAGAAAAAACTAGAGTATACTAATGAAGATTAACTACTGTGCTGTGAAACTTTTGTTTTAACTGTGTGAATGTACATATCTGTATGTGTGAAAAATGCAAAATATTTTTTTTTTAACCATGAATTGTTTCAAATGGGTTTGACAGCATCTGTGGAAATAGTTTTTTCCTGAGAAGGCCAGAGGTACCATTCATAAAATAATGAAAAGTTATTCCATTATTAACCTTCTCCAAAATATTAATTTTCTCCAGAGAAAAGATTGTATGCACACACCTACACATATTATATTCTTAATGATAGTGAACCTACCTAGCATAAGAAAACCAGGAGAAAAAGGCGGTGGGAGCAGCAGCCACATTCACTGGCCATTTTGCTCAAGCTGAACCAGAGGCCAACTTTTGGTAATCCTTTAGATCTCAACTCAACAGTCTTTTCTCCTAACTGACCCTCTCTCCCGTTAGCTGGGGAGGTGCTCCAAATATATGTTAATATGAGGATGAAAAAAATGTTCACTGAATATGAAGTGCAGGGAGGTGATCAATGTAGTGATGAGAAAATTCTCTAGAATCAGATGCTTATTATTTGCATTCATGCCCCTTTACTCACTAATTTTGTGATTATTCAACAAAAGTTTGGCTTACATCAGCAAAATGGGAATATCTGCTTTACACATTCCTATTATGAAGAAAGGAAATTAACATATATAAAATATTTAATATAGAATCCTTAGCATACAATAAATATTTAACAAGTTTTGCATGTAATTATTGAAAAAAATTATAATCTGTAAACAAAATAACAGATAAAAGTGCATTTATGGGCCTCGCTGGTGGTGCAGCAGGTTAAAGCACAGCTCTAAGAAGCTAAAGCCACTTCAGAATGAGCTTGATTCCAGCCCCAGAGGTGATCTACATGGTGTGGCAGACCTCTCCTGACCCACCCACTGCTCCCCTCAGCAGTGTACTTCCACAGTCGGCCTGTTCTGCTTGCTCCCTGCTCTGTCTCTGGTGAATCCTCTCACTGCGCCTGTATCTCTGTCCTGTACCCTAGTTCTGTATGCATAAATACATAAATCTTTGAACAAAAAGTGCATTTATGCTAAATACAGTATAAATTAGAAAATGAGTTAGCAGAATTTGAAATTTCTTAGCTGCTAAGAACAAATTCACTAGCTGCAAAGATGTCACTGGTCTTTGTAAATCTGAGTAACTCTTTTCTTCTAAACTTGTTTTTAAAATAAGTTACCATAAGTACAGGTTTTTAACCTAAAAGCAAATTTGGAGAACATTTTTGATTTATGCTTGTGTTCCTATTAGCTTAAATCATAAGACAAGACTGGTTATAAATATCTATCACCCCTGGAAATTCTCCAGATTATTTAACATATCTAATTAGCAAGAAAGCTAGACAAGGGTGGGATCAGAAAACTTTTGATAAGAATCTAAATAAAATAATGTTAACAGAACACAGTAACACTCTAAATACTTCCATTGCTGTGGTTCACTGAATCTATGATGCCAGCAACTGGAAGACAATGCATATTATATACTACTGCATAATATAAAATGCTGACACACCATGACACAAGAGTAAGCCGCCACAGATAATGAGATGCATTCCAACTTCAAAGATGTTAAATGTTAAAAAGGAAACACATCTTGCAATCAATGACAGACTATTTTATTTGTGTGTTTGTTCACTACTGTTTGAAGATATGGGATGCAGACATATTTTGTTTTTCTTATTTTCTTGTTTTAAATATTGACTTTTATTAACAAAACGCTTATAAGCATATCTTGTATGTCTACCATAGGGCCTTGAACATACAAAGAGGTCAAAAGACATTTAAATAATGCTCATGGGTCCAATTTTAAATGGTTTTGCTATAAAGAATCACAAGGTATGATGGAATGGTAAGATTATTATTGTCTAAGCTTAAAGAAGTGAGTGCTATTAAAGTGACTGTAACATAATGAATCGGTTTTACAAGTATCAGTTTTTGGCAGAAAACAAAAAAGCAAAACCATCAGTGGCAGAGTTTTTGGCATTTAATGATTTCAAAAGAACAAGAGTCACTACTTCAAGGTCCTACTTACCTTTATCTGCATAGACATTTAATGTGATGCTTGGTACATACCGAGTATTCATAAACTCTTAATGAAGACAGAAGCTTAACTCAATGCTAAGAAAGCAATTCAAGTTATTTGTGGCAGTGTGATTTCAATCATATTTCCAATCAGTGCTTCCCAAAGTGAATGCAATTTAGGCAAAGACAGGGCAGGGTATTTTGTCTTCAACTCATATTCATGACCATATTTTGGGAGTCTTGTCAGGCTATATAGCATAGTGGAGCCTGTGTGAGGCTACAGGTAGCAGGTACTTTGAGACAATTTACTTGGGCACCTTTATGCTCCCCTCCCCCACATATACAAAGTCACCTTCCTACCCTCTGCCATTGCACACTCTTCCAGGGTCCAGCTCCTCTTTATGTCATTAGTGCCTATAACTGGTACATGGTCAACGTGTGAGAATACAAGTAGGGAATATTACTCATTGGTCTCCTTATTTTGAAAATTAGTTCTTATCCAGAAGGAAAAGAAGAACAGAGATGAATGACAAATCAAAATAGAAAAGTTGGTTAATACACTAACTTCAAATGATGATCCAGTTACAGTTTGAGAGGAGTTTCCAGAATATCAGCCCATATTTTTGGCCAAATTGAGATATGTGCATATACATATTTAATATATGCATACTCAATGCATACTTTTAAAAAGTATTTACAAACTGTACATATTTGTAATATGTATTTTTGAATATATCAAAGTTAAAATTTCTTTCAAATATGGCAATTTACTATTTTATTAATGCCTTAGTAAATTGACATGTGGTTAAAAGGCTTGGAATTCAATGCAAATATTAAAATGGGATTTATGTGTGTCAACCACGGTAATAATAAAACAAAATTACCATTACAAAAGGATATAATTTGAACATCTTTCTAGTATTAATTATATTCAGAGTTGATCTTATAAAGGTAGCTGTTAGTCAGCAACCTTTGGGCAGACTGACTAAACATAACTGTTGGCAAGACCAGTGGGGCTAGTCAAACCAAAACAGCAGGGGGAGAGAATGCAGGCATATCATCTAAGAAGCAATGGCAGCGTTGGGGATTTATTTTTGTCTCTGCTGCTGTTTCAAGCCGATAGTTATCTTTGCTTCCCAGTATCAAGCAGTTTAGAGAAGGACAGTCTGCGGGAAGCTTTTGCAGGTGGGCTGAAATTGCCTACTAATTTCAAATACTGTGTAATTTAGTTTTCCAGACCAGATCTCCCTAGCCCTCCAAGGTAAAATAATTAATTAAAATATTTTTGAATGCTTTGTTAAGTTTTGGAAGTTTAAAAAAAAGTTATTTAAAGTTAATGACTCTTTTGCAAGAGTTTTATAGCACTATTCAAGCCTTTAAAGTTAGCAGTTAAATGCTGATTCCACCTTCAAAAGATCACAGTGCCTTGTTGGAAGGCATATATTTATAACTCGTTTGACTGGCTATTCCTTATTCATTCTTGGAAAAGTGGTGTGACTCAGTAATTTTGCAGCAGACACTACTGGGTGCTTACAGAAAATATTTTCGATCTTCAGTTGTCAAAAGTAATTTCTAAGTTATATATGCAAAACTAACGTATTTCTCAAGCCCCTGGGATTGCTGCAATCAAGAGTAAGCAATTAAATTAGAAAGAATTAGAAAACAAATAGTCTCATAACAAATACTTAGCTCATACTGCAGTCTGGGATCCCATTTACTGTGAGAGCTAACATTTTTCCTCACTGCCCTGTAGCATTCATTTCCTGGATGAGAGTCCCTGAGACCATGGTAAATCCACCCTACAAGGCCACCACAGACCAGCAGATGAGGCCATTATTAGCTGATGCAAATGTTGTCATTTCAGATTTTGTCTGACTTATAAATGTACCAGAGATGTACCTTTTTGTGTATGTGTGTCCCCACTATATTTTTTTTTTAAAGATTTATTTATTTGTGCATACAGAACTTGGGTACAGGCCAGAAGTGCAGGGTCAGTGAGAGGATTCATCAGAGACAGAGTGGGGAGCAGAACAGGCAGATCTATGAAGTACACTGCTGAGGGGAGTAGTGGGCGAGACAGGAAGCATCTGTCCTGCCATGAGGGTTACCTCCGGCTGGGGATCGAACTAGTGTGGGAGCAGCTGCAGCTAGCTTCTTAGTGTTGTGCTTTAACTCATTGTGCCACCGGGGAGGGCCCGTTTCCACTATTTTTAAAAGGCCTAAAATTTCACATACCTTCTGCCAGGATATAACATGCTGATTCATACCAATCAGAAAGAACACGTCTTTTGATCCTGACAGTCCCACTTTCATTGTAATGCCTAAAGGGTTCTGGAAAAGTCCTACATTATTCTTTCCTACATGTTAGTCTATATGTGTTTCTCAGACTCTGAGTTCCCTGAGGGTAGAGCCTATGCTTTATTCATCCTGTACTTTTGCACACCAAATAGTACTTTGGGGTACTTGGGACCAAAAAGAGCCAAAAAAAAAAAAAAAAAGTCAATACCCATAAGAAACAAACAATAAACCTATCAGCACATCCATTGATTACATACTTTAGAATGAAGGACAATTATGTTAGTAAATGAGTGCATCAGTAACAGCTGTTATTACTTGAAAATGATGAGAGAAGTTGTTTCCAGCACCTCTCCTTTGACAGTTGTGCAGCAAAGGGGAGGAATTTCTCCTGGCAGCTGTGAAGACCTACACTGTAGTTACAGTTCTGTCAGCTGTGTGTCTTTGAACAAAAAGCTTTCAACAAGTATAAAAATACGATTTAGGTATTAAAACCTCATAAGAATATACATCTTTGGGAAAATTTTCATTTGCTACCATTTTCAGATCTAGATAGCTTTTGGAAGCTGTGTTCATTATTCCAATACACATACCTCTCTGGACATGCTGTCATGTGAACATCTCAATATAGCAGCCTATGTGAATCATGCAGGTGCCTTTTCTGTTCAGAGTATTCTATAAAATTTATAATCCTAGTAAAAATCTTTAGTTATGAGTATCCTAGGGATGGATTAGAATTACAAGGATCACTGGTTGATACATACTTTTAAGAATCAATGAGGCATTTTAGAATGTATTTATACCAGGCAGGTTTGGGGGTTCTGGGATGCCCCCCCCCCTCTTGCCCTATAACAGATTCATTCAGCTCCTGACATTTGTGAGTTTAGTAGTCAGGATCAACAATTCCCAAAGATATTCCTTGTTTTTCTGAATCCAGAAAATGCCTTCAATGTCCAATTTCTTGAGTACCCTCTTTCACTAAAGAAAATGAGATGAAAAATTTACAATTTTTCATGGTATAAAAAGATGCAGCTCAAGAGTGATGATAAAAGTCAATGATTCACAGAATTTTTACTCTTTACAGTATACTGCTATACTTTGTTTAATGTTCCAGAGTTTAGGTTGAAAAAAAAAAGTCAACCTAAGAACATGTTCAGGCATAAAAGTAAATATGCTTAAAAGTTAACCTGCCAAGACCCATTCTGACCTTCCAAAGACAGACATTAGGAGGGAGAGAAATCCTATAATTAGTAACAAGGAACACCATAGCATAACCACATAGTACTTAACATCAGAGCAACAGGAAACAATCAACATTAAATGTTCACTTACAAAGTGATCTTTTAAAACACTTCTGTTATGCTTCACGAAGCCACTATGATAGCTCATGCATATTTTCAATCAAGTTTGATATGAAAAGACAAGATTAGATTTGCTTAATTCCCTTTGTAGGAAAACTTAGTTTTTAAAATACCATACTAAAAGCTGACCAAAATTTCTCATCTTTTGTGGGAAATCTAAATTTAAACCTTGCAATGTAAAGTCCTAGCCACAGAAAAATGTAGAGACATACTTTAGAATTTTTAAAGCAATCAGCACAGGCAATGTTAAATTATCATGGTTTTCTAGAAAAAACAGAGGCGCACTGTACAGAAGACCCTCACATTTGTGGTTCTGCTTATTCCCTGTGGGCAGTGCCAACCCACTCTCTCCCCTGTAATGACTCTTTGTTTTTACTAAATCCCAAAGGGCTGGTGAGAGCTCTGCAAAATGAAGGGGGGAGGGGTGGGTGGAATGCAGCTGCAGGCTCTGAAACAATGCTGAGTCCATATATTTTGTTCCCAGTTAGAATAATAAAAAGGAGACTGGGGTGGGGGTGGAGGGTTGAAGAGAGAATCCAGAATTAGCAAGGTAGGACACCAAGTAGCTCAGAGTTTGTAGTTACAAGGCCCCTCCTCCTTCCACCCCAAGTCCACTCCACCAAATCTAATAACCATTCATTTGGGTTAAAAGGCTTATCTATTACAATTCCAACACCCATTAATATTTAAATCTATCAGTCATTTATATCTAAATTACTTTTATCAAGAACATCAGTAGTCTGCTCTTATGTGCAATCTTCTTTTCTGTTGCTTCAGCTACCAGAGGTAAACTGAGATCCAAAAATATTGCCTACAAGAAGATATGCTGGAAGAAAAGATGTGCCACTTTCACAAAATTATAGTATATGGTTATGGTCGTTCTATTTTATTGTTAGTTTTATAAATTAAACTTTATCATAGGTATATCTGCATAGGAAAAAGCACAGTATCCACGGAGTTTGGTACTATCTAAGATTTCAGGCACCCACCAGAGTCTGCATCTGTACCCCTTGTGAATAAGCGGGGGACTACTGTATACTCAGGCAAGGAATAGAGTATGAAAACAGTGAAACAAGCAAAGACTATCTGGGGAAGCTTGTACACATGAGACAGGAAAGCTGTGAGGCAGGTAGATAAGAGAATTCAGAAATGGAGGCCCAAAGTCTCAAACAAACTGCCTGCTTTACAAAAGGTTCCGAGGCCTAAGGGCAATTGGTGTGCCAACAATGAAAAGTGTATAAATCAGGAGTCTGGAAACCTGCAAATGTCGTTTCTTGCAGTTTTTCAGTATAACCTGGTGGAAAAAATGCTCTTCACTTCTATTTCCCTGGATCTTAAATCCCAACTGGGAGAAGGGGAGTTAAGGAAAGAGGCAGCTCCCAAAGGAGGTGACAGCTGCTAGTGAGGGAGAAGCAGCTCAAGCCTTACTATCGTCTAGGTCTTGCCCTCTCCTTTCCAGATAAACCTCTACTGAAAATCCATGGCACCCTCCAGGGCTCTTGGACTCAGGCCTGCCTGTGAATTCTCCCTGTAGATGTTAGTGATTCTCTTAAATCTCGCAAGAAAAGCAAACAATTGAAGTTGATCCCTCAAAGAATCAGCATGTGCTCAGACTACTTGACAAGTATAAAACAAAAATCAGAACATTTGGTCTGATTATGATCCTATTTCTAACAATCAGCTATTAAGGGCGAGGAGGAAAAAAGGACTTAACTGTAAAGTTTATCAGTAGAAGCAAAGCTCTGATATTCACATGTAAACATTTCCAAATTAGTATTACAAAAGATTTAGCAATACTGCTCCTTGGTGTTGGATTATCTAACCTTGTAACTCTTAAAATGTCTTCAAGTTATAAAGTTCAGAAAGATGGTATATATTTGCATTGCATTTTTTGTATTTTGTAACAGCAAAAGTTCACAAGTCTAGACTTGCAACAAGCAAGAATATTCCACACTCAGCTTGCCTTTTCCCTACTGCTCTAAAAAAATTCATTCATATATTCTAAATTTTCACATTATGATCAGTATATACAGATAAATTCGGAACTGAATATTAGGTGAAGGAATAACTGAGTCTATTATTTATTAACTATTAGTTGTAATTATTAAAGAAGTATACTGACATTTTTCCTATAAAGTTTATCAACTATTATAAATGCAGCAGTCATAGGTCTACTTTATTAGGAATCATCATTTACTATGCTCTTAAATGCAGCAATAAAAGACACAGTACTCTTAGTTTATTCTGTGCACTGTAGGAACTCAATCTGCTATTTATACATTTCATTTCCTAGTATGCACAGTCCAAGATATGAAAGCAAGAAATGCAAAAGTTTGTTAACAGTAACAACAATTTCATAATTATCATTTTCCTGAAATGAATAATGCCTTGCAGTTGCTTAACTGTGGTAAAAACAAATTCTCTTAATACTTTGATCTTTATGTTAATACAAGCAAGGGTCAATATTACCCATGGTTTGATAAAAAAAACATTCTAAGTGTACCTGAATTACTTCTAAAATAAACCAAGAAGATAATTCAAATATCTTAAAGCAGTAAGAAACTTACATTTAGTAACAAAGTTCACTAATATGAGTAACAGTCTACTGAGACTAGTGAAAACAGAAGTTAAGCGTTAAACACAATAACACATTGTGAATATTAGATTTTCTTACTAAATCAGTAGTAATACTCACCCCTTGGAGCCCTTGGAACTGAATGGAAGGTCGAAAAGGAATTGAATTCTATTAAAAAAAAAACATAAGAAACAAACAGGTCAACCTTGGTTACTGTGAAACAATTAAATGTTTAAACTTTACTAAGTCTGTGTATTTAGACATTTGTGATGGGTCTCCAAAAGTATCTCTTCATTTATACACTTGGGCTTACTGGTCACTATATTAAAATTAAAATCCTGTGATCAACGATATCACACTTTGAAGATTCTTTGAACCATACAGTGTGGTATACCTGTGGAGGTTTATATCTCCTGGTAATGTACTCAACGTGACTTGACAAAAATGATTAGCTTACTGATAAAATTTATATTAAGCAAATTCTTCCTTAGTTTTTAAATGTATTTTCAAAAAGGATGGGGACAGGGAAGAGAACTGAAAGAAGAAGTTGCTAGAAATAAAAATAAAAGTACTTGAGAATGAACAGTGGTTTTTCCTTTTCCTCTCATTTCATCAAAATTACTTTTTAGTTGTGGATAGAAAAGATTATCATTTTTCTCACAAAATTCACTCCAGAATATAATTTTTGAACAGTGTTTTATTTAAGTATAAGCTTTGTTCTTTTCATAACATCCATATTTTATAATGGAGCTGATATTTAGACTATCTACCATAGTCACAGGCATGATTTACTGTATCCAAGGTCACCAGTATGTTTTTTCTATGGAAATTTTTTAAATTCTAACAGAAATTCATGTAGAAATCAGATTTGTGTAATATTAAGTAGTAATGTATCAGTAGCCTAAACACTATTTTTTATGCTTTAATTAATATCCAAATTTAATGCACAGAAACAAAAACAATGTTAACTGATCTTGTTTACCCCAAACAGAAACATAGATGTGTCTGCCTCTAGGCTTTGCACATTAGTTACCATTCCTACTACCTAGGACTTCAGAAAACTGCAGATTTTAAAAGTTTACTAATCAGGATTACAATAAACCCCACTGCTTCTTCAGTAGGTGATCTGAATATAAATATCAAGTGGCATATTATCAACTGTTCTCTCATTTATAAAAATGGAGAATTATCTTTCTGGAGAAAAAACACAGTAATAGATGCTCCTGACATTCTCATAATAGTATTATCGCTATAAAAAGAACATGTTTTATTCTAAAAAGATAAAAAAGATCATTCACCCTAAAAAACCATTTAAAAAATATTTGAGATAACATTGGTTTACATCACTATGTATAACTCAGGAAATAGGTTCCCAGATGTGCATCACAACACCGCACCTACAACTAGAGCACTATTATGCCTTTACAGTAGACCAGTGGGTCCCCACCCATCTAGTGGTCTCAACTCTGCAAGTCACTTCTAGACTTGGTTTCAGTGCAGTTCTGTGTGTTCCTTTGTTCTGTTTCTCTACATTCCACATATGAATGAAATTATCAAGTATTTGTCTTTCTCCCTCTAGTTTATTTCACTTAGAATAATCCCCTCCTGAACCTCCCAGTGGATAGGGGTTTAGTCTCAGCACTATCATTGTGATGGCTCACTGCAATTGCCTGAATTCTACCCCTGCCCAGGGAGCTAACCCACACTTGGTGCAGCAGACCTCTCAGCAGTGTATTTCAGTCAATATGCCTGTTCTGTCTCCACTCTGTCACTGGTGAATCCTTTCACTGCTCCTTTTCCCCACCTCTGTGCTATAGTCCACCTCTTTTATGCAAAAATAAAATTGTCTAAAAAAATAAATCCCCTGCAATTCTACCCAGGTTCTTTCAAATGGTAAAATTCATCTTTTATTTTTAATAGCTGAGTACTATTTGATATGTACATGTACCACATTTTCTTAATTGAACCATCTGTCATTGGGCACTTAGGTTGTTTCCATGACGTGGCTATTGTAAATAGTATAATGAACATAAGGAGCACATATATCCCTTTGAATTAGTGTTCCTGCTCTCACGTGGAGGTAAGGTGGTCTTACAATTTAGGTGACACGGATTTGGGTTCCAGCTCTCAAGGTATTTCAATCAGCTTTGCATCTTGATCTTTCTTCAAATTATCAACATTGAACATGGCCTAAGAGGCTACTGAAACTTTCTTTTCCTGCAACCAATGGGTACAGTGATTTAAATTGTTTCCTTTGAATTCATAATTTTTCTTGGGCTAATGAACGTCAATATTTCTCAAAGTTTTCAAGTTGCTGACTTCTGTTAGATGTTACTTCTTCCTTACACTTAAAAACACTAGCCTCCTCCTAGCTCTTTGATAAAAACTTTCATTTCATAAGTTTCCCTTTCCTCTTTCCAGATCCTCTTTGCTGGTTTGGTGATGACTTTGCATTTTTCTCTATTCCTCAACTGCCATCTCTCTACAATCTGCTTTTATCTCTGCTTAGGACAGTGGTTGCATTAGAAACTCTCAGTGGCAGCAAAACTGGCAAACATTAAACCAAACCCACCTCCCCCTCAACCAAACTGGCACCTCTTCTTTTACGGCAAGGTTCTTCCTATCATTTTGGTTTTCCTGGCTCAACCTTGAATTTAGTCTTTTTTCCCCACTTCCCTTTACCACATTCTAGTATTTAATTACATACCACTGGGGTCATAGATTTCCAAATCCAGAAATAATACAAGGTGTCCTATTAACAGCTAAGCTAGAGACAGAACTAATCCTCCTATATTGCCATGCTGCTTTTATTCCATTACTTTGTGCACTCCACACCCATCAGTTAGGAAGATTCAACAGTATAAGGGCATAATCTTTCAAGCTATAGAGTTTACATTTTACATGGGCAACATCTGAGAATGATTAAGTATTAGGCTAAATGCTACCTGGAATCTTCAAAACGGACTAGAGTATGGGTTAGAACAGACTGTACAAAAGCCAAAGGGTATACAGAAAAAGTGGATCTTGAATAGCAATTCAAATGAGACTAATCTAAGGAGTAGGAGTGCCCTAAGCAAAAATGCAAGGAGATAAGGATGAGGTACTACGTGGCAGAAGGAAGGTCTCTTAGTACATCACAGAAAATACAAGTTGTGCTTTCACACTTGAAACACAACACAAAGAATGGGAATTGGACCTGGTGATCCCTGCCTTATCTTTCCTTGACCTTAAATTTGTTTTCATTTTTTTGCTTCTACCTGTTACATTAAAGAAAAAAACACAACACATTAATTTAGGACCTTACAATTCTGTGAAATAACCTCACCCTAATCCTCTCCATTACCCACTCAGCAGTGGCCTTGTAATCCTTGCCTTTGGCATGATAAACAACTGGAAACTCTTATAATTTGGAATAAGAAAATGAGTTGCTTAAGTGTTTCAAGAAAGCAGGTGTTTTAGTCTTGTGTAAGAATGATGGAGGGAGAGGACTGCAGTTAGGGAAAGGGATTAGAGATCAACTTCAAGGGATCGTTTATTTAGAAATACTCAGGTAATAAGGATCTAAATTACTATATTACATCTGGAGAAAAAGGTGAAAGTATTTATTAACATTATATTCAAGCTAAAAAAATGATGTTGGGCATATTCTCTTTATATATGCTGTATACTACTATATACATTATACTCCCTATAGTCAAGAGTTGTAGAGACAATAATATGACTGTACATTATATTTAGTAACTTTGAAGGGTAATTTGACTATCTGATTTTTGCTTCATGACTGATATTTAAAAATTAAGTAGGTATGCTTTTATAGTTTTAGCTGTATTTCTTGATTATACATCAAAAATATTACTTTTTTTACACAGTTCCATAATATACAGAGAATTTATATATCTCTTGTCTCAAATGAGCCCCCCCAAACTAGTTCTGTAGTAGGAAGGCATCATCACCCCCATCACCCCCTGTCAAAGGGAGGTAAATGACTCTACAATAGGTACAGTGCATTGTTTAGAAACACCAAGCTAGAGATTAGCAAGACTGGACCTCAAATCCCTGAAGCCCAAATGAAGAACATTTTCTCTTGCCTCTATAAAAGTCACCCTCTAATGCTGAATATTTAAAACATTTAAAAATTCTTAAGTGAGCTCAGTTCTATTGGATGTTTCCAACGAAACTTTTTATAATTTCCAAAGTTCAGCTTTTGATAAAACTTAAAAAAAATTAGCCTTTCTTTTCTTCTCTCTCTCTCTCTTTCTTTGCTATAAGCACCATGTATATAGTAAAGGAGCAAATGTAAATATTTTGTTATTTTTCTTTAGATATAACATTTATGGAATAGATGTTTCTTTTCCAACAGAACAAGTAAGATCACTATTACTGAAATGTTTCTTTAAGATATTTGACAACCTTGAGGAGAAAAATACACAAGAGACCCACAAATGCTTTATTGATTTCAATCCCAATTTTAGGCAAAAAGATATTACTAGGCTACAGTTCTTGAATGTTTTTAAAACATGAGGAAACAGAACTCGATACACTTACATATACCTGACCACTGTGCTAATGGGCAGTTACCATGGAACTTTGATTTAACTCAAAGTTAACCTCTGATTATTTAAAATCAACCAACACTTTATTGGTATTTATATTTGGGATTTATCTGAGCACCTAAGATGCATTGTAAATCATGACAAAGATAATGCAAAAATAATCCCAACAGCAAATGTGATTTTGGGACTTTGCCAAACCCAGAAAACTTTCCATAATTGGTGATGGTTCAGGTGACTGCTTTAAGTAGGATGGGATTGTCTTAAAAAACAATTACAGCTACCTAGTTACTACTTAATTGAGTGTTTAATATGTGCAGGCACAACCATTTTTATTATCACCTCCATCAATTCTCCCAGAAACCCTGTGGGACAGATACCACTATTTGCATTTCTGAAATAAATACTATGAATTACCTAACATTACACAGTTAATAAATGGCATGGAACTCAAAGCCTGGCCTGTTTCACTTTAACAATTGTGCTCTTACCACTTTATACGGTTAGCCTATCCTGCCTTTGCTTAACAACAGTTATGTAAAATGTGAACTATATGAAAATTAGAAAATTGGGAACTGATAAGAATACTTTTCGGGGTGAATTTTTTTTATATATGTATATAGTATTATAGCTTAAAGGAAATATCAAGCGCTTGAAGAATTTGTTTTCACTCCTGCAAGTAAATAGCAAAAAATATTTATAATTTTCCCTAGGATAAAATTTGTACTACATATCATCTTTTATTTCCTAAAGAGTAACTAAACCATTGAAAGAACTTTCAGTTATTATTTATTTAATTCAAAGATTTTTATTATTATATTCTTTAAAAATATAGCCTGACAGGGAAGCCAAAGATGAATAATTGTGTTTTAACTGCAGTGATAAAAAAAAGACAGAAAATTGGAACCAAAGGAGTAAACAGCACAAAATCAGACAATTAATCCTGATTAAATACTCATTTCTTGTTAAAAACAGCACATGTTTAGAATATGTTTAGAATGATAGATAGCATGAATTTAAAACTTAGAGATAACTGCCAGGTGAGAGTGGGCAGGTCAGGAGAAGTCTGTCAGGTCATGTGGGTCACTAGGGCTGCAGAGGCTGCCGACAGCTTCACAGTGCTGTGCATTAACCCGTTGTGCCACCAGAAAGGCCCCCCAGTATTTTAGTAGATGCCAAGAGAGTAATTAAGCTTCACAAATTACAGTATTTTGTATTGTGAATCAATTTAACTTTAGAATAGCCTCTGCAGATTTGGAAAAACCAGATTAAGGAACATGAGGTATCATGAATGATTTCTTTCTAGCCATTATAGTATCTTTCCCCCCTCCAAAAAACAGTAGTGAGAAGAGGTTAAATAACTAAACTATTTAACACTATCCTCATTTTGAAAGACCATTTCTGGAAAATTGAGGCTATGTGATGTTACAAGTCAAATCAAAAATTACTATTATCTTAGGATTTCAAACAGCTTCCCAAGAAACGGGAACTATCTAAAAAGCTAATTACTATAAACCAACCTTTAAATTAAGCACAATATTCCATCATTCTTCTCCTCCCAACTTAACTTTATAATTGTATAGTAAGCTTACTAGTTATATCTGATTATAAATGCAAATGAATGAGTATACTGTTTCCTTGGGATCAGCATGGCTAAAAACAAAGTATAAAGAGAAGAGCAAAATCAGTTTTAATTGAACAGTGAAGATTATTTTTAAAATTCTAGAAATTAATAAAAATTAAGTATCTAAAACACATCTCACAAAAGAAATCATCAGAAGGCTTGATACTAGGAAACTACATCTTGCAAAAAGATGACAAGATCGCTCTGGCTGCTGTGTGGAGAATAGTTGGGTGCAGGGCTGGGGAGGGAGAAAGGAAGCTTGGAGGCCTGTGAAGTGCATAACACATGGCAAGGACTACAGTCATGGTGGTGAATGGGTTAGTTAAGAGTGACTGAAGAATCAAGTATGTTAAGAAAAGAGGGGGAAAAAATCAAGGATTAGTACTGCATTACTAGCATTTGGTGGGGAATGTTGTCAATGATATGGGGAATACTGCGGGAGATATAGTTTTGAGGAGTGAAACCACAAGTTATGTTTGGATATGTTAAAACTGAGATGCCTTTTAAGCTATAATGAGGAGATAAGTATAAGAAATGAATGTACTTGGGAGATGGTCACAGCTGGAGATGAATATTTGAAAGTCACTAACATATATAGGTGACATTTAATCTCACACAACTAGATGAGCTCACGGAGGGAGAGCACAAGCAGACATGGAGAAAGGAAGTGTATCTCCAACAATCAGAAGTCAGTTAAATGGCGGATAATCTGCAGAGGGAACTGAAAAAGAATGGACAGGGAGGGTAGGAGGAGCATCAGGAAAGTGTTGCCAATAGCAAAGAGGGCAGAAAACCGCAGAGGTCATGTAAGACGCCCACAAGAGAGATGACCACTGGATATGGCAACAAGTGGCAACTTCAAAGGTGTGGTGGAGGGAACCAACTGGGGTGGGGCGAGCCCTGGGTGGGTGAGAGGTAAAGAGAAAGATTCTGCTCAGACACATCCTCAAACATAACCTGTCTCTTATGCCAGCCTATTTCACATTTCTTGCTGGTAGGGGTGATCCATGCATGACTTAATTAGCTTGCATCTCCTGTGCCTAGTTACGATGCCAAGCACATGTTAGGTTAATAAATGTTTGCTAAATGAGTATTTGGTAGTTATAATTCTGGCTTGTAGCTCAATATTTTATTAAGTAAAAACTTTTCATGTTACTCAACTAAGTTTTTACTACATGGATGTTTTCTAGGTCTCTGAGCCACATAGTTTCTATTAAAGGAAACGAAAAGTGACAACACTAAGTAAATGTTATTTCAAAATATGCTAACACTTAAGTTTCCAGGTAAGCATATTTACATGTTAAAGGATCTCAATGAATCTTATTAGAAAGTTTGAGCCTGGCTCCATCCTTGAACAAACCTGTTTAGTGGAAAAGTTGTCTAGCAAGGTTATCTCTACAGACAACCACAACTGGTCTATGACAATGTCTAACAAAAGCTTTACTACTTTTGTTTTCCAAACAAAAAACTGTCAAAAAAGAATGAGAATAAAAACCAGAACAGAAATGAAGGCAATCTAGAAGAGAGAACACTAACCCTTTCAAGGCCTTTAGGAATCATTTCAAAATGATGCTAGAAATGTAAATTGAAGCACTATTCTACACATTACTAAATGTTTCAATAATCACTGGGGATGAAAAAAACACATGGTCAGATCCTCATATTAAAATCAAATAAGATTTTCAAATTAGGCTGTATAAAAGTCTTAAGTGCAATGTATAGAAAAGGTTTTTGAATAAAGTCTGTAAAAATACAAATAAAATTTAAAAATCCCTGCTCAAAACCAAACTTTTTTCTACCTAATAATGTTAACCTCCCCCAAATCACCAATCTGCCAAATTTTCACCCAAACAGAAGAGTTTACACAAGACATGCAAACAATATAGCACTGTTCTTGTCTAGCCCCAAACATGCATCTTAAGTGTAAAGCATATAATCAAATCCAACTCTCTTGGTCAGCAAATAAAAGGCTAAATGAATGTTCCACTAAAATGGTACTCATCATTTTTAGTTCCTCCACCCCATTCAATCTCCCAGCTGCTTGGATTTCTCTTTTCTTATGAAAGGTACTCCTGGTGTTACTAGAAATTTCTCAATTCAATTCTAATCCCTTACAATCTGTTGATAAGTCCTATTCAAATCTAATGTGTTCCTCAAGCATTTAGACCCAAATCATCTCTGGCCAGCATCCTAACTTGTCTATTTCCTTCTGGATTCACTTATATTCATCAGGCCAGATACGCAGTGATCCTGAAACATTGCACAAATCAACTTGTGTTTATCTCCCCAGCATTAACAGAGCAAAATCCAATCTGCCTTTCCTCTCTGAAATCTAACTAGATCTTTCTCCTGCACTCCAGGATTAGTGGAACAGACCCTTCTTTATGTGTCTCAGAGCTTGCCCTATCTTTTCTACTTCTGTCCTTACCTTGCCTGTGCTGTTAAAATCTTACTAAAATCCTCTAACGCCCAAGAATAATTTTTAGACCAGTAACAAATAAGATCAGAATCAGAAAAAAAATACAGACCATTTATTTAGCTAACTATGAAACTAGTAGCCAAATGTTTTGAATCTAGAGTTCAATTTAAGGTGCTAATAAGATTCATGTATCTTTAAGGAACATACAGCCTAAAGATTCTCTCTAAATGCTAGATTTGGTCTTTTCAGGGAAAGTATTAGGCAGTGAAGGGGCATAAACATGGCTCTCAGGAGCCATAATGCTGCAACAGAAATTATAGATAGGTAGATAAACTGGAAGAGGGAAGGAAAAGAAAAGTGGAGAAAGCAAATTCTCCCTGGTTAATTCTGACCTGAATTATGTCATTTTTTTCAGCTTCAATATGATTTTCAGCTTCAATATGATTCTGCCTCAGACACAGCCATTAATTTCTTGTCTTCTACTCCAGCCCTGCTTTTCTAGATTTCTGCATAAGTCATGGGAAATGTCGAGTGGAGCTGAGGTATGCAGGAGTCAAGTGTGAATTACATACATGCTGTTTTCTTTAAAATCTAGCTCATTTTGAAATGCAGAAATACTCTCATCAGATCACATTTTAAAGATACTTTTTCAAATATTCCAAATATATTTTCTTCCAAACGGATAAATATGTGGCTAGACCCTAGTGACAAGCTCCTGAGTGTTTATGTATCTCTCTCATCCCCACAAATTGTTAAAAATGGCTCGGCATTGGTTCAACGGAAACTCTCATTTTCCTCCCACTTTTGGCTTTATCACAAATTACCTAATAAGCACTATGAGCACAGCTTTCATAGTTTTTCTTACAAGTGCAAATAGAGCAAATGGAAAGGCTGGATCTGGTAATTGTCCTCAGTAAACTTTCCTGTAAATCATTCCAAGAATTCTATGCCCCTTTCCTTTTAAATTCTTTTCTTGAACAAGTTCCAGTCCTTCACATATGTTCTTTTTTTCTTCTCTCGATTCTGGTGCCAAGATTCTCTGTCTATCTTTTTAGGCAATCTGGCTACTGCTTTTCACTGGGAGGAGCACCCGCCCTTGCACTGAACACCTGATAATTTGAATGTACTTTTAAGCACTTACTGCAGCATAGGGCACAAACTTGACCTTATTTGATAAACAACATTTTAAAATCAAGTTTAAGACTGAAGATGGGTAGAAGTGAAAGCCCAATAAGGTAAATGAACTTAAAGTAAAGCTGGCGATATTTTGAAGGTGTGACAAAAGGAACCACCTAACACAAACTCCATTGTTTTACTTAGCAAACATGTCTAATGGCAGTGGCAGTTCTGTGCTGGCTGCTGGAGTAGTGCCGTAAGAATAGGGTCTTTCAGATTTGTAAGACAGATTACTGCACCTACACACTTAAAAGTTGCTTGAGACAGAAAAGGGGAAGAGATAAGAAAACGATACAGTATGAGTCTTTTCTGTGCCTTAATCCACAGTGAATAAAATGCTTAAGTTCACATGATACAAAGAAAGGCTAAGTAAAGTGAGGGAATTGCCTACCCCATGAAGTGTGGGATCAGTGATTTTAAAAGATAAGTAATACATTAAAGGGAGCCATTCACTAGGAAGGATAGTAGCTTTGGGGCTTTATAAAATACTTCATGCTTTGACTGGAACCAATAGTATTTGGTAATGCTAAGACCTAGTCTCATACAAAAATTAAATATATTTGTACAAATTTTCAAAACAATCATTTTCCAAATCAAGACATGAAACTACTTAGTGACAGTGAGGGGTCGACTGTGTGGTGAAGGACAGAATTGGACTTTTAGTCATGTAATGAAACATACATGTTGATTTTTAATGCTGAAAATTTATGTTATAGTGCAGTGTTACTTCAATAATATTTTTTAGTAATTAAGGAAAAAATTATTTAAAGCTTACAATTAAAGGTGACAAGAAAACATGTTAACTGAGTCTTTCTTAAAAGGCTTTCTGGCCTTTAGGCACAGAGAATGAATATACCCTGCCCCAAAACACAGCTACACAAACTTTTTATGTAATAGTGAGTAAATATGATACTATTATTTGAGCCATCACCTTTGAACTTTGAGTAAATATTCTTAAAAACTGAATTCACAACTCAGCAATCAGTGTCTGAATAGAATTTTGATAAGATTACTGATATTCCAAATGAATTTTTCAAGTCATTATAAAGAAAACTACATTATATTTTATATTTATATTTTATTTTATTTATATTTTACATTACATTTATACTTTAGCTAAGATATATTTTAGAATTTTAAATATAGTTTTAGGAGACATATGTAATTGCGTAACATATGCTTATTTAAAATATATAGAGCTCATACAGACCACACAATCACAGATGCCAATTTAAGGATTATAAAGTTGTAATTTAAGATTTTTACTTTGTAACCTGTCTCTGCATTCAAAATTATCTGAATTATCTGTAGTAAAAAAAAAAAAAAAGGGAGAGTTGCAAAAATGTTATAGATTATGTGTAATAGTTTATTTGGATTTACTTAAGACAATAACTTTTTGATTAACACTGTTTTATATATAATCAATTTCAAACTTTCTGTATTCAAAAGGAGCTAAAACTACTTTTAGAAGATATTTAGTTCAACTGTAACTCCCATTCCTGGACTCACAGTGTTTCTGCCCTCCATCTTCCTCCCTCACTTCAGTTTCTATTTAGAAAGATTCCAAGTAAGCATTCTTCTTATCTTCTCTAAAAAAAGAAAACTTGAAAATGAAGGTCAATTAGGTTTGTTTGTCTTTGAAACAGTGAGGAATTATTTCCATGAATCCTAATAATTTCACATACTTGCTCAATTACACCTAAAGGATTCCTGTATTCCGTCTAAATTATAGTTCCCCCCAAATTCCTAAATTTACCTCCGAAAGCCTTAGGTCAGGGGGATTAATTTAGAAAAGTAAATCCAATGGATAAAATGATCTGGATAAAAATAACTCTTTGAAGCTTAATTTAGGAAAGTCAAACCTGTTGAAATTTCTAGCCCTTTGAAAAGTCATTAAAAGAGGGGGAATAATAACCGTAACTGTGCACAGGCCAGAGCCACTTGAAGGTCACTTGCCTGCATCAAGCACCTTCCAATCTGAGCACCAGGGTGGTGGGGTGGTTTTATGTGAGAAATCAAAGCCATTTTGTTCCCAGTTTTGATGGCTTTGCCATCAGAAACGTCTTTCCAATTAGCCAATGAATGCCAACATATTTCTAAAAAGCAGATAGGAGTTAAAGACAGAAGCCCTACTTCTGCGGTTAGAAGGTATAAAAGAACTTTTACTTGGGGAAGAAAAGCTCAGCCAGATGCCTACTCCTTGGCAGCTGTTACTGTGACTATGGGGAAGCCCTGTTTGCCCCAGGATTAAGCCAGGAAGAGGAGACATTCGTGGGAGGTTTAGCTGAGCAAACCAGAGGAAAGTGCAATAAGCACCAGCAGTGTGCATAATCACCCAAAGGGTCCCTTATTTCTTGTCTAATCTCTTTCTCCTTTTCACCCATATGGGGTTAATAGTCTCATCCTAACTCCTGCTTTTCCATGCTCCTTAAAAAGTGTTTCTGTGGCTGAAGTATAAAGTGAGGCCTGGGGACAGGAGTTAATTAAGTCCAAAAAAAGACTATCCAATTTTACTAGCACATCAGCTTATTTCTTACCCTTTTGCCTTGTATACTACTGTATTTGCCACCAGCTTTTCAGGAGAAAAGGAATTGACCTGACTGTTCTCAGAATAAAGTGCAGGGAAAAGTCTTTCTTTCCTTTTTCTGCGTCTATACAAGCTGGGTAGGCCCATTAATTGGCAAGCACAGATGAAAAATGATAATTATGTGTTATCATAAGCAAGAGAAGTAGTCAAGAGTAGAGAAAGCCATAGTCTTTGGTACCTTCGACTATTAAAACAAACAAAAAAGAAAAATCAATTAAGTTGTCGGTTGGGAGAGAAAGAAAATTTTGGCTCTTTGTCTTTTGGAAGACACTGTTATATAAATATAGGATTGTGGAATCAAATCACTCCAACCTGAATTCCAAACGTATCAACACTTAGGTGTAGGAAAAGAAATGGATGCTGTAAACAGGGCTCATTTCCTGGGTGCTAGTGGTCATGTAGAACAGTGGATACTGGTAAACTGTCACCTCATTCTCCCTGAGTACCATCCCCTCCAGAGTGTCCCCTGTTATACACCTCTTTCCTGCCAAGTGTACACTGTCAATCTTACTGAAAATCAATCACACAGTTTTCCTGTTCTTCCTCCAAGGTGACTGGTTGACTTACTGTCTGCAGAAGTGTTTCTCCCCATCATGTGTCAGCTTTTCTCTGGTCTCTGCATTTATTTTTCACTAGTGGTTAGCCTCCTCCTGCTGGCTTTGTCCTCTCTGGCCTGTGTTTTTCTCTTTATATCTCTTGACCTACCTTCTTCCCACTGTCAATCCTTCCCACGCCCTTCTCTTGGAAGAGGCAAGCTTATCTTTCCATCTCACAGGGCCCAGTTTCTCTCCAGTGTCTGCTCTGTGCCTCTGCCTGCTTATCTGGCTTCCCCCAGATGGGCCTCCCACTTTTCATGCTGCTGTTCTTTCCCTGCAGGTGCACCTGACTCCCAGTGGCTACTAAGACGTGCGATTTTCTACTTCTTTAATTTGCTTACACCTCTACTACCATGTAGTCACTGACCTCCCAGCCATACATAAGACTTTCCATGGGATTTTATGGTATAAAGAAACGTACCTTTCTCTTTGTGCATGCACACTTCCCCCCTTCCCAGAAGCCAGTATTTCTTGCCATATGTTTCTGTGCTGGTGACACATGTCCTGGCATGTACTTTCATATGTCCATCCAATACTGTGAGTGACCCCCTGAGAGCACATACACCTTTTTGATTTTCTCCTGTTTACAGATACAATACTACGGGAGTTCAAGAACTTCCCAAGCTGCGTACATCTGGTGCTGTCCTGTTTGTTCACTTTTAGTAGGGATCTTCTCTGAATGTCAGTCTTCCTTGGCCCAAGTTCATGAACTCCCACTGAATGAGGGTTCACACCTCTTCTGAGTCTGCCTTCAACTGTCTTCCTTCTATGCATTTAAAGTGCCTGGCACTAGTGGGAGCTCAACAGATGTTCATTCTTTTCTCCACTTTTATCTGAATAAGTAAGTGCGTCTGAGTCTGGCTGTCCCTCTGGTTCTCCGTGCCTATCTTATGAGATCAGTTAAACGGAGTGTTTCCTTGGTGTGGACTGGGCTATTTGTGAAGATGCCCTGTGGATTTTATCTCAATAAAGTCTTTCCTCTCTCATTAAATGGTGCCCATCTCTCTCCCTCTCACGGTACATGTATGTCCCTCTCTCGGACGCAGTGTGTCCATTCCCATTTCCAACCGCCACACACAGAATTCAGAGTTAAAGCCGCCTGGGCAAGTACACTGATTGCAGCGGCTCTTCTCGGCGCCTCTCCCGTTTTTTGTTTTCCTCCCAACGCGAAAATGCGTTCCAAGGATTCTATCCCAATTGCCGTGTATATGAGTTAATATGACCCTCTCCCTGTACCCGCTGTGTGTGCCCATGGGCTCTCTCTGGAAGTCCAGGTCCTTCGCGAGAGGACGGGAGTCTGTCTTTGGGATGCAATGTGTCCTCACCCTCGCTCCGGATCTCTAGGTCCGTGAGTTTGCCTGAAGAGAGCTATCCCCAGTAACTAAAGTCTTTCTCCCGGGTGAACATCTTGGATGTGTGGCTTTCCCAGTACGAGGAGCTGGTGTTTCGGTGTCTGACTCCAAGACGCGGTACGTGTCTGGGAAAACCCAGCACCGGAGTTCCCGAGTCCCTGGGAGTGTAAGGTGTGTCCCCCATTTCCTTTCTACGCGAAGCGACTGCGTCCGGGCTTAGCGAGTACACGGTGTGCCCCTACCCCCATATGCGCAGCGCCTATGTCCCCATCTCAGTACGCCGCGTGTCCCCGCAAACACGAAGCACCTGTATCTCCAAGTCCCTCCAAGTACAAGGTGAATCTAGCTCCCTACGCGGAGCGCCTGAACCCCGCGTCTCGGCGGGTCCAGAGTGCCTACGTGTTAAATACCCCAAACGCTGCCGCCTTGTGCCCGTGGGTCCTCGCGGCTTCGTTATCCACAGGCTGGGCGCGCCGCCATGGTCAGCGTGGTCACCTCACTGGTCGCCCCGGTGCCTTTCTCCCACATTGAGACCGAAAAAAGCCAGGAAACCCGCGGTCGCCGTCGGAAAGTCCCGCAGCGGCGGCAGAGTCGAGTCTGGGCTGCGGCCGCCTCGGCCCCGCCGCCAGG
>NW_004567108.1:22701705-22708350 GCF_000260355.1 Condylura cristata | reverse complement strand
CGGCGTCCCGCCGGCCCCGGACCGCGGCGTCAGCGACCCTGCCTCGCTCTGCCGCTGACGGCAGCGGCAGTCAGTCAGAGCTCCGCAGACCTGGCGCGGGGAGCCGGGCCAGGGGAGGCACTGACGGCGACGAGGAGCGCCCTCTCCCTCCCAAGCCCGGCGGGTCGGCCGGCCTGGCCCGCTCACCTTGTGGCTCTGATAGGTTTCGAGCGCCCGGATCGCCGTCTCGGTGAGTTTCACATGCAGTACCGTGATGTTGTCCTGTCCCAGCCGCCCGCAGGACAGCCCGTAGCGCTGCTCCTCCCGCAGGCCCGCCGCCCCCCCTGCCGCCATCTTAAACTCCCCGGGGTGCCGCCGCCGACGCCGCTCGGGCTCTAGCCTCCACTGCGGCCGCGGCTGCTCGGGCTTCTGCAGCCGCCGCCACAGCTACGGCCATCCCGCTGCTGACGTACTGTCATATACTGCGCGCAGCCTGATCTCGGACTGCCACCGCCGACACCCGCCCCACCCTCCGGCCCGCGCCCCGCCCCGGGCTCGTTCATTGGCTCGGTTCCCCTTGAGATCCGCCCTCATTGGCCGCCCTCCACACTCCTGGGGGCGGGGCCCAAAGTCTCAGGAGTTTTGCTCCCGGACGGGACTTCAGAGAGGTAAGAGACTGACGTCGAGGTGACGCGTCAGCTTAATCATTTCTGACGTCACGTCTGGTCGTCTTGGTCTGTTGGCTGCGATTGGCCAGGCTGGTTTGGGAGAACCTCGGTTAACGGGGTCTCCGGGTGGCGGGGTCTGATTACCCAAAGACCCACCTCTACTCCTGAGGGGATAGTAGTGAAGACTTGGGGGAGTAAGGGAGACTTGTTTTCTCAGTTAGTCGACCATGGCGCCGAAGACCTCCACCCCAAATGTGTGACGGAGAACTTTGTTCCCCGACGGTTGCGGAAGCTTGGAGTGTTTGGTGTGCGCGTGTGAGGGAGGACGGAGCAGGTGGCGCTACTGGAGAGCTTTTCCTCAAAACTAAGTGTAGTGCTGTTGTTGAGCAGATGGAATTGGGGAGGATGATTTAATGCGATATCTCACCCTACACTTACTCAGTCGTCCCGAGGCTTTAGGAGTTGTGCTGGATTGTGTGGGAGCATGTTAAGTACATGCTCCATTCCTAAGGCCGAAATACCTTCAGTTCGGTGGGCGCGGCATTATAGAACATTGAAATTCAAGGTCTTTCCCTCGTGCTCCGTTTTGGTCCCAGAGGATTTCCTCAGAAGCTCACGAAAGGGCCAGGGTACCTTTTTTGTGGGACTTGAAGAGGTACTCCTGGTTAGGGTGGTGTCATGGGAGCAGAGAGCTGGCTTTCACCTAAATGAAGAGAAGCACGACACCGCTCATTTCCCGGTCCTGTTTGAGTTTTGCTCATTTTATTTGACACGGATATGAGAAAACTAGTTTGGGCATAAGCTATTGAGGTTAAGCGGAGGAGATGGGAGATGGGGGTGTGAAGATGAGGGCAGGCTGGGCATACTTTCCATTCCTGGCAACCTTGGGCCTGTAGGCGTGGCTAAGGGAGGGAGCCTAATCAAGAGTCCTTTTCAAGCTCTGTGTGGACAGACTGACAGATAAGCTTCCCCTCTGAGAGTCTGAATTCATTAGATGATCAGAAACAACAGACTATAGATAGGTGTGAAGCCGTGGAGTGGTAGTTCTTAACATTATTTTTCTGAAATTTGAGATGCTGTTTCCCTCAGATTGCGTTTCACAGGGATTCCCCAGAAAAAATTTATAGGCATTTAATCAGTAGTTCCCATCCTTTAAAATTGGATAGGGCTATGATTTTTCCAGAAAAGTCCAAGAGGGAGTTTTTCATGATTCATCCCTTCCCCACCTGGATAAATCCCTTCTTAGACTACAGACCCTCGAGGATTGTATGTATTTAATGTGAAAGATCAGGCAAATTCTTCTTCCATAGAGTATGGGTTAAGTGAAAACACCTGTATTACAGCGCTGACTCCATTACACAGAGTATTTTTTAATTGACTTCATTTTAATCCACTAGAATTGGCTAGCTGTTAAGATATGATTAACACTTGTTAATTTAGTTTACTAGAGTGTTAATTATCTTAAATTCATTGAATAGAGAAATTAAGTCAATCACAAAAAAACTCTAAAAATAATTTTATACTTTAATTATTTTATTGTGTTCGCTTCACTTTGATAGGGTAGTCTGACCACATATCTAAAGCTTTAATTAGTTGGGGGGAGGGGTTAGTCAGAACAAGTAAAACCTGTATCCTTCAGCTTTTCCGGTGAATGTGGTAAATCCCCGCCCACATGACACTTTTAAGTTGGCCTCTTACTAAGAACTTCTGATGACATCCAGGAGGTGGGGGAGGAATTAGGATGGCTTTCACAAGTGTGACCTATAGTCCCTTACTAGTCATTGATTTTCTTTATTATGGGGAAAAATATTTTCTCATATCCTATTTTAGTAGGACAGTGGGTGAAAAATTGTGTAGTGAGTGGTTTTTTTCCTTCTGAGCTCTTCTACTAGGAAAGGAAGCAATGACTGTACAAAGTACTATGGCATTCTAGTAGTGTGTTTCTTGTTGCTTAGTACACATTGTGCCTTCCTGAATCAGCGGCAACTTGTGATGCTGATAAGGGTAATTCAGTCTGAGGGAATTGATGAAAGCTGCTCTTAGGGAAGTTTGCCATTTTAAAGATAATATTTGTATCATTACCCAGTTAAAAAAATAATAAATAATTAATGAATACAATTAAATGTAAGCCGCGGGTGATTTAAAAACTAAGCAGTATACTCTCTTGTTTCAAGGATTTTTTTTTTGTGTGTGTGTCTTAAAAATTGAACCAACATACTCAAAGCAAAACAAGGAGAGAATTAGTAAATGCTACCTTGGGTGGTAGTGGTGATGATAAGCACAAAAATTCAGAGAAAGAAGTCTCACGGGGTTTTATGGAGGAACTTGCAAGTCTCTTAAAGGCTAATTAAAATCTAGGTGAGTAGAGGTGGTATAGATTGGGAGAGGCCAACTAAAAATGATCTTAATGATCACTCTAGCTTGAACCCATTCATTTCATAAATGAGGAAACAGACACCTTTAATTTAAAAGCAACCTGCCTCATCTATTACCACCAGGAGAGGCAGGGTCTGAATCAGCTCTTTAAGTGTCCTTCTCGTCACTACATATACTGAGTAGCTATCATTTGGATTTAATAGCTAAGGAGAAATCTGTCTTATACAATAAGTCAGTTCAGTAAAAGGCAAAATGGAAGTAACCCAATATAGGCTGATCCCATCTCTGATGTCCTGTGTGTAGTGCAAGCTGAGGACAAGTGAACAGCAGGGCCTGTCAGGTGTCAAACTAACCCTTATTCATGTTGTATACTATCAATAATAACTGTTTCTTACTTCTCGTTGGAAACTGAAGTCACCAATTTATTCGTGTTGGGGAGCCATTAGGTAGTGAGACTGAATGAAGCAGGCTAGACTTGATGCCACCGGGACTCAAGGTATGACCTGTAGTGAGCTGGAGTCCCTCACGGTCAGTTTTCTTGTTTCAGCTGATTGTTGGTCAGGTATACATGCAAAAGCTAAGTATTCACTGATGTTCTGATATTTAAAGAAAAACTTGAAACTGCTGATTTTTATTAGCACCAGCTAAAATTTTCAGTAATTCTTTGCTGGACACTAAAAATATCTTTATGGGCCTGTGCTAACCTACAGCTCTCTAGTTTTCACCTTATGCTTTAGTGATTCCCATTGCAGAGGGTTATTCTGTCTTATTCTGTCTTACACCTGTCTTAGTAATTTTGCGTTCTTTCTTAAAGCCATCTATAAAAAGGTTCTAATTACAATACATCCTGTTATGAAAAGAGAACACAGAACTTTACATAGTTATAGCAAAGAAGCTCTTGCAAGGAGAATTTTCAGATGGAAATTTTTCCCCCTTTGGGATACTCTTCACTGATACCTTCTGCCTTTTTGCTCCTGCACTATTTACAATACTTTCCTGTCCGAACTTTGCCCTGTTCTGCACAAAAATCTTTCCTTAGACACAATTGAAGTAGGAGCTTGATGGCTTTAAAATAGCTTCGCTAAATGTTTATAGAGATTAAAGTGAAAGGCCTACACATTTAGGACATAATCTTTTTTTCCTAAACACAGATTTTAATCTGAACAATTACGCTATCCTATGAGATTAATTTTTACTCTATTTAGGTGTAAGAAATGTTGATTGCATTATCATTGTCATCATGGTTGTTGAATTGAGCTCTGAGTTCCCATCTCACTGTAAATCCACATGACTTACAAAGGGCAAAAATATATGAAGAAGTTTCTCTGGTCTCTGTCCATCACTGCTGGTTAATCCATTAGAAATTTAGGAGTTTTCATTTTTAGGAAGGATATTGGATGCATTCTATCTAAAAAAAAAAAGGAACCATGATTTCTTCTTGGTTCAGTTCTTTCCGGGCTAGAAGCTGGGTTTGCATAGCAGACACACTGTGTTTTTCTTTTTAAATTTAGAATGTGTATTAAAGGTGGTGGGAGAGGGGGTTGGGATTGAGGGTAGCAATTACAGGGATTGTAAAAAGGGAGGCTGAAATTCTCCCTAGTCACTACTTGGCACCAAAGCATATATGATGAGTCAAGTCCAAATGATTTCCTGAAAGACATGGCTCATTTGTAAGTTTGTTGAGACTGTCAGCATTGGGGTCCCAAGTCCAGCCTCTTTCCCCAGGTTTTGGCTTTTCTGAGGAGCTGAAAGGATGTGAATTTGGGTTGTACCCTTCCTTAGTTTTGGCAATGTCTGCCACTTCCGAACCTTAGAGGAAGCCTCCGAACCTTAGAGGAAGCCGTCCCATCTCTAGGCCTTCACCACCAAAGTTCTTTACTTTTCCCAGGACATTCTTGTTCTTTTCAAAAAATTGTGGTCTGAATATAAGGAAAATTTTCCCTAACCTTGTCCCTCCCTCCAGTTTAGATCCCCTCTTTACTCTTTGTGGGGCTGAGAATCTTAGGTGCCTGGGTTATCTCTTATTCTCAATTTATCAAAAATATAGCTCTGTGATACTCAGTCTTCACTGACATCTTTCTGGACTTTTTTTCTTTTTTTTAACTTTTTGCTTCTTGTCTTTCCCTACTTTGGTAGCATCTTTAGGACAATTATGTCCTTTAAAAGCCTAATATTCAGGTTCAATTCCCCTGCATATCAAGAAAACTCACTCCTACACTGTTAAAAAAAAAAAATGTTCTGTCCACAGAACTGCATAATACAGAGACCACAGTATCCCATTTTCCCACATGATAATTGTTTTTATGACTTTTAAGTTTGGTGCAAAGTGTCCTTAAAGGTGCCAGATGAGCTCTGAGTAAAGTGGTAAGGAGAGACCTCACAACTCACTCTGTTTCCATGCAGTTTTGTACTGAAAAGGAGCCTGTGTATTTCTGAATAAACGAAGGTCAGAGACTGAAATGTCAGTTCAGCTTTCCACTTTTAAAAACGCTAATAGTGGGTCAAATGCCATTAACATCAAAAACATATTGATAGATAATAACAACTTATTCTTGGTTGAACATCATGGTTTCAAAGCAGTGAAAGTAGATTATCTCTGAGTTTTCTATGAGTAGCCTTTGTTTTGTATTCATTTACCTTGGAAGTAACTGAGGCTCAAGAGAGGCTGAGTCTCACTCAGTTGGCAATCAAAACCTAACATTTCTGTTCTCAAATTTAGTATTCCTTCCTTTGAACGTGACTCTAAGAATATGGAGAAATGTACTCAATGTTTCTTGCTGTCACAGTAAAATCACTAATAAGGGAGATGATTGGTTTTATTTGGGGGGTCAGCTTAGGGACTGGTTTTGTTGTTGGTCTTAAGTTAATCATTCCAATTACTGCCGCTACATAAACATTAAATCTTCGATTCAATAATAAGAAGGGGAATAAAATAATTACTCAGCTTTGGTTTATTATAACTAATTTATTGACTCTAGTGAGATTAATGAAAGCTAATTCTTTTTTATACCTGGCATAGATAATCTGTGATATTTGGCAACCTTTCAGATAAAAAACATGCACAATGCATAGGTGCTCATTTGAAAATGCTTATATTACAATTTTAAATTAGAAGGATTTACAGTTGTTAGTCTTTGCTCTCATTGCATATTGTTCATCTCTGTGATTTATGTGATAATGAGTCTTTGGTCAAAAGTACAATCCCTGTTAGCAACTGTTCCATGGGAAAATGTACATATTTTATAATTTGGTTTTTAGAACATGTTATGGTAAAAAGTAGAGGATAAAAATACCACATATGTGGACACAAAAGATTTCTGTTTTTGCTTAGAGAATTAGAATTGCCACTGCCCTGATTCATTTTGCTTTCAGTCAGCGATTTATTCAAGTATCATATTTGATCTTTTGATCTGTTGTGGCCTACTATTTTGGTAGCTCTAGCTGTTGCTTCGGATTTTTGAACCAGTATGACCTTTACAGGTTAGAATGTTTATAGAATTAGAAACATGGCAGTAAAATCTAATAAGGTGTGGGCCCTACCTGGTGGCGCAGCGGGTTAAAGCACAGCACTAAGAAGCTAAAGCCACTTCCGCATGAGTTCAATTCCCGCCTGCCCCGGAGG
>NW_004567108.1:22673785-22701605 GCF_000260355.1 Condylura cristata | reverse complement strand
ACCCGCCCGCTGCTCCCCTCAGCAGGGTACTTCGTCCATCTGCCTATTCTGCTCCCCACTCTGTCTCTGGTGAAGCCTCTCGCCACCTCTGAGCCTCTGGCCTATACCCAGTTCTGTATGCACAAATAAATAAATCTTAAAAAAAAAAAATCTAATAGGGTGTGTAAGGTATTAGGATAAGGGCTAGTATATTAGAAGCACTATATAGGTACTAATACAGTCATGTGAGAGTTCTGGATTGCTAAATCACTCAGCTCAGGGTGTTGGGAAAAGCTTTATAGAAAAGTTTGCATTGGAAGATCAAATGTTTGTGGCTGTGATAATGGAATATGGAAACATTGCAAGTTTAGAGTTCTTATGAGTAGTAATGTGTTATTCCTAAAGTGTTTTGCGGGAGAGACAGCACTCTAGTTTAAGCTGCATATGGGGCACATAAAGAAGCTGTAATAGATGGAGCCAGAAAGAAGGTGATTGGGGACAAATTGTGAAGAGATCTGTCGATATTGGGTTAAAGAGAATGGACTTTTTTCTGTGAGCAATGGGGAAACCTTGGAGGCTTCTGACCAGGAAGTAGCGTAATCTAAATTCCATATTTTCTGTGCTAGTCAGGTGGTAGCAATCTGAATAATAGATGGGAATGGGAAGGACAATGGATAACGGTGCTGAATTACGGGGCAAAAGTAATGAGACCCTTGCTACAATATTCCTCTACTGTTCACAGGAATGGAGAAGAGGTGGAAAATATCAAAGGGTTGGAAAAGGTAGTGTTGAGTGATTTGGCAGCAAGTGAGAATGGCAAGTTTTGGAAAATGCAGTTCTTAAGCCTTAGAGTCATCTCATTGACATGATAGTAGGAGTCATGGAATTGAATGAGTTTTCTGAGAGGGATTATAAGAAAGAGAAGGGAAAGTATGGAGGAGTATCCCAGACCACACCCACCAAATGCTTGTATACTTTTTTCTCATTCACAATCATGGCTGTAGTGAGCCATTGTTACTAAAGGGGTAGCTTATGCCTGAGGAGTGTCTGTGACCTCGTGTATATATAAATATTTTCAAGATTTTCCCAATAGTAACATCGTAGTTGGTCATTGGCATTCAAACATGTGCTTTGGAGAGAAAGGAAAAAGGAAGTGGAATTAACAGTGGTTCCTTAGACATTGCACATATTCAGTGCATATCCATGGAGGTTTGTTGACCTCACACACCTCAAGCATTGTGTATGTTATGATAGCAAGTAAGTTTTGTAAACAGTACCGGGGGAGCCTGAAGCTACTTTGATTTGAAATGTAGAGGAAGCAAAAGATTGATGGGGAGAGAGTCAGCAGGCAGAACACTGATCTATGTCATTTGGGAATTTGTAATAGGGTACTATCAGTGGAAATAATAATGTGAAACTTACAAAGAGCCTTTAGTAAAGAGATTGCTGCTACTGGTAGTAGTCACATACTTACTGAATAGTTTTCAGGGTGTACATTGAATATTTTTCCATCACTAAATGTTTGAAAATTTCAGTTTAGTACTAGAGAATATTATGCAATTGGATAAAGACTTTTATCGCCAAGGACTGGTATTGTTTCAGTACTTAAAAGTGATAATGTACCCTTCAAATTGGTATAGCAAATTAATTTTGACAATAAGTAATAAATAGAAATGTTTTTGGATGATCTGTAATATAATTTTGGAAACATTAACTGAGAAGAAGGAGAACTGCTCTTTTTTTCTGATTCTGTCACTCTAATGCTCACCTTGAATAAATAATTTTTCTTCTGTATAAAGTGATTTTAGATCGGTATTTGATTGTGATGTTTTCAATTTTTCTCAACTAAGCCAACAACAATATAAAAAGTATAAGGTATGGTTTGATAGCTGTAAAGGAGTTTTAACCTCAAGTAAGGATATTCACATTTTTAAAAAGACAACAGTCCACGCTTTTAATGATCTTTTATGACTCAAATCCTGGTGCAGATATTGGTGGTAGAGTCAGCAGATTGTATTAAACTTCAGTAAATTGTATAGAAAGCCAAGCAACATGAGTTAGCTTTGTCAAATCCCTGTTGGCAGTCTTAGTATTTGCATGGAGGAAGAGGTCTGTTTTATGTAGATTTTGACTTGATTAATACCCTTGCTGCCATTTTAGCTTCCTGGATCTTTTTGAAAAAGTTTATATCTTGTGGTTTTAAAACTAAGCTGCTATTTATACACCTGTTCTAAGCATATAGGTTTGACCAGCTCAACTGAATGATATTTTTAAACATTTGCCAAATAAAAGCATGACATTGGAAATTTACTTTGAAATTGGAAAATTAGAAGTCTTTGTTTGCAATGATATTCACCCCAGAAAGTTTGCTATAAAATATGCATGTTACCTTAGAATAAACATATTAAGATTCACTTTTAACTTATATACAATAAAATTTACTTTTTGTTTTATGCATTTGATAAATATTTCTATTACTACACCCTGCCCCCTATGTCATAAATGATATCAGAGTATATGTAGCACTTTTATTCTGGTTTCTTACATTTAGCATAATGAATTAGTTTCATTCATGGTGTTGCATGTAACTGAGCTTGTTTATTTTTATTGTTGAATGGCACTTCATTGTAAGGATACTCCACAGTTTATTTAATTGCCAGCTGAAGAATATTTTGCAGTGTATTCATTTTTGGTGAATTTGAATAAAACTACTAAAAACATTCACAAATAGCTTCTGGGTGGACATAAGTCTTAACTCTATTGAACAAATACTTAACTGCATGTAATAAGTGTGTATTTAACTATAGTAAACCATCAAATCATTTTCCAAAGTAGTTACGCCATTTTGCATTTGAGAATTAAGGTTTTTTTTTACCCATATACTTACCAGTTTTTTTTTTTTCCTTTTAACTGTAGTCACTTGGCAGGTATTTGTTAGTGTTTCATTGTGGTTTTAATTTGCATTTCTCTAATGACTGGTGTGGGAATTATCTTTTCATGTGCTTCTTTGTTATCAATACCGCTTTTTTATTGAAGAGTAATTTTAGAGCTTTTTAAAGTTCTGTCAAAATGCTTTTGCAGAATGAAATGTGTCTTTTTGTACATCAGACTTTTAGTTTTGATGAAGTCAAATTTATCAATTTTTTTTTAAAGATTTATTTATTTGTGCATACAGTACAGGCCAGAGGCTCAGTGGCGGTGAGAGGCTTCACCAGAGACAGAGTGGGGAACAGAGCAGGCAGACAGACGAGGGGGGCAGCGAATGGGTCAGGAGAGGTCTGCCACACCATGTGGTCACCTCCGGGGCAGGCGGGAATCGAACTCATGCGGAAGCGGCTCTAGATTTTCAGTGCTGTGCTTTAACCTGCTGCGCCACCAGGGAGGGCCCAATTTATCAATTTTTTAATGGATAGTGCTTCTGGTGTTATATCTGAAAACCCTGCCAATTCAAGTTTACAAAATATTGCCTATATGTTTCCCTCAAATGTTTTAGATTTGTCTGTGTTTTTTAAGTTTGTTTTTTATAAGATGTGAAGTTTGTGTCTTAGTTTCTTTTTGTTAACATATGGATTTTCATCATTTCTTAATAGGTTAGTCATTGTTCAATTGTATTTCTATCAAAAATCAATCGACCATTGTTATTTATAAGGGTCTATTTCTGGAACCTACTCTTTATTGATCTGTTTATCCTTTCACCAATATTACATATTGGTGTGATTTTGTAGATTTTACTTTAAAATATATTTGCTAGAAGAAAACATATTTTCACATAGTATGTGAGTCAGTTTCCTTTCTAACATTTTAGCCATGCAAATGAATTATTTTTCTACAACTGAGGTTTTTAGTTTTCAGATGGTTTATACATTGATTATAAACTCTGAACAGGCCAGTGGCCATACTTCATATATCCCTTCCCTAGGTAGAAAAAGGTCCCTGTGGACTATGACATTTAACTTGAACTTTTTCTGTGTCACAATCAAAATGTAAAAACTTGCAAAATATCTACTAAGCTACCATCTGAAGAAGTTGCCTTGGTGGGCTTGATGATGCTAGTGGCCTGAGTAGCCTGGACAGTGATGACACCCAGCAACCCACTGATAACCAGCTTCCTGTCTGGTTAGAGTGGCAGTTGGTAGAAACCAGCTGTTATGATTCATCCCATTGAAGATTTTGCCCTTTTAGAAATGACGCTTAGAGAGGTAGGCTGAATGGTGTCTGATTGGGAGAATTTTTTTCATGAAAGAGGTTTGATTTCTAGGGCCTTGGTGATTGAACTTTTTTTATTTTTTAAAGATACCTTCCAATTTTCAGTATCTGTGTGAGCTTAGTTAGATAGATAAATGTTGTTTTCATCAAGTGTTTGTACCGGCTATTTTTCTTTACTGAAAAACAAACAAGCATGGAGGCTTCTGTAAAAAATGTTTTGCATTACTAATTCTTAGTAGTTTTACAAGTCTCCAGACTTCTGATATTTTCCAAAAGGCAAAATATTCTCTGCCCAAGACAGGATTTCAAACATTCTGCATCTGACAAGAGTTCTCAATGCCTAAGGGTAGATGGCTTCACAAATTTAAGGACATAGTCTTTTTTGGGCAGCTAATGCCAATTTCATCCTAGGGTTTGCTGTTGCTTATTTTGTTAACTCAGATTTGTGAATATTATTTAAAAACATTATTTGTTAGGGGATTGAAAAGTTTGCAACTTTTTACAAGTTCTATAGCACCACTATCTTGCTATATGCTGTATCTTGCTCCTAAATATGAGACAGTCAAATTGTGGCTGGAGTTGTTTTTATTTTTTCTTTTTAATACCAATAAGACTGGTTTCCTAATCCTAATTAAAGTTGTGCCAGAAGTCTATTGCTTTAAAACACCTGGTAGTAAACAAGTGAATTTCAGCATTGGATTGGTGATTTTTAGCATTGTATTGGTGTGCTTGCTTAAGGCCAAGTTCTCAAACTGTAGTGTACTTGGGAACACACTCCTCCATGGGGGAGCTTGTTAAAATGTATATGTCTGGGGTCCTGCCAGCCATGCTTTGGATTTAGTAGGTCTGGGGAGAGACCAAGAATCTGCATTTTAAGAACTCCTGAGCCATCTCTCAAGAAGTTGCAAATTCTATCAAGAACAATTGTCCCTCAGCTGAATTTTTAAAATGATTTATTTATTTATGCATACAGAACTGGGATACAGGCCAGAGGTGCAGGGGTGGTGACAGGATTCACCAGAGACAGAGTGGGGAGCAGTACAGGCAAATCAAAGAAGTACACTAATGAGGGGAGCAGTGGGGGTCAGGAGAGGTCTGCCCAGCCATGTGGGAGGGTGGGGATCGAATTCTTACTGAAGTGGGTTTAGCTTCTTAGTGCTGTGCTTTAACCTACTGTGCCACCAGGGAGGGTCCTCAGCTGAATTTTTAAAACGTGATTTCACTCAGCACTAGTAGGAGTTATGAAGGCTAATGATGACTGAACTTCAGAATTCTAAAGAGATTAGCAATAACCAGTTTAGATTCCCAATGTTTAAACCAAGCTTTAACATCCAATGAGTAGTATACAGAGACTTAAGTTAGATTTCTTTCAATTAGATGTTATTAGTTACACAATTTCCATTTCCAGGTCATCTATGCATCCACAGATGGCATTAGATGAGGGAGGTAGATCAGGCATAGATACCTGGGGAATTACACAAAGTTCTTTATAATCATTTATTGCCTACTGTGCCCTTAATGATATTACTCAGGATCCCATTAAGTGAGCTGTGAATATAGTAATTGGTCCCTTGACAACAGCCAGAGGGTGTCGAATCCTAAGCTCCACCTATTCTGATCAAGTTGGAGACAAGATAGAAATTGTTGCCTAGAATCTTCAAGGGCATTTTCCTTTATGGGCAAAGCCCCTGGTCTCCAAAGGAGATCGTAAAAACACAGCAGGAGTCCCTAGAGAGTCCTCTAATTCAGGAAGGCGCTTATGACCTATTTTAAAAAGTAATTTGAACAGCTTGTCAAACACAAGCAAGATTCTTCAGCAGGTAATCTGTAAACCTAGAGATGGAAACCTGTTTCCATCTGCCCACACCTACAGCTTTCATTTATTTTGGATAGAGCTCTACTTTCTCTTTGTTGATAATTAGGTAAGATGGAACATTTCTAGCAAAGCAACTGCACAAATGAATATGATATAAATTGATTTTTCCTGTTTGTAACAGGGCATCAGATTTGCTGATCTGGCATTCAAATTCAGACAAAATACTGCAGTTTGCCAAATTAGAATAACCACGTCAGAAGTTATTTCTCTCTCTCCTTGGAATACTTGTGATTGTTCATATTTCATACTTTCTGAAATTTTTCTAACTTTCCAAAGGAAAACTTTGGCAAGCAAAGAGATTCATGGGCTCTTCTACAGTTGGAAAGTACTTTAAAGAATATTCTCTCAACTAATTTTTAAATCTCATCTTGGTTCTACTTTAGTTACCCCTGTTAATTGTTAGCTTCTTAAGGGAGAAATTTCTCTTACTCACATATATTTTTAATCACCCTGAGATTATATTAACAGTTAAGGCTTCACTTTGCACAGTTGGTCTAAGTATTTGTGAGTTTGATCATTAAGTCGGCAGATGTCTTTTCTCATTCCTAATTTTCAGTTGCATGGTTTGGCTGCCACATTTCCTCAGTTCAGAGCTTTGCCTTGCTACTTACTAGTTGTGTGACCTTTGGCAACACACTTATAATGACATCCAGTGTGATTAGCTTACTTCACTTCTCCAGGCCTTAGTTTCTTTCTGTAAAATAGCATTCAGTGAATGATAGCATGCTAACAATCACTATCAGCCAGGCTATACTGCCATAATTTTCATCATTTCAGGGTGTCTTTTACAAGATTTCATCCTATCTCCTGCTGTCACTGGGGCCTTTATTGCTCCCTGAAATTAGTGTGCATTTTTTTGCATTTTTAAATTTCTGACTATATTTTGTCCAATAGAATTCTGCAGTACTGAGAATTACATGACAATGCTCCAGGTTCGAAGAAGATTTAATGGCTTGTGAAATTACATAGCTTAATAGGTTGTGATGCTGCCTGGTGTGATCCTGAATCTGTCACTTATTTCTGTTTACTTTGATAAACCTTAATTCTTCACAAGCAAATGGAAGTGATAATAGTACCTATCTTATGTAGTATAATGTTAGATGTTTTAACATATGCAGAAGCAGAATAGTAGTACTGCATGAAAAAGATACCATGATCTGGGGGTGGGTGAGGGATGGGGGTGGTGGTGGCAGGCATCTTTATATTTAAAAACTAAGTGTGTATTGGGGATTGAGAATGTCTGTACTAGATGATTATCAGAGTCTAGCCTAATTAACAGTGTGATTAGCTTCATGCTTATGTTTCCTATTGTTTCATTTGGCAGTTTAAATTCTGTCTAGAAAATACTGTAGGAAGACAGAATTTATTTGAAAGTTGTTACAAATATGACAAATTAATAGTTTTTAATATTTATATGTACATACTGGGTATGCTTTATTATGGTAGGTTGCTCATTATTCCAAGTCAAGCAATTTTTCAATTGAAAATATAAGCCATTTTTAGGTTGGTTCAGTTCATCGGCCTACTCTATAATATGGGCATCACTACTTAACAGAAAGGACTTTCATGATTCAGTTAACAAAGTCAGGATATGGATGCTCATGTAGAACACCAGAGTTAATTAATTGGGTGTTTGGAGTCTGATGCTATAATGAATTGGGTTATCAGGTGGCGACTTAATTGGGCTTTTGAATGAATTAACACCCTTCCATGTGGGAAGTTCACACTTAGCCTCATTGCTCTTGTCAGTGAACTGGTGACAGTGCCCAAAAGATCAAAGTACATTCCTGAAAAAACTCCAAGTAGTGTATGTTAAAGAGTAATGAGGCTGCAGGGTCCTATCATGTAATGTTGCTAATATCTGCTATAATATTCAGTGCAGACAAACTGGGAAAATACAAAGACATGGAAGAAAACTCACATCATCCATGATCCAATACCCTCTAAGAACTTTTTATATCAGCTTCTCCTAGTTGTAATTTTATATTCTTGGGATTAAAATTTGAGTCATACTACAGATAAAATTTTACATTTATCCTATAACTAAACTCACTGAAAGCACTTTGCAAGACAAAATAACTTTTTTTTTAAAAGATTTATTTATTCATACAGAACTGGGGTACAGGCCAGAGATGTGGAGGGTGAAAGGATTCACCAGGAACAGAGTGGGAGCAGAACAGGCAGATGGACGAAGTACACTGTTGAGGGGAGCAGCGGGCGGGTCAGGAGAGGTCTGCCTCGCCATGTGGATCTCCTCCAGGGCAGGCAGGCGGGGATCGAACTCATGCGGAATTGGCTTAAGCTTCTTAGTGCAGTGCTTTAACCACTGCGCCACCAGGGAGGGCCCAAAATAACTTTTTTTAAAAGATTTATTTATTTATGCATACAGAGCCGGGGTACAGGCCAGAGGTACAGGGGAGGTGAGAGGATTCACCAGAGACAGAGTGGGGAGCAGAACAGGCAGACAGACGAAGTACACTGCTGAGGGGAGCAGTGGGAGGGTCGGTAGAGGTCTGCTGCATGCCATGTGGGTCTCCTCCCGGGCAGGGATGGAGCTCCTGCTGAAGTGGCTTTAGCTTCTCAGTGCTGTATTTTAACCCACTGTGCCATCAGGGAGGGCCCGACAAAATAACTTTGAAGCTTCTGCTTTCTCCTCAGTAATACATGAGATATGCTAGTTATATTTTCAGTTCAAGATAAAGGATATAAGTAAAAATAATATTGATAAAATAATGCTCAGGAAAAAAGAAACAAGAATAAATAATGTGTGTTATTTCTTAATATACCTTTTTATTTAGCAATAAATTATTTCTGGAGGAAAATTGAAAAAGGTATGGCAGGGCTTAAAAATTATTTGTGGAAAAAAGTATAGGTTTTCAAAAATGTTTCAGAGACAATGGTTTAAGTTCACCTGTGAGAGCGGCTTAGTAAGTATTGGATAGATGAATTAAGGAAGAACTAAACATATAAGAATATAAGTATAATCCCTAAAACTTAAATTCTCTCTCCTTCCCCAGACTTACTCCAAAATCCCACTCTTTTTTCTATATTCTACCACCTAGGAATTTTAACTTTTAAAAGTGGAAGGTAAACTACTGCTGATTAGACATATAGACAATATGGAAGTATGCAGGTATAAACAGAAAGAACTGGGAGATTGGTGCTTATACTTTTTGGTGCTGGCTTATCTTTTCCAAGGTGGAAAATCTCCTTTCAAGACAGACAAGCGCACCTTGCACAGCTAAGCACTCCTGAGGTCCTCATTGTAATTTGTTCACCACAGGCCCATTGCATCTGCCATGCATGCAATAGATTCTCATCATTTGATTTCCAAATGCCTTTGAAACATAGATTACATAATTTTGCCAGACCTAGTACAAAACAAAAATATGGAACCTTGTTTAAAAAGCAAGAATATTAAATTAGAAAGCGTTTTCCCTTTCTCCCACTGCTTGTTATGGTACTTTTATTTGCTACTTAATGTTTTGCATCTTCAGGCTTGGGATGCTTGCTAAGGAATGTAGATTCTTCAGAGCCCCAAGTGATGAAGACCATGCGGTGTCTGCTGGGTTCTCCTTCTGATAGTCACTAACAAGACTTCTGGCCACTGGTAGGAGGCAGAGTAGTTGTGTCAGACATCTACCCTCCCTCTGGTCCTGAGAATTTACACTGTTTGCACAGTGCATGGTGAGTGGGGAGCCTTCAAGAACAATGCAAACCTCCATGCCAGAACATACTAGTTACCTGGATTGCAGGTGAGTAAAAAGATCTGGGGCTGGTTTGAGGTCCTGCCAGCCTCAGACAGAGAAAGCTGCGCTGCTGCCAAGCCTGGATAACCTTTCTGTCTGTGCTTAGACCCCTCTGCTGGGTTAGCAGAAAGCAATAGCTGAGGACCAGGAAGGGAGGCAGAAGATCCCAAAGTACCAGGGCAACTGAGAACCTATTCTAGCAAGAGAGGTAAACTGAGGTTCCAAGCCCCCAGTGTATGCTCTGCGATCTCACAGAACTGCATTTTCAAAACACAAACTCCAAGAAGAATGATTAGAATTTCAAGACAGAGTATAGGGGTGGCATGTCATCTGAGCCAGTACTTTGTACAGTTGAACGGTTTACACATCAGTGAGGCCCTGCACCTCTGGAATGAAGAAATTGTTTAGTTTTTTAAGAATGAGAAATATCTACCACTTTCATTTATTGTATACAGTTCTTCTAAACTTTAACATGAATCATTTGAGTTTCTTGCTTAAATGAAAATTCTAATTTAGTAGCTGTAGTGGGGCCTTAGACTCTGCACTTACAATACTTTCTATTCTGACACCAAAGTAACATATATAAGAAGTGCTATATGTAATATGATAGTGTATGATAGAGGGGTGCCCAGGGAGCCCAAACTTTTAAGGGGCTCACTCTTTAAAAGGGATTTGGCCATCTGCATGCACAAAGGCAAAGGAGGCATACTCTTAATGTAAGACAGATCTTTGAAAGAATTAGTGTGCATAGAGAAGATATTCCTAGTCAAACTCTAAGAGTTACCCATCCTTTCGTGGGCAAATGCCTAGCCAAACAGACCTGGCCCAAAGAGGGAATCCTTAGGCTAAAAATCTTGCCATAAGTTTAAAGAACTTTCTGGCAGAGAACCATGAGAAGGCATGTCCCAGAGATGTGACACAAGAGACTCAAAATTCAAAACTTACATTAGGATGACAGCTGCCATCATCTCTGTCAGGGCCAGGAGCAGCCTCTGCACCTGTCCCTCACCCATACGCCTCTTTTCCAAGTCTCTCCTCCAGGTCTTTCTACATGTCTCACCCATGTGTCTCTTCTAAGTATCTCTCCATCTTTGCTCCATGTGTCTACTCCTGTGTGTCTCTTCCAAGCCAGAAAAGCAAGAGAGCAAGAACATGCATGTGTTCAGTATAAACGAAAATATGGGTGCTTAAGTCTGCTCTAGTTCCCAGTGACCACATCATTCAGGTAAGCCCTATTCACGACATGCTGGAAATTGTAATACTTAGTGCCTAAGAGCTCTTCAGCATGGAAAGGGGGTGGATTTCAGTCAGGACACCATTCATGGGCTCAGATTTTGCTGTTGTTCCTCTAACAATACAACTATAATATATATCAAAACCAGGAAATTGACATTGATACAGTTCTACTACTAAAAAGACTGTGGACTTGATTCCATTTTCACTTTTTAGAAAGATTTATTTAGCTATACAAGAACTGGGACCTAGGGCAGAGATACAGGAGGTAAAAGGATTCACTAGCGACGGAGTGGAGAACAGAACAGGTAGACTCACTGAAATACACTGCTAAGGGGAGCACTGGGCAAGACAGAAGTTTGCTGTGCCATATGGGTCAGCTCCTTGTCCAGGGATAAAACTCATGCTGCAGTGGCTGGGAATAATTTGATAGTTCTGAGACTTAACCCCTGCCCCACTGGGAAGGCCCCCTCCATTTTCTTAATTTGCATGCATTTGTGTGTGTCTGTAGTTTTATGTAGGTTCATCTCATGTATAGATTGGTATTATTGCTACTACTACAATCAATATATGGAACTGTTTCTGTGACTGCAGGGACATTTCCTTATGCTACTTCTTAATTCATATCCCATAAGTATACAGTAGGTGCTGGAAATTCTCAATAATTCATACCATAACAGTGCCTATTTTTTTTTCTCTTGTACAATTGTCTTTACAATCCAGTATACCATGAATTTAGCAGTTCTAAGTGCTTTGACGCAAAGATGTGAGGATATAGTTGAGAGACAAAAATAACACTGGCCATTGAGGGAAATACAGCATGTTCTAGTGCCATCTACTCATCCTGGAGTTTACCTGCATGACCAAAGTGAAATGCAGTTTGGGTCAATCTTTTTACTTAAAAGAGCCACAATAAAACTAAGAAGCAGATACTCTGAGCAAGTCTGCAAAACTTAGTTTGAAAATTAGTAAATATTAATTGATAAGGATGACTGACATTAGATGTTTGTCATCATAATATTCAGTGGAAACACTAATTCTTTATGTGTACATGTGGTAGCTCCCAAGCTTCACACATCTTTATGGCAATAAACCTACTTTGTCATGCCAGTGAAAATAAAACTTGTTTCCCAAGAGACAGCCTATAAAAAGAAAATATATCACAACTTGGTAAATATGACTCATAATTAACAATTTCTCTTGGGACTATGCTGCCTTTCTTTGCATTTTGGTGGTTAATCTGGTGCTTAAGAACATTGCTCTTACTAGCTGTGTGACCTTGGACATGTGACTTAACATCTCTCTCCCAGTTTCCTTATCTATAAATTGAAGATGATTATAGTAACTAGGTCATACGGTTGCTTAGATAAAGCACATAGAACAATGCCTTGTAGCGTGCATATACTCAGACATTAGTAGTAGCATGAATATTAGAACTGGACTGGTCCTGTATGTCTTATACTAACAGTTACCCCAAAACTTACTTATTTATATCCAAACTGTTGATTGCCACAACTTTTACGATGAGCATGTGTAGATTTTTAGGTGCAGAACGTCTTTTAAAAGTAACTCTTCACTGTACAGAATAAGGCTAAATCTTGGCCCAAGTCACTGCCCTTAGTACTTACAGACTAGTTGTGGAGCTTGGGTAAGGAAAGATCCCTAATTGTAATTTCCTTATCTATAATCAGGGATAGTAACAGTACTTATCTCATAAGCTTCTTGTAAACATTAAATGAAATGCTTCATATAAGGTGTGTTTGACATATAATTAGCACTTCATTGCTATAAGTGCTAATTTTTTATTGATTCCTGAAGCTAGGGAGTTCCAAAAGTACTTGAGAGAAGTGACATTGAACTAAATATAAGCATATGTCCAGTCTACTGGCTCATCACACCTTGAAGACAGTAGTTGGAACTCATGACAATGTAGATCCCCAGGTGCAAGACTATAATTATCCCCCTGATATCCATCTGCTTCTTCCTTTTAGTAATTAAATCTTGCCCCTTGCCTGTTACAGAAGTGTGAATGGCTGAAAGAACTATACACCATGTGTTCCCACTCTTCCTTGTAACTAGCTGCGACCATTTTCTGCCAATGAATTGTGCACAAATTGCTTTCCAACTAAATGATTGCCTCTCCTGCCTGTGATAGCCTGTGGATGTGGTGGAGGAACAAATTTCTATCCTATTAGCTAAGCTACACTCTTGAGTGTTGGCGGATTAAAGAGATAGCATTAATTTCCTGGATAACTTAAAGGAACAGAGCTGATGTCACCACATTAGTCATTCAATAGTGCTGGACCAAAATGAGAAAGACTACACTTAAAAAGTATGGCTGCACTATACTTTTTGAGATTCTTGTTATAGCAGTTTAGACACATTGTAACTAATTATCAAGCCCATCACCAAAGATGTTGAGTGCTAGAAAATAAACATTTTCTTCAGTTTCTCCAGGAACTCTGATACCAACAATCTAGGGATCATCCTTCAGAAAACATGAATCCAATGTGTTGTAAAGCTGTCCCCTAGCCTCTAAGCAAAATGTAAGTTTTGAAAAGGGGTCTAGAATATAGAAGATAGGGACAGAACTTGATAAACATTTATTGTCTTGCAACTGTAATTTGTTCACGAATTCTGAAATAATAAGCCTCTTCATTTTCATTAGCAGTAGAATTGTTTTTTTAATTACGAATTTGATGTGTGATGATGAATGCTTAAGATAGTCTTTCCAACAGTCTAAAAATGTAAGTAACTTGCCTGTTTATCAGGTTATTTGTTCAGTTGTAGACCTTACAATTAAAAGGGTGAGGTTATTCTGTGTATGTTGACTAAGATGCTGAAGATGTTTTAAGTTAAAAAAATAAAACCAATTAATATTACAAATAAAAGAATATATATAACTGCAATTGTTTAAAAGCAGGGAAATTATAGTCCTTGATGTTATATGCTTAGGTGGTAAACTTAAAGTCAGTGAATTGATTATATACCCAAAAAGTGAGGAGAGTGGAGATCCTTGAGAAGGGGAGTTAGGGTATAGTAGGAGTCAAGAGATGTTTTACAAGGTGCTGGAAGTGTATACCTTTTAATCTGGGTGGTAATTGTTAGAAGATTACTTTGTTGTTTTTGCCACCTATATATAATATATGTGATATTTCACAATAAAAACCATTTAAAAGCAAATTTTAGAATTATATTAAACATGCATATACATTCTTTATTCATATAAATTTAGAGATGTATTTGTGTGTGTGTGTGTGTGTATGTGTATATATATATATGTATATCCCTCTGTATTAATAAAACATTTTATAAAAGAAAGATCCTTGGGCATTTATTATTACCTTTGGGTCGTGAGATTGTAGGGTAGGGAAAATTCACTTTGCATTTTATAATTTACATTTTCTCAATAATTTGCATTTCCCCTTATAATCACTTATTACTTTATTTTAAAATACTCCCTTGACTATTGTGATTATATATTATTCTGTCTTCTGTGCTTCTATATTATTTGAACTTTCTTCATAATTGTTCTGCTTTAAAAACACTTTCTCAAAATTTGCTCATATATGTATATATTGTGATTTCTTATTTATATATGCTTGGAGAGACCTGGGATAATAATGATAAAACTCTTTAATATCTGAGGAGTGAACTGGGAATAATGCACTAAGAGAGGGGGAACTTTTACTTTTTTACTTTGTATATTCTGCTTTGTTTGAATACTTTCTTTATAATGTACTAGCATTACTTGTAAATTTATAGCACATACCAAAGTGATATATGGCATATGTTAGTATATGTTGTTTGATAGACAAAATAGACGAAGCATCCTAAAAAGTGTCTGATTTGGGGGTAAGTTTCATCTACATGAAAAGATACCCTTGAAATAAAAACCTACACTTCTCCCCCAGTACACATATGCCATAGACTTTGATAACTGGCCAATCTGGTGGCATCTTTGAAATCAAGCCATTAAAACAAGAATCATCAAAACCAAGTCACAGCTCTTCTCCCGGGAAAGTATCCAAGAGCCATTTGTTGAATATGTTGAACAACATTCAGTGTTTTAATATTTCACCCACTAAATTCTCCCTGCTTATTGATGCTTTAGTTTTGTAATATATGTTTCCTTTAGTGGCAGGGTTGAGAGACACAGGACATGAGTGATGGTATAGAAGTTGGTAATTTCTAGATAAAACAAAGTAAAATATTAGCTTTGTAAGTCAACCATTATTTTAATCTACTTTTTAAAAAGTACAAGATACTTTTCAAATTGTTAATTAACAGTGATACTATATCCTAATTATTCAGTGAAATTTAAAGTAAGTGGTCCAGAATTCAGTAGGAATGACTCAGACAAGATTTCGCTTGAAGACTAAATGCATTATAGGAAAATGGCACTAGTATTAATCAAAGGTCTGACACTGAAACTATGAGTAATCTAAGTAGATTCAACACTTTGTTGCTGAAAATTAGATACTGCCAACAAATGCTAGTCAATAATAACGTTTTGTTGGCAACAGAGGTAATCAAATATGGAGACACAGAAATGAGCTATTCACTGAGGTAGGGCTTTTTTTTTGAGTAATGTCTAGCACTGGTAGAAAAGTACTGCTCAGAGGAATAGCAGTTTTCCTTATGTGGTTCCTGAGCATTGGAAATATGGCTAGTTTGAATTGAGATGTCTTATGTCAAATACCCACTGGAGTTTGAAGACTCAAGTTGAAAAATGTAATGCAAGCTATTAACATTATGAAATATTAACATTTTAATACTTATTACATGTTGAACTTATATTTTAATGCATTGGCTTGAGAAAATTATTCAAAGTAATTTCACTGTTTCTTTTGATTTTTAAAAATGTGATTGTTAAAACTTAGCTAAAATTGAGCCCTCCCTTGTGATGCAGCAGGTTAAAGCACAGCATTAAGAAGCTAAAGCCACTTAAGGACTAGTTTGATCCCCAGCCCAGAGGTGACACACATGGCATGGCAGACCTCTCCTGACCTGCCCGCAGCTCCCCTCAGCAGTGTACTTCTCTGGAGAATCCTCGTACTCCCCCTGAACCTCTGGCTTGTACCCCAGTGCTGTATGCATGAATAAATAAATCTTTAAAAAAAATTAGCTAAAATTACCAAAGTGACTTTTTTTTTTTTAAAGATTGATTAAGAATTCACCAGAGACACAGTAGGGAGCAGAGCAGGCCGATTGAGGAAGTACACTGCTGAGGGGAGCATTGGGCAGGTCAGGAGAAGTCTGCAGTGCCAGGTAGTCACCTCCAGGACGGGAATCAAACTCATGCTGAAGCGGCTTTAGCTTCTTAGTGCTGTGCTTTAACCCGCTGCTCCACCAGGGAGGGCCTACCAAAGCGACCTTTTAAAAAAGATTCATGTTTCTGTAAATGCTGGTATAGAAGAGATGTATTAGAAGCAAACACAGAATTCTCATTTTTACCTCTCTTACACTGCAGACTGGGAAAAGTATGCCAGAGAGGGAAGTACTTTGCTTGAAGGCACTAACAGGGGTAGAGGGAAATGAAGAATAGAGCTTCCATTTTTTGATTCTGTTTCCTGTTTTCTAACTATACAACTGGCTCCTAATGGAAAATTCAAAGCTGGAGAATGTCCTTAGGACATACCACATTAAACACAGTTTCTTTCTTTTCTTTTCTTTTCTTTTTTAAGATTTATTTATTTGTGCCTACAGAGCTGGGGTACAGGTCAGAGGTGCAGGGGCGGTGAGAGGATTCACCAGAGACAGAGTGGGGAGCAGAACAGGCCGACTGGCAAAATATACTGCTAGGGGAGCAGCTGGCGGGTCAGGAGAGGTCTGGCGTGCCATGTGGTCACCTCCAGGGCTGGTATCTAACTCATGCTGAAGTGGCTTTGGCTTCTTAGTGCTTTAACCCTCTGTGCCACCAGGAAAGGCCCATAAACATTGTGTTTCTTTAACTTTTATAGAGCTACATAATGATTTAAAAAAATACCAAATATATATATAAATGTATGTATTCTGAGGATTTGGAATAGGATTGAAAGTAAAAAGGGGTAGATGACTTTCACATTCTGTTTTACACACCTCTGTACTATTTTTAAGTCTTGGGCTTGTATTACTATTAAAAAAAAAAAAAGTCCTTTGTTGAGGGTGGGGTGTGAAACAGACAGATAAGGTTCAGAAGAAACTGTGGCTTGAAATTCAAGTCTGGAGATATTTGAAGTGGCTTTTTCTACCATTATCTTCTTTCATATCTCTTGAACACGCTTGGCTAATTCTTGCTGCTCTCTTTAGACTGTTTTACTTTTTACATTACTAAAGCAAAATCAACTGGTACTAATTTTTGAATCTGCAGCTGTAACTCAAAAAAGAAGAAAAAAATCTATGTTTTCCCTACTGTTGTAAGTGGTAGGCCTCTAAGAATGATTGGTGATTTTGTTTCAAGAGAATCAAACCCTGCCTTCCATAGAACATTTGCCAACAGAGGAGGTGTTTCTATTTGAAGCCATTTGCTACAATCATCCTTGAGATTGTTGTTCATGACTTTCCGAGCTGTTACTTCTAAAGGGAAATTCTTAGAACACAAGCTCATCTAGCTTCAGAATATATATACAGCTTCTTATTGAAGCAGCTGTGCTGAGTTCCTGAATGCAGACATGATTTCTTCAGTGCATTTTATAACCACACATCATTCCTGAAGATAATCTGAAATAGAAATTATTTTTATCTTTACTTCTCCATCATAGGAAAGACATATTTGTATAATCTGAAGAGTAGTGTTTACAACAGCATTTTCTATTTTTGTGTTAGTTTCTTTGCGTTGTTGATTTTCTTAACTACCAGAACCAATCTACTGTTCTTAACCAAAGAAAAATGCAGGTTGTCTGTATAAGTACAGGACACTTGGAATATGACATGGGTATGGTATAAAGGTTCCTCTGCTTAACTTTTTGTCAAAACTCTTTCTCTTCCTATTTTCATCACCTTTAAGCTTTTCTATTCCTGAAACTAAAAATTATCCTGCCCTGGGAAATGTTGTCATCTTCTTTACCCATATTTTGTGAGGTAAGTACAAAGGTTCCTGAGGGATTTCTTGACATATATTAAATATAATACACACACATCTATATTTATATTCAGGTAACTCATCCAGGAGCCAAGCAATCTTAGTTTCTTGAATTCCCAAATCAGCTTTCATTCACTTCACAGTCATGAGTTGAGCACCTACTATGTGCCAGTGTAGGGTTACATTGTTAAAAATAATCCTACTAAGTGGAAAATGCTGCATAGAGATCCTGGGACCAGCCTAACGGTCTTTGGAGGGGCAAAAAGTTGACAAGGACAAAGTTGCAAGTCTGGCTGAACCAAGCATTCCAACTTCTAGAAATAATACTACATACTTGATCTTTGTCTGCCCGTGGGCTTCTAAGTTGCTGTTTGGGGCAATTTCCCTGAGTTGAAGTTCCAAAATAGACCATTTACAATGACCCATACCTGGTCTCTGGTCTCAGCCCTATCAAAACATGAACATTGTGACCTCACCTTAGCAAGGAGTAGCTGCTGTTTTCATCTCCTCTAATCTATAAAAGGAAGGACTGGGACTCTCTTAGCATTAAGCTTATAACATGCTTAAGAAAAGAGGTAGAGGTAAAAGATTCATTGAGGCTCCCTTTTAGAAATGAATTCTCAGAATCATGGTCCTCGGTCACAGTAGAGTGTTGCAAAGTGGAAGTTTCAGGGATGTTCATGCTCCTCTGTGCTTCCCTAGACAAATCAGTAAAAATTTCTGGGAAAGGACACCTGGGGATGAGGATTTTAAAAAGCACAGAAGCTAATATGCAGCAAGTGTTGAGGAATACTGGTAGTGAAAGATCAGGCTTTCAGAATGATGGAACCACTGAAAACTTGTAATTCCTAGAAATCACTTAATTTTTCTGAACCTCAGTTTACTTATTTGTAAAATGGAGACAAAATGGTTCCTTCTTCAAAGGTATACATAGCAGATAGTAATACTAAATGAAGAATAGTTATAACAGCTAACGTAGGTATAACAGCTAAAGCTATTTTGTTATATAGACAGCCATTAGCCATGTAACTATAAAAATTAAAATTGACATTAAAATTAAAAATTTTAATAAAAAATTTAAGGCCCACTAGTGACATTACAAGTATTCACTAGCCACATGTAGCTAGTGGCCACCATATTGGACAGCAGAGATGTCAGTCATTCCTTTTACTACAGAAAGTGCTGTAACTTGGAAAACCTTAGTCTATAGGATCTTCTTCCCTAAGAGCTATTTTTATTCAGAGAAAATTCATTTTTAACTGTTTTAGAATACCTATTATATTTGTTTCTGTGAGGAAAACAGCAGGCCTTTGATATGAGCAGAAAGTGAAGGAAATTCAGGTACTACCTTTTCTGTGGTGACTTCTTTTTTATATACCTGTAAATGAGTTTACCTAGAAGTAAACAAACAAGTGGGAACATCCAATCGATTGTTCAAATAATAATCTCCCCTCCCCTTTCCACCCCACAAGTTCTGAGGTTTTAGTCCACCTTTGAAGTAGAACATTAACTTTTCCCTCCCATACTTTTTAGTGCCATAGGTGCTATACAGTAAAGCTGGTGTGTGTGCGTGTGCTGGAAAGTGGAAGAGACAGGGCAGAAGGTAGAAAAAGTGCTAGCATTGGTAAGAGAAGTCACTAGGTGTCTGACAGTAAGAAGAGAAAGGCCATAGATAGGATGGGTTATGATTTTATTATCAGTAATATTTATTCCAGGTATTTTGATATCATGTCTTTTCTAGTATCATTTTGACTTGTCCATAGTGGATAAAAACACAGAACCTGAAGTCAAACTCCTGAGTTCAAATCACATTTTATTATTTACTAGCTGACTGACTGACCTTGGACAGGTTATTTAGCCTGTCCGACTATCAGTTGCTCCATCTGCAAAATGAAGAGAAAGGTTAGAATCACACTTAATAGGGTTGTTGCCAGGATTAAATGAAAGGATGCATGTAAAAATCCTTGGTGTGGTGTCAAATACCTGATTGATGCTCATAGAATATTTAGAGAAGATATTTTATTGTTGGTAAGCAAATCATGTATACTTTTATCTATAACACATATAAGATAGATTCCTCACAGGAGCTTTAAGTCTATTTTAAAATGTTATGCTCTTACCGCTTTGTCATATCTTCTAGAATGAGTAGGTCTCTTTGTTTCTCAGAGAACATTTATAGTTTCTGTGTTACATAAATGTTCTACTTGCACTACTGTACTTGTTTAGTTAAGCACAGGCCTAGCAGCTGGGGAAGTGTCAGAGTCTGAAGAGCAAATGTATTGTTGATTTGAGCTACCATATGTTAAAAATTGCTAATATAACAAAGTAGTCTTAGAAATAAAGAAAGTAGGTTTTGGGCCCTTTCCAGCAAGAGCAATGGAAGAGAGACTACAACTTACCTCTTTCAGCCCCTTTATATTTCTTCTGTTTTGTTGACAAAGTTACTTTAATATTATTTTAAAATCCGCAAACATGATATATCTTTGGGGTTTTACTATTTAGATATTTCACACTCTTTTGTTTTGTTATGCAGTGTGACAGTGTGACATACCTAAAAGCTAACTAACCTAAAAGCCCCTGTGAGTGGAAAGTGTTATCATTTATTTTTAGTCAGGAAGCTGTATTGGTTCATAGAGCTGTTTTCCCAGCTGAAATAACATAGCAGATTGGTGCTGTTTGAACACTGTTAATTGCTGAACTTTTCTTAAACTAGTAAATAGACCTTATTAGCTGGAACCCAAACAGTAACCCAAACAGACCCAGACCACTTTTGATAAGATAAATAATCCACTAACCTTAAACATTCCCTTTTATTGTTGTGAAATGTTAAACTACAAAATTTCATTTTCCTGTTTAGAAAGACTTCAGGAAAATTTGTTTAGCATGTTAGAAACCAAGTTAAAGATCATCATGCATCATGGCCAACATATAACTAGAGAGATACTATCAGCAATGTTGTACTGTATCATTATTAGCTCATAAGACTGGAACAGTAAATGTAGATCACTTAACAGAAAGTCCTGATGTGCAAGATCACATTGTACCTTGTCATTTCTGTGTGGGCAATTGTGAACACACAGTTATGTCTCTAACAAGGGATTAACAAGCTTTTAGTACAAAAATGCAATTATAGGTTCTTTATGAGGGCATCTTAAATCTCAAAACTGCAAAGCTTTCTAGAATAAAACTCTTATTTTACTTGTATTTGTATTACTCATGAAAATACAATTCCTTCTGTTTTCTAGGTTCTAGACCATTCATATTAAAAGTAAGTTCATTTGAGGTTCTAATTTAAAAAATTTAATATTATTTTATTTACATATTGGTAATGTGAACCATGCATGCACCCTCAGCACTAGAAATGGAGGCTGGAACACCACAAAAATGATCAGAATGTGGTGTTATATTGAGAGTCAGGAGAAAGCAGTTTTAGAATACTATCAACTCATTTTGTTGACTTACACAAAGAGTTTAATCCCTTTATGCCTCCTATTGTTAAGGAAATTTCTTATCAATACAGGGGATAAAATAATTTTCTAAGGTTTTTTTTCCCCCCAGCTCAGAAATTCAGTAAGCAGGTAAAATTTTATAATGTTAAGACAAATATTATTGTTTTCTTGGCACACTAATGAACAAATAGCCAGCAGGAAGAAGAAAAATAAAACATTTACTAGCCCCCATTAAGATGATGATATATTAGCTCCATCTTTTATTCTTCCCTTTAGAAAAAAAATGGAGTTGAACTTACTCAACACACACACACATTTAATTAACATTATTGAAACTTCTCATAAACATTATTTTAAAATGACTGTGTCGATATAAAGCATTTATTTTTAGTAATGGATATTTAGTTAGTTTCAATGATTAAATTTATGTAGCTATAAATAATGCTTTAGTGAAACCATTTATACACTGACCATTCTTCCCTTTGAGTCTATTTGGGGTTATTTCCATTGGTAAGTCTCAGAAGTGAAATTATTAGGTCAATGATAAGGATAACATTTAAGTTCTTATGCACCTGCTTTCCAAAAAGAGTTAACCAAACTGAAGTATCATTAGAAATATATTACTTTAGGCCCTCCCTGGTGGCGCAGCGGGTTAAAGCACAGCACTGAGAATCTGAAGCCACTTCCGCATGAGTTCGATTTCCGCCTGTTGCCCGCCCTGGAGGAGACCACATGGCGAGCCAGACCTCTCCTGACCCGCCCGCTGCTTCCCTCAGCAGTGTACTTCGTAAATCTGCCTATTCTGCTCCCCACTCTGTCTCTGGTGAAGCCTCTCACTGCCCCTGAGCCTCTGGCCTGTACCCCAGTTCTGTATGAATAAATAAATAAATCTTTAAAAAAAAATTAAAAAAAATATATTACTTTATAGAATGGTGCCCATTTAACGATAACTAGAACAGTTGTGGGGGAGAATGAGTGTGGGCCAGAGGTGTGGGCTTAAAGAATTCAACAGAGACCGCAAGTTGAGAACAGAAAAGGTGGACTTACTGAAAAATAAATTGCTAAGAGAAGAAGTGGGTGAAATAGAGTTTTGCTGAACAAAGAGGAGGGTCCTGAGGCTCTATACTCTAAGCATCTTGACTGTTTAGAATGACTAGTCTTGGGTGTGTCCTGACCTATGATCTGCATTAGCATAGAGGATCATCAGCAATTGAGACCATCAGCTTAATGTCCAGATTCCCATGGCAATCCCTTTATCAAGCCTCCCAAATTTGCCTGCTGGGTAAGGAATGGGGTCTTGTTTTTTTTTTTTTTTTTTTTTTTTTTAAAGATTTATTTATTTGTGCATATAGAACTCAGAACTGGGATACAGGCCAGAGCTCAGGGGCAGCGAGAGGCTTCACTAGAGACAGAGTGGGAAGCAGAACAGGCAGATCAACTAAGTACACTGCTGAGGGGAGCAGCGGGCGGGTCAGGAGAGGTCTGCCACGCCATGTGGATCACCTCTGGGGCAGGCGGAGGTGGAATCGAACTCATGAGGAAGTGGCTTTTGTTTCTTAGTGCTGTGCTTTAACCCGCTGTGCCACCAGGGAAGGCCCGGGGTCTTGGGTTTTTTAATTGAGCATTGATAATATAACAAGACAGCATGGAGTAATTTACCAAATTTTCTTTTTCAGTTTTTTCCCCCATCTTTTTTTTTTTATTATTTGCCACTTGTTTGCAAAAATGTACACATTTGGGGGGACCTTATGGTCTGCACATGCTTCACTTAACCTCCACCAAAGTTCTAGTGCAATACCTTAGACCTTATCCCTTCTTTCTGAACCTCATTCCTTCCTCCCTGCTGGTCAATTTCCAGAGTCTGAGTTACTATTATGTTTTGCCAATTTGTTTTCTTTACCAGGATTTTAATATGCTTCTCCTATGTTTGTCTTTTAGGATTTAAAATTTTGGCCAAGTATCAAGCCATCAATTTCATATAGTGAAAAGCTATTTTATGATTGCAGATTATATGTCTACAGTTGTTGGTGAACTTTAAGATTGCAGACTTAGTGCAGATTATGATTATAACTCTGTCCCAAATGTATTTTTAAGGAGAATAATATAAATGTATTTTTTTTATCCACTTTAAAAAGTCTGAGGCAATATTGGGTTCTGTTTTTAGAAATAGTTGTTAGACTTTAAATGAACTTACCTTCTCCAGTAACAACTATAGACTATGAAATATGTGAATAGTGATAATAATGAGGAGGAGAAAGAGAAATAAGAGGAAAACTATTTGAAAGTGCAGGAAAATGAAGAGAAGCAGACATCTTGATGAGAAATTCATGATTGGAAGAGGTGAGAGAAATAAAGAAGACCAAATTGAGAGAAAAATATGTTTATAGGTTGGAAAATTCCATGTTACGAACATAACAGTTCTCCTCAAATTAATATATAGCATTATTTCAATCCCAATCTAACTCCTAGTGGCTTTTAAAAAGATTTCAAGGATTAAAAGTAATTTCAAAGATGATATCATTAGAGAGATTGTGTGGGTAGGAGGGTCCGGTGCTATTATGTGACAAGCATATTATTGGCATCTAATGATCTAATGTCCAGCATGTTGAGAAACATCCTGTAACATACAGGGAAGTCCCCTACAATAATGAATTATTCAGTAAAAATTGTCAATAATGGTTGCTGCTGCCACCGCCTCCTGGGTCATGTGCATGGCCCGCTGTGTTCTGAGGTGCCATGAGCAATCTAACTCCTATTCCTGGCTCTCCTTAGTCTAATCCAAGATACCAATTCATCTTTACCAAAAACTCATCCTTGTAGGACAGCTTCACTCTCCCATTCTGTCTAGTGGCTGATAAGACTGCACTTGCAGTGACCACCAGGGCAGGTGGGTGCCTGATGGACACTAGCATAGGGAATGCTGGAGAGCTGGAGTCACACTAATGGATCTCATAGAAGCAGGTAGTAAGGAACCTTTCATGTATGGACACAATGCCAATAGTTTTGACGACTTGATAATGTTAAACATTATCACCAAGTATAAAATAGCCTCAGTAGGCAGGAAAAATCTGTTTAAAGAATACAGTGATTTGATGCCCTTGACACATTTATTGCTGGAATTTTTCATAACATGGACTGGAGCTTAGAGGATCTGCTTATATGCTGGAGTGTTTGAGAATGTTGTAACCCAGCTGTCTTGCCCAATGTCTTGAAGGTGATTTTAAAACTTGAACTATGACTCTAACTGCCTTGATCACCTGTTAAAACAGTAATGAGGAAAATAAGGATGATGATACTAATGAAGAGTGAAATCCTTGAAGAATTTTAACAGGATTCATTAGCTACACAATTTAATATTCTGAAAGTCCAGAAATACTTGCTAAGCTAAGAATCAATAAAGTGTGGCCAATTCTTGGAAAAGAAAACAAACACGTCAACCTTAAATGACACAGATTTTGAAATTATAAGACAAACACTGTAAAGAAGTTACTGTAATAAACTCCGTGAGGTAAATATAAGTACACATGAAATAAGATATTGGAAGGAAAAAATTTCCCAGCAGAGAAATAAAATTATAACAAAGAGCAATTATAGTAAAGAACATTATTAAATTATATGCTGAGATTTAAAACATACTGATTAAAGATGAGAGAGAAGAGTTGGTGAAATTGAAGATCTATAGAAATTATCCAGCCCAAGAGAGAGGGTCACTCACTCTCTCTTGGTCTCATGGCTGGTGGCCGGTCCCTTGGCTCTTGATCAGCTTTCAGCATTCTACTGGGGTTCCAGGTCAACGGAACTGATAGGACACATGTGTTAACTTGTATCTCTCTCTCTTTCTCTCTTTTTCCCTGAGTTGTTCTTTTCCTTTTCTTTCCTTTCAATAAACCCATTATTGACCTTTTGTGTATGTCTGCAGTTGAATCTTAAGTGCATGGGTGAACACTGAGATTATTATGGACAAACACTCCAGCGCACAATTACTTTGGAATCTAATGGGGACATCTATTCTTCTCTGTTATACTTGTGTATGATGCAGATCTCTTCTATCACAGCTTTCATTCTCAAGCTTCAGTGTGCATAAAAATTACCTAGAGAATAGTGTATCTATTTCTGGTTTCTATCTGCTTGCAAAAATTCTGATTCATTTGGCCTGAGATGGGACCAGGAGTCCCAATTTTATTTATTTATTTATTTTTAAAGATCTATTTATTTATGTATACAAGAACTGAGGTGAATGTAAGAAGTATAGAAGGTGAGAAGATTCACCAGAGACATATTGGGGAGCAGAACAGGCAGATGTACTGAAATACACTGCTGAGGAAATTAACGGGCAAGACAGGAGAGGTCTGATGTGCCATGTAAGTTAGCTACCTGGCCAGTGGGGAGGTCAAATTCGTGCTGCAGTGGCTGACAGTAGCTTGAGATAACTGTATCTTTAACCCCTGAAACACCAGGTGCGCCCCCAGAAATCCTCATTTTAATAACTTCTCAGTTGATTCAGATGTGGAGGCTTCATAGACCACACTTTTATATACATGGGTCAACATTTATGCATCTTTATCCTTTACACATTCATCCATGAGACTACCTACCATGTACCTGGCATATGGTAAGTACTCTACAAGTATTTTCTTAATGGTTTGGATTTGTTCATGGCATAATACACATAATAAAGGGCAGAAATATTGAAAGCAGGGACACTTTACATCTACATGGTTCTCAAAACCTGAGAATACTTTGGAACCCAAGAAGCAAGTTGGATAGTGTTCTTCCATATGGTGCTTCAGTAGCTCCTCTAAAGGTTAAACTTCTGGTTCAGTGGGTACTTCACTAAAGCCAGGATTCATTTTCCATGCTTGGTTAAACAAAAGATACTATATAGTGGTTTTTGATTCACATTTATCAGAGGAAATTGTACCCATATGTTTGACATGTTTATCACTAAAGAAGGTTTTCTTTTCGAGAGCTTTATTTAGCGCTTGTGCTCTAGCAGGACTTCCCCTTTTACTATTGTACACCTCTCCTTGGGTACACTATCTTTGGGTGTCAGCTTAAACTTGAGGTAAACAGCATTTATGAAATAGTATCCTCTATAACACAATTATGTATTGATGATGTGGAGATAACAAAAAATCCCAGGACTCAGATGAAAGCCCAGTTATTTCTCCAGCTTCTGCTGTTTGTCTGCCTGAACTTGTGTGAGTAGTTGGGCATGAGAACAGAGCCTGTAGCAGGTAAACATTATTTGGTAATAGAAGGGAAAGCAAAGACAAATAATGTGTAGCTAACGTACTCAGAAAAAATGTGCTTACCCACTGGCCCTAGTTTGAAGGCCTTTGAGTGTCATTTCTAGTTGTGGGAATTCTGTCATGCAGTATCATTATAGCTCACACATCCTATTAAAAAGTCTTTCTTCTTTTTTACCCCATCTGTATCCAGTGGGGACTTTCTATCTGGACCTCTAGTTCATGGTTATTTCTGTGAAACTTCTATTTCTCTGTCAAATTGTCAGCATTCCTGAGTTATATAAGGACTATAAAAATGTGAATGTACCACTATGGAAGAGTCTTTCTCAGGTATGAGTAAGGGATGGGGAGGAGTATACTAAAATGTACTAATAGTTCTTGAGAGAGTTATTTTTATGAGTGGGGAGAGATGGAGAGTGGATAAGAATCATCCAGGGGCAGAGAACTTTTGGATATTGGTGATATATCCATTTAATGTAATACTAAATGACTATAAAGAGAAGTTTCTTTCTTTTCTCTCCCCCTCTCTAAATTTATTTATTTATTTTCTTACATCATTGTTCATTCAATAATTGGTTTTTTCCTTCAGATGTGGTTCCCATACTTTGGCCACCACTATAGTACCCATAAACCATCACCGTATTCCCTTGTGTTCTTCTCTCCTGTTTTGACACCTTTTCCTCTTCCTTGTTGTATGTCACACAGCTATGCATTAGCTTGCACGTTTTGTCTTATTTTTGAACTTTTGTAAGATTTATCTATAATTCACATATAGGTATAACCACCTGATGCTTATCTTTTTCTTTCTGATTTATTTGTGTGGCATAATCCCAGCTTTATCCATGCTGCCACAAATGGCATGAGGTTTGTCTTTTTTGATTGTTGAATAGTGGCAGAAGTTTACATTTTACCAGCAGTAATAGAAGTTTCCTTTTTTCCCTCTATTTGCATTTGTTGCAACAACAGCATTTGCTGTTAACAACAGCATTTGTTATCTCCAGTTTTTTTTTTTTTTT
>NW_004567108.1:22618229-22672180 GCF_000260355.1 Condylura cristata | reverse complement strand
CCTTTTTCTCCACATCCTCGCCAATATTTGTTATTGCTAGTTGTTTGAAGATGTGCCATTCTCATTGGGGTGAGGTGGTATCTCGTTGTGGTTTTAATTTGCATCTCCCTTATTACGAGTGATGTTGAACATTTTTTCAAATGCTTGTTGGCCATCTGCATTTCCTCTTTTTTGTCTTCTATTTTTTTTAAAGAGTATTTTGTAGTTTTTCTTGCATGGGCCTTTCACCTGTTTTGTTAGGTTCATTCCTAGGTATTTGTTTTATTTTCGTACAATTATAAATGGTATGTTTTTCTTAATTTCTTCCTCTTCAGAATAATCTTTTGCATATAGGGAAGCTATTGATATTTTGGTATTGATTTTGTAACCTGCTACTTTGCTAACATGGTTTATTATTTTAATTAGTTTTTCTGTGGATTTTTTAGGATTAAGGGAAGAATACTTTTCAAGGAGTATATGTAGGGGCAATGATTCACTCATCCTTTTAAAAAAAAACTTTTGTGGGGTATATTTTACATATCATAAAATTCATTAATTTCAATTGTACAATGCATGATTATTTGTAAGTTACTGAGTGGTGTACCCAATTACTATAAAGCAGTTTTAGAGCATTCACATCCCTTTTAGGATCCCTTATACCCATTTATAGCTATGCTCATTCCCACTCCAAGGTGCAAGCCACCACTAATCTATTTTCTGTCTATATGTGTGCCTTTTCTGTACAGTTTGTATAAATGGAATTAAAATTTGTTTTTTTTTTTGCATAAAGTTCTTGAGATTATATATGGTGTGCCCTTTTCATTGCAGAATAGTATTCCATTATATGGATAATATATGTATGTGTGTGTGGTGTACTCCCAGTTTGGGGCTATTATGAATAATTCTTCTATGAACATTTTTATGTTGGTGTTAATATAGGCATATATTTTATATTATTTTGTGTATATGATAACTTGGGGTAGAATAGCTGGGTTATTTGGTAGTTGTATGTGCAATTTTCTGAGAAACTGGCAGACTGTGTTTCAAAGTGGCTATACAATTATATATTCTCTCAACAATGTATGAGGTATTCCACTTCTCTATATCCTCATCAACATTTGTTATCTGTCTTAATAACTCTAGCTATTCTATTGGGTATGAAGTGTTATCTCATTCTTGTTTTAATTTGTATCTCTTCATATGTATCTGTCTCATTATATGCATATAAATCACTAGACTTTTGCATATCTTCTTTAGTGAAAGCTCAATCCTCATATTTTAACCAATTTTTATTGGATTTTATGGTTTGTTATAAATGGAGTTGTAAGAATTCTTTGGATGTTGGAGCCCTCCCTGGTAGCACAATGGTTTAAAACTTTGCACTGTAAGCGAGCTGCAGCCACTTCAGTGTAAGTTGGATCCCCAGCCCTGGAGGTGATCTACATGGCACAGCATGTCTCCTGACCTGCCCTCTGCTCTCCTCAGCAGTGTACTTTGTCAATCTGTTTCTTTTGCTCCCCACTCTGTCTCTGGTGAATCTTCTCACCGCCTCTGTTCCCCTGGCCTGCACCCTAGTTCTATATGCATAGATTAATAAATCTTAAAAAAAAAAGAATTCTTTGGATGTTGGATGTTTTGAAATATAAATCCTTTATCAGACACATTTTTTTACAAATATCTTCTCACTTGTTCTTTGTATTTTTCTTAATGCTGTCTACTGTCATACAAAAGATTTTAAAGTTTTATGAATTCCAATTGATTGTTGTTTTTTTTTTCTTTTATAAAATGTGGTTTGGTGTCCTAAAATTTTTTTTTGGCCTTCCTGAAGGTCTCAAAGATTTTCTCCTTTATTATTGTTATTATTATTATTATTATTATTATTATTATTTTACTTAGATGTCTATGGTGACATTTAAGGCTATTATTCATTTGAGTTAATTTTTATTTATAGTAGTACAAGGTGAGGGTCTGAGTTCACCATTCACATGTGACTAATTGTCTTCATTTGTGAATAAACTAACTTCTATTGAATGCATGACTGGGGTAGGCACTGGTGAAACAAAGATGAATGATTAATTTCTCGTACAGTCTAGGGTGCTTTATTTGGCAGATACACTATTTAGGAGCAACTATGGTTCAAGTATACTAATAAATTCCTTAATTATATATTGTGATTTGAAAAGTCCTTGTCTTGTTCTATTAGTAAGGATTCTTGGCTGCAAGAAACAGAAATTCAACTCAAATTAAGTCAAGTGGAAAAGAGAATTTATTGACTTTCACTTAGAAAGTTCAGGTGTGGAATTGGCTTTAGTACAGATGAATCCAGAGACTCAACAGAATTCCTGGCTCTATCACACTCTGTCACTAATTCAAATTCCTCTGATTATTGGCATCATTCTCAGGCAGAACATCTGCATGTGCTGGTAAAGATGGCCTTTGGCACCTCTAACCTTTTACATAATAATAAATCATAATCTTATCAGAGGACCCTGATTGGTCCTGCTTGGGTCATATTTCTGTAAATATCAGAAGAATGCATAAAGTTTGATTAACTGTACTAGCTCTAAAAGCCATGGTAGAATAAGGGCCTCTGATTGACAAATTATTCAACTCTACATTGGGTGTAAAAAGAACAGGTCTCTAATGGCTTCCTGGCAGACACAAACAACAGATGTGCAGTACATGTGGTAAGGGGTCATTAAAAACTTTTAAGTGAAAAGAGCACTGATTTCCATTTACCTCAGAAATACAGAGCTATTTTTGGTAATATTACAATATTTACTTTTGAAACCATCTCAAATATTCTGGGAATCTATTTAATTAATTGGCTCTTGTTCTTTCAATTTGGTTAATATAATGCTTTTTTTTTTTTTATTAAAAAGTTTATTTTTACATCATTTTTCACATTTTTTTTTTCATCTCAATTGTAATCCCCACGGGTTTCCCATCACCAAATCAATTATAATGCTTTTTAATGAACTTTTATTTTCTTAGTAGTATTTTTCAGATCTTATCAAGTTTTCGCATATATTCCCATTGTGATTGTTATATGACTTAGGTTTATTTCACAATAATAATCACAATAACAATGTCCATGAAAAGACATTTTAAAAGTAGGTCTGGCCTTCCCTGGTGGCGCAGCGGGTTAAAGCACTGCACTGAGAAACTAAAGCCACTTCCTCATGAGTTCGATTCCCGCCTGCCCTGGAGGTGACCACATGGCGTGGCAGACCTCTCCTGACCCGCCCGCTGCTCCCCTCAGCAGTGTACTTGTCGATCTGCCTGTTCTGCTCCCCGCTCTGTGTGTGGTGAATCCTCTCACCCTCCGCATCTCAGGCCTGTACCCCAGTTCTGTATGAATAAATAAATAAATCTTTAAAAAAAAAAAAGTAGGTCTTGCTTGATAATTTGACTACCTAGAATCAAAAATAACTTTTTTGGTGGAATTTGTCTCAAATCCTTTGCTGAAGACTAGAGAAGTGTTTTTAAATGACTATAATTATAAGTTTCAGGTAAACCATAGAACATATTCAGTAGTCAAATTTGACCCTGATAAACTTTATGATAGGAGAAAATTCCAAAACACACATGAAGGAGAGAATTATATTCAGGTGTTTTAAATAGCAAGCCCAAATACAGTAATCTTTTTTTTTATACTCATAAATTAGGACAGCTCCAGCTTTTAAAATAGAGTAAGAAGAAGGGGTGGCATACATACAGAACAAACCAACATCTAAATATAGCACATTAGTCTTCTTTTCATATCAAAGATGAATAATAAAACATAAGTTGATTTTGGCTTTAGCAAGCATGCTAGATGTTGGCTAGTCATGCCTATTGCCATGCTCTTCAGTGTTATGGGACCCCTGTCACAAAAAAAAAAAGAGGTGATAGCATTGCAAAAAGGCTCTGCTGTGTTGTTATTATGAAACCTTTTGGCCTATGTCTACTGTAGATACATATTCATATAGAATTCTTATGTATTGATTAATTTTAGCAAAAGCATCTAATGTGCTTTCAGTCTGTTGGTCATAAAACTAGAAGCATGGTGGGAGAGCATAACTTGTTCTTAAGAAATATATGTTGAAATATTTATTGGTAAAGGGCTTGATGTCTCTAATTTTCAAGAACTTTAGAACAATAACCATAATAACAGAAATGTTTCATGATTTATTTAATCAGGACTATGTTGGTAATTACTCCTGAGGTAGATGAGAAAACAGTTAAGTTCAACTCAGGTGACTGGGTTTTCTTCAAATAACTTCATTATTTGGCTTGGAATTCTAAATTCTAAAGCCATTCTAAAGTTTTAGACCATATTCCAAAGATAGTATAAGCACCTTTAGAGTTAATGATTGTTGACTATGACTATACCTTGAGAATATTACCTTACCGGACTCCAGGCAAAATATGATAATAGAATCATTAATAAATGAGATTGTTCAACACAATTTTAGGAAATAGAAACTAGATAGTAAGATATTAAAACACAAGATTCCAGTTTGCAAGGGCCCACTGTTTATCTTGCACAGTGAATGAAAAGGGACCCTTGTGGGCCTCCCTGGTGGCACAAGGGGTTAAGGCTCAGCACTATGAAGCTAGCTGCAGCCTCTATAGCACGAAGTTCAATATACCTCCAGGGAGCTGATCCACATGGTGCAACAGACCTCTCCTGTCTCATTGTCTTGCTGCTCCCCTCATCAGTTCATTTCAGTAGATAGGCTTGTTCTGCTCCTACAGTCTCTGGTGAATCCTCTAACCCACTGTAGTTCTGGCCTGCACTCACTGTAGCTCTAACCAACTGTAGTTCTTGTATGCATAAATAAACCTTAAAAAAAAAAAAGATACCCTTGTAAAGTAAGTCTTCATAAAGCTTCATCACCCTGAACATAAAGAGAAAATGCTGAAAGACCATGCCACATACAATAGATAATAGAATTGTTTTATATCTCTATAGAAGACAATGAAACAGTATCATCAGAATTCTGAGAGTGTAGACTTCTGAACATAGAGTTCTGAATGTAGTATGTATTTCTGTATTTTCAGCCTAGATTCCAAACAATCAACTGTGAGGATAAAATGAAGACTCTTTTAGATGAGCAAAACTTAAAAAAGAATTGCCCCCTTGAATCTTTTCTTAGGCAGAAACTGGATGATCTTTTCCCACACAAGTGGGAAATAACCTAAGAAAGACAAGTCATAGTTCACAGAAAGCTAGAAGGTCATGAATTGTTGTCTGGAGAAGAGGATGGAGACTCCATAATAGAATTAGGGAATGAAATAAAATGGGTGAATCATTTGCTAATACTACATTACTCAGAAATTAAAGTTGGTTTCTGTGATAGAGCTGATGGAGCATTTGGAAAAATTATCAAGATTTCTAATACTGATAAGTACAAGAATTTCAGATTAATTGTGTTACTTAGAGACACAGAGGTTGGGTAACTGGAATTAACAGCTGTAAAGATGACAGTGGTAACACATGGGGGAGAATGCAGCAGGCATTTAGATTAATGTCATTTACTTTCTTTCTGGCTGTATTTTATCATATTAACAAATATGCCAGTTATATTGTTTAAAAATAAAGATCACATACACCTAAAGGGTGTGAACCTATACTGCTAAATAATCTATGCCATTATAGATCAGTGTTATCACAATTAACAAAATAGAACAAAATAAGAGAAATTAGAAAAAATTGGACTCTGTAATCCCTGTAGTTTTATATTAAAATATAAAATGAGTAAAATATGATATATTATTGTCGAATTAGGTCATATTAAGTAAAATAATCATTGGCTTTGGGGGAACTCTAAAATTTGAATATAATTTTGACCATATAGCAAATTTGCAATTGTACTGAAATACCTTTATAAAAATATAAATAAAAATCAAGTTAAACTAAAACAATATATTTAAAGATTAATATGGGGATATTAATCCATATACCCCAGACTGGGGTATATAGAAACTATATCTTCATAATTTTTTATGTAAATTTAAAACTGTTCTAAAAAATAAAGTCTCTTGTACCACCTCACACTAGTGAGAATGGCACATCTTAAAAACAATAAGCAACAACAAATGTTGGTGAGGATGTGGAGAAAAACGAACTCTCCTGCACTGTTGGTGGGAATGCGAACTAGTACGACCACTATGGAAAACTGTTTGGAGGTTCCTCAAACTGCTAAACATGGAGCTTCCCTATGACCCAGAAATCCCACTCCTAGGTGGTCCACCCAAAAGACACAAAAACACTGATTCAAGAAGACACCTGCACTCCCATGTTTATTGCTGCTTTATTTACAATCAGAAAGACATGGAAACAGCCCAAATGCCCAAAAGTAGATGACTGGATTAAAAAGATGTGGCACATATACACAACACAATGGAATAGTACTCAGCAATCAAAAAAAGATAAACTCATGCCTTTTGCAGGAACATGCATGGAGCTGGAAGGGATCATGCTTAGTGAAACAGGCCAGAAAGAAAAAGGAAAATACCAGATGATTTCACTCATAGCAGGAGTATAAAGGACCAGGGAGGAAAAAAATAATAATGAACAACTATATACCAGAGACATTTTACAGGGGTGAAATGGGGAATGGGATAAAAAATGGGGTGGGTGGACTATGGTGATGGCACACGGGTGATTTGGTGATGGGAAGCCCACGGGGATTCCACAACTGAAATGGAAAAAGGCACAAAATGATGCAAAAATAAGCATATTAAATAAAATATATATATAAAAAATAAATACAATCTCTTGAAAATTTAACTGAAAGCCTGAAGATTATTGCAACCATAAATGAGAGTTTCCAGACCAGGAAGTTCATGATCAACCAACTACTTAAACAGAAATAAATGGTCATTGACTGTGGGCAAGCAACAGTTCAGAAATTCAGGAGCAAATAGCTAAGATGTACAAGACCATCTCAGCTGATCTTTGTAAAGCTCAAACACAGACTTACAATCAGAGGGAAAATAGCTGAAGAAATCAGTGAAACAAGAGCAAAGGGAAGAAAATCAGGGAAACTGCACAGGCCAATGCTGGTGCTGCCAGTAAGGAATAAAGATTCTGCAGTGACTGTAGCTATGGTACAGATTTTTCATGACAGGATTAATAAATTTAAACCTTTAATAATTTAATTGGAGAAACAAGATATGAAACCAAGAAAAGAGTACAATATAATCAAATATTAAATTATATTAACCGTAGTATATTAACACCAAAATATATAGAAAATAAAATAAATGTTATTGATTTGTATAGCAAAATAAACTATTAAAGTATTGTGTTATTGATAATAAATTTATCTAAACACATCTTAGTTTTGAGTTATTCAGTATTACCAGTCAATTTATTCTTCTTGGAAATTTGTGATTTTTAAAATGATGATGTTCATATTTAAGTGGTCAACTTATTTTTTTAAGATTTTATTGTATTTATTTTTGCAAACAAGAGCTGGCGTGTAGGTCAGAGTTGCAGACAGTTGAGAGCATTCACCAGAGACAGAGTGAGAAGAATGGGCAGATCCACAGAAATATACAGCTGAGGGGAGCAGTGGGTGAGGGGAGCAGAGGAGAGCTCTGCTGGACCATGTGACTTAGCTCCCTGTTTGGGGATGCCATGACCATAGCTTCATAGTGCTGAGACTTAACCCCTTGCACCACCAGGGAGGTCTAAGTGGTTGGCCTTTTTGTTCATTAGTGACTTCGTATAGTTTAAGGTTATGATTATCCATGTTTGCCTCTTTGCCATCATGTAGATGTATCAAATCACTAAGAGCTGACCACATGAGAAGTTGTGTGGGGCTAGTTGGAGGTGGGGTGGTTATTGAGCTTAGATGCATAGGCCACCTCTTCAGAAAATGTCTTATTTGTTGCTGTGGATTATTGCCCCACTGTACCTCTTCATGAGTTTGGTTAAATGGTATTCCAGTTTCATAGGAATTAAGTGATTTATGTGCCGATACATGAGTAGAGCGGTCCATAGCAGGCCTTCTGATGCCAGGGTTATGAGTGTAACTTTGTGCTTTTGGCCCTAAAGATATGTGGTGTCTGCTAATGTTATCAGACCAGGCACTAAACTTGAAAGTATAAACTTTTGAAGCAAAACCATGGTGAGCATACAGTGCTGAGATTGGGCCCTCTAGTATGTTTTAAGTCAGGTTGACTTATTTATTTCTCTATTTTTTAAATTCGTTTTCAATTTTTAAGATGTAGACTCTGCAGGGAGCTTCTCCTGTTTTCTTTCTGTAAATCTTGCAAATGAAAATGGCAACCTGGTAAAACTAAATATCTAAACTTTAAAAACATTTTAAAAAGCCTAATTGACATAATAACCTGTAATTTTCTTTTCTTTTTTGGCATCACCCATTTTAATATCTTGTACTTCCAGTTTCTCGCAATCACATAATTATCTGATATTCTTGTGGATTTTAAAAGGTGGTTTTCATGTCACATTCTTCAATTAATTGACCAGTTTGCTTCCATTAAATGTAATCTCTTGTATTTGGACTTCCTGCCTGTGGGACACAGTTTAGCTCAATCATACCCTTTAAAGCTTTTTCCCTGATTTGTTGACTTTAATATGAATTACTTGTCCAAGAGAAATTTTGGAGGTGACATAGAGAATATTATTCTCATTTTACATGCAGTTTAAGTTCTCTTAAGAGTAATTCTATCTTGAGTGCATGATTGAATTGACCATTTCTGGTTCTGTTGAACATCATTGTGTGAATAGTTGCTAGGTAAACTTCATTCTTTTTAAGATTTTTTAAAAAGATTTGTTTATTTATACATACAAGAGTTCAGGCCAGAGGTGCAGGGGTGGAGGGTAAGAGTATTCACCAGAGACACAATGGGGAGCACAACAGGCAGATTGACTGAAATACACATGGAAGGGAGCAGCAGGCAAGACAGGAGAGGTCTGCTCTGCTATGTGGGTCAGCTCCCTGGCAGGGATGAACTGCTTCAGTGACTGCAGATAGCTTCATAGTGCTGAGTCTTAACCCTTTGCACCACTAGGGAGGCCCCAAACTTCAGTTTTTCTAAAAACTAATTAATTTTTTTATATCGTATAATATTTGGATATTTGATTTCACTCTAGGTATCGTCCCCATAGTTCTCCCACCACAATAGCACCCATGATCCATCACCATAGCCCCTTGTGTTCTTCCCTTCCCAGTTTTGACCCCTCTCCCTCCCACTTCCCTGCTGTGTGTCTCAGATCTATGGTCAGCTTGCAAGTTTTTTCTTTTTTCTGTCCCTTGTTCATGCCCTCTATATTCCACATGTAATGAAACTATCTGATATTTGTCTTTTTTCTTGTGAGTTAACATCAGTCCTTCCAGCTTTATCCACGTTGCCACAAATGTCATGTTTGTCTTTTTTGCTCATGAATAGTGTTACATTGCGTTAATGTAACACATCTTCTTGATCCACTCATGTGTTTGGGGCCATTTGGGTTGTTTCCATATTTTAGTTATTGTAAATAGTGTTATAATAAGCAGGAGTGCAAGTTTCCTTTTAAATTAGTTAAACTTCACACTTTTGACCATTTCTTTGACTTTTGAAGTTGGGTATAGCTCATTTGAAGGTTATTGAATGTTTATAGTTAATGTCATTGTTTTCTCTATTCCTGGACCAGCCCATCACCTGAACTCTGATGGAACTTTAATCAGTTTCTTATATCATGCATTTAACAGATTCTTTGATGTACCTCCAAAGGTCTTTCCTTCAAATAATTAATTATGCTCTAGGGCTTGCAGTTTTTTTTTTTTTCCCCTGGCACTTTCTATGGTTACTCAACTAAACTTACAGTTCCTTGTATATTCTAATTTTCCTTAATTTATCCAGTTCTTAGTTGCCTCATCTGTAAAACACACTGGATAAAGTGAGCTCACAAAAGTCTCTTCCTGTTCTGTGAGCTCATCTGTCTTCCATTTCATTCCATTCCATTCATGATCCAGAAAGACAGTGATGACACAATCTTTAAGACAAGACGTGACATTAATAGACTGTTCAAACTTTAGTAAAGGTATGCTTACTACACCTTGCTATTTCTTAAGTTTGTGGTTCACAGTTCTGGTTTTAGAATCGTTCAGAGGAGCAGTATTACCAACAGGTGTGATAAATCAAATCATTGCCCCCTCATCTCCATCCACTCTTGCCCACCTGCCCCTTAGCTGACCTTAGATCTTTAAGAATAAATAGGGCCCTCCCTGGTGCTGCAGTGGGTTAAAGTGGAGCACTACAAAGCTAGCTGCAGTTGCTTCAACGCTAGTTCGATCCTAGGTCAGGGAGGTGACCCACATGGCACAGCAGACCTCTCCTGTCTCTCCTGTAGTTTATTTCAGTAGATCTGCCTGTTCTGCTCCTGGCTCTGTCTCTGGTGAATATTCTTACAACCTTTGCACCTCTTGCCTGTACCCCAGTTCTGTATTATAAGTTAATAAATCTTAAAAAAAATTATTAAATGTGGGTGTGGTCTTAAATGTGGGTGTGGTCAGTGACACTTGTTAAAACTGTTACAACAAACACATTCAAATTCTATTAAAATGTATTTTAAAAGTAGGAAACATCCACATGGTTTGAAAATAAAAATATAAGAAGACACACAGTAAAATGTTTTACTTTAACTTTTACTCCACTGGCCCAGGTCCCCCACAAGTTGCTCACTGTATTGGTTTCTTTTGTATTCTTCCAGAGTTTCTTTATGTAAATGCAAGCCCACACAAATATGTAAATTTAGCCTCCATCTCCATCCCTTTACACACTTTAATATATCATGGATACATTTATCAGTATATAGAAACTTCTTTATTTGTTTATGCAGCTGCATTGTATATACCCTAATAATAGAGAGTGTAGTCTTATCTGTGGTCACATGGTGTGTTACTGTTTCATCTACAATAACATACAACTTTCCAGAAGGTCATAAAATTATCTTTTTGGAGAGCTGGCATGTGTACACCATGAAGTCTCAGGACTTTAAATGCTTTAAATACTGTTGTAAAGATGGTACTGTTAATTATTCTCATCTTCAAGATGAAGAGACTTATATGGCGTCAAGCAGAGTAACAATGGAGCTGGGATTTTAACTTTTGTAATCTTAATAGCAGCCTAAGTCAGGTAAGCCATAACTTCTCTAGAAGTATTTTTAAACTAGACAACATTTAACTAGTAGTATCTATCCTGGAACATTTTTCCTTATATATTCTCTTTAACTAATAGCTTTCATAGAAATTAATCTATAAGTTATATGTATATATGTGTCTGTATATACTTGGGTGCTACAACTACCTGTAAGAGTTAGGGGGGAATTTCCACTTTGAAACTGAAGGTATGTTAAGAAGTCTAATTTTTAAAGATCTGTGATTATAATTATTGATTGAACTTAGAAAGTGTGCTTTATAAAGTGTGTTTAAGTTTCTTCCACCTGTTAAGTGACTAAATCACTTTAGCACAATTTTAAAGGAATCACCTTTACTATATAGTCATTTAATACCCATAGTATTCCTACTAATTATAGGTGTTAATATTCTGATTTTCCAGGGGAGGAAATTGAAGCAGAGATAGAGGACTTATTCCACATCATCTAGATAGTGAGGATGATGGGTAATATTTACTCAGCATTTATTATATGCCAAGCACATCACTTCTAGTGTCTTTGCAGAGGGGAACAAACTTGAATTTAATCTTATTTAAATTCAATTTTACATCTAATTTTTTCATCTCTCCTTTAATTATGAGTATTACTTTTAAATTCCCCATTTTACAGATGATAAAAATAAGGTTATAAAATCTAGAAACTGTGTCTGGATCACGTAGCCAGGAAGTGATTGTGTTGGGTGTGTGATCAGGTTTATAATGATGGTTAGTTTAATGTGTCAACTTGACTAGTTACAGTTCCCACTGTGATATTCAGCAAAACACTGGTCTAGATGTTGCTGTGAAGAGATTTTGTAGATGTGATTATCACTTTGTTACTTTATATAAGGGAGATTGTCCTGATCATCTATGTGAGCCTGCCTCCATCCTTAAAGGTCTTAAAGAGAGGAGCTGAAATTCCTCTGAAGAAGGTAGTTTGCAAGCACACTGAGAGTTCAGTCTCCTCTTCCTGAGGCACTACTCTACTGATTTCAAATTTGCCAAGTTCGCTTCATACTTATCAAAGCCAATTCTTCATAAGTTTCTTAATATACACTTGCTGTGGATTTCTTTCTCTGATTGAAGACTGATGGATACGTTTGTCTAAGTCCAAAACTCAAACATCAACCAGAATGTACCATTCTTTGTAGATGGCAAATTTGGAATTTAACCCAAGTCCAGAGCTATGTGTTGCATATATGCACCGGAACCACACATTACACTTGCCACATCCTGCCTCATACTGTTAACTTCTCAACTCTATTGTCAAATGAATCTTTAGGCTTGCTCACAGCCCACTGTCATTTCCCTTTTGTTTTGTACTCTTCAGAGTTTGGAGCCACCGTTCTTTTCCCATTTCCAACTTTTCTGTGACCTGTTTGAATTCTTATGAGCTTTTAGAAGTTTAGAACTTTAGTCAAAGTTTCTAGCCCCTGTTATCAAGCATTAGGGGTTATCTGCGGTAATTTAAAATTTTAATGGAAGAAAGGTGCTAGTCTTGCAGAATGTTGGGTAGTCATTTGTTCTAGCTCTTTCCAATTATGCTCTAATCTGGATCTATGACAATATGGACAAGTCAAATAAAAAATTTTGAATTCCTTGATGAATGCAATCATAATGGGAGGAACATATTGCTTAATATAGGTAAGTTCTAATTCTAAGGTCAAAATGTTATCAAAGAGCAGTGCCTAACCATGGAGTCAATTGACGTTTTCTGTTTTTCTCCTTTTCTATTTTTATAGCAAGATGGAAGTAAAACAGCAACCAGTTTCTCATCTCATGTCAATTAGGCTCAAAGTAAATCTTTGCTGGAAGAATAAAAATGTTTTCTTTAGAATATCTTAAAATGTAGCAGATGCATTCTTCAGTTGTAATAAATTCAAGGTTAAAATTTATATACTGTGGTGTCAGTGCTTTCATAGTTTTTAAAGATAAGACAGATATTAAAAATAAATAACAATTGTTTATATATCACTCAGGATCCAGAAAAAAAGACTTATTGTAAAGATTTTAAAAAATGAGCTATTAAATTTATAAGCCCTCTCTTATCATTTACTTCACAACTAATGCTAGAACTTAAATTTTTTGACTCTTGACTAGAGATTAAGAAGTTAAATTGTTTAAATGGATCATAAATTATGATTTGAGGCACTGAATGTGAAATATGTCTCACTTCCCTGAGGCTTATATGGTAAAGTTTACTCCAGAAAGTTTTGTTTTCTGGTACTGTCACATTGTTTACTTTTACCTTGTGGAAAAAGTAGTTACCTTAGTACTTAACTCCGTTACTAATAATGATTTTCTTTTGTAAGAAGAACTTCTCTACACTGGAATCATGCAGGATGTATGTCAACAGCCAACACGCTTTTGCAGATCTGTAAATTATAAAGTTAAGCATGTTAAACTTTTTTCAATACAGGTCACCAAGGAAAAGGCATAGAAAAACTATTTTGAAATCTAAACCAGCAAAGGCCCAACACAAAATATCGAAAATAAAATGAGAATCAAACCTCATTTATTTTCAAGCACAAATTTATGATAAGGAGCCTTTTAAAATAGTCATAGACATGGTGCCAGGAATATCAATAATTATTACTAATGAGCATTCTAGATTACAGAACCCTTCATTAATACTAAAGCCAGACTCTTAATTACCCATATGTACACTTTTTTCAAAAAGCATGTCATATGCATAGGATTCTTAACTCATACTCTTTTCTATATTACCCATACAAAATAAAAATGAGGCACTTAATGCCAAAAAATAAATAGAAGTGCTTATTCTACATGATTCCATTGGTATTAAATATATTTACCCACCCCTAACTTGGACAAAGGACAAGGTTGCCTTGAAACTTTAAACTTCTGCAACATGACAGCGTTTTGGAAAGTCCTGCTAAAGCACACATTTGCAAAGAGATAGTGAAACTCTAAATGATGTGACCTATCATTCTCCTCGAGAGTATACAACACTTCGAGCCCTCTTGAGTCCTTACTCTAAACTATTATTTTTAGAATGCCTCAGTTTGACTCCTGCTTCCCACTTTCTGGGTATGTCAGCATGGTAGTCATTAAAGCTGTTCAATAATATTCCTTCCTAATATACCTCTGGGTTCACTGTAGATTTGTACTTTCTTGTTCCTTGAAATAGATCATGGTCATATGACTTTTAGGGAGGAATCAGGGTAGAGGTCAACATCTTTTTCTTCCCTCTCATTGACAACTCTCTTCATGTCAGACAGCAGACGATCCATCATTTTACAAAATAGCAGCATCCTATCCAAGTCATAATGGGAGCCAGCAAAATAAATAACACTGTTTTCATAAGACACTGAGATTTTAGGGTTGTTTGTTATTGTAATCTCTGCAATCCACACTAACAAAGTGACCATGAATAAGCACTTAACCTCTGCTAGTTGTTTTATTTGCAGGATAGGAATAATAATAGGACCTACCCTGTTGGTGTGTCTAGATGAGATTTTCATTTAAAAAGCATGCAGCATAATGTCTGGTGAATGATAAATCTTTCAACAATGTCGGCTACTATTATTACTATAATTATCCAGAGAGTCATGGGGCTAAGATATTATATATTTTTACATCCCCTAAGATGTAACTTTTTGTATGCAGCATTATTTTCCTTGCATATCTACAATATATCACATGCTTTTCTATCTTAGTTTGTAAGGACATAGGGTCATTAATACAGATGTCATTTATTCTATAATATGGTAAATTTCAGAACATATAGTTGAAGAAATGCAAATTGGTTACTACCACTTCCAGGTGATGTCAGCTAGGAAGCATTGCATGCTTATCTAGAATCCTAGGTCCTTTACTGTCCTTGTTACTGTGTTATGCATATTGCACATTAAAAAATAACATAGCTTTTCACCCTTGTTATTTATCAAATGCATGTCATTATGGTGAATGCCAAGGCACATGATATCTAAAAAACAATAAAAGTCATTATTTTTTTGCATGTAGGTTATGTACTTTCTCCTTGTTTTTTCCTTCGTTTGGACTTTGCTTTAGAGGGGCAAAACAAAAGTGAGGCTGTGGAAGGATTCCTGCTTTCCTTCAACTAATCTACACCACTTAGAGGTTACCTCTTAGAATTTGAATCATGAATGACACAACTGAAATAAAATTGAGACAGGAAAATCCTGAAGGGGGAAAATTTTCTAGTTTCTGCTCTGTAGACCCCCCAGAACTGCCTGATTGTTGTTCTTTCTTATGATTTCTGGGGTTATCTCATGCCTTTCCCAAAATGTTTTGTCTACTTTGGCCCATTTCTCTTGATCCCCAGACTCATTGCAATAAAACTTTCTGTTTTATGTGTTACAGAGTAAGTGAACAAATATTAAAGTATCTTTATTTTTTAATATTTAATATTGGATTTTAATATTGAGGAAGAAAACATTTTCTTAGATTGGAACGTTAATGATTTTGAGTAAAGACTATAATTTAGGATAACTACCACATATTGAACATCTGATACTTGTCAAGTATCATGTTAAATGCTTCATATCTGTACTATTTTTATATTTATATCTATGGGTAGGCAAAGTCACACAGTTGGTAAGTGATAGAACTAGGATTTATAATCTGGTCTGGTTGATTTAATTGCCATGATATGTTACTGTCTGCCATGTCAGAAATAATGAATTATTACTATTGTTATTTTTTAACTCAATCATAAGTCAGTACAAGCTAGGAAACAATATATTCTTTGGGCTCCAAAGGCTGAGCAAGATAAGTGTTATTGAAAATAAATAACAGACTTATAACACATATCAAAAGTTAAAATAGTTCTAAATACCAGTTCTCAAGCCCCATATTATTACAGGATTGGTTTCACATTCTGTTTTCAAAGAGATATTTGTTACCCTATATAATTCTAAGTTTAGAAGTTTATATTTAAAAATTTGTCATTTAAATTTGAATTAAATTATAATTTCATTTCCTATTTTGGTAGGCTCTAGTTTTTTTTTTTTTCCTATTTCTTTACATAAACAACTCTAGAATGTGCATAATTGAATATAGAACAAGGAAGCAAGTAAGATTGTTTGACTAGAATCATTAGTGAAAATGCTTTATCAGTAGAAATGTGTGCTTTTTGAAACATTTTATGATGGAAAAGTAGCTGACATGATGGAACTTTTTCACACAAAAGAATAGTTTAAAAAATAATTGTAGATGCCTCTCAGTATTTAGGATTGTAAAAGCATGCCACAAGAAACCAGCTTTGTGCCTAAAAAGTCTCATTGTTCAATTGTTTCAAGCTAGCATTATTTATAAGATCTGTGTTGATCAGCATTTTCCATTTTCACAATTCATTTAGTTTTTGAAGTTTTGCAACATTTTTTATAAAGTGGTCTTTTTTATTTAAAAAGAATCTTAAATAATTTGAGAAGAATTTTAAAGAATTTAAAAGATCTTATTTTCAATAAACCCAGATGACGTACTTAAATAGCATTGCATCAAGTAAATCCACACATAAACACTATTGAAATGAAATACATGGAAACTAAAATGTACATCACATCGTCAAGGATTATGGGTTCATGTAATCAAAAAATCTAATCCAACAATCAGTATTTGCCAAAAAGTTGAGGCTGACTTGTGAGGCCTGGCCTGTCACGCAAATACAATTATACATTTAAAATGAGTAAAAAAAAAAAAGTTATAAAAAGGTGTCTAGTGAAGAGTTCCTCATGTATGTATAGCCATGCATGTTGTGGGTCTTCTGAAGGAATCCTGCTGAATCATTAAGTATAATTCTTACTGCCTTACTTCTCCAATGTGAACAGGCTTGTCTATTCATGACTCATCTTAATTCATCATAATATTCATACCAATGAGAAATGAGTGGAATCGAATAAGGCTCTGCACCAGTCAGGGTTCTGCAGAGAAACAGAATCAATAAGTATCTTGTACTTACAACAAGAGAATTGTTTCAAAATACTGGCAAATCTGAGGTGTATGGCTAGCAGGCTGAAAACTCAGGCAGGAGTTGTTTCAGCTTTGGGGCAGAGTTCCTGCTCCAGGAAATGTCAGTTTTTGCCCTTAAGATATTTAGCTGGATGCTGAGACCCATTTACATTATTGAAATAGTGTTCTTAACTTAAGGTGAACTGACTGTAGTATTAATCACTTATGGAATAAAAAAAATAACTTTCATGGCAACAACTAGATTGGTGTTTGATTAAATAAGTGGGTACTAGAACATAGTCAAGCTGATGCATATACTAACAATCATTGAGTCTCTATGTGGCAACCAGGCAGGAAGGGAGTCTCTGGAAATTTCTCAAAGGCAGCCAAACCCACTCAAATGTGATGAGAAAGGAGGCAAAACAGATGTGATAATTTGCTCTTTCTTCCCTCCAGCTCCAAACTCCTTCTCCAAAGACTGTGTAGCCCAGACCGGGAGCAGTGGGAAGCTTTTCTCTAGCAAAGCTAGGAAAATGGTGGGTTAATCATTTCTGGAAAATGAGGTAAATAAGAGGTCAAGATCTAGATGATCTTGATTTTATGATGATTCTTGACAAATAATACTTGCGGTTTCAGGGTGAAGGGGATAGTTTTTTTTTGGTAAAAATGTCCTTGGTTTGACTTTGCTCATAAGAGTATAAATATAAAATTATTTTCTGATATGCCAATTATGGAAGCTATTTGGGCCTTGGCACAAATTTACTGTTTTCAACAATAAATTAACATTTAAAACTAGCAACCAGGCTCAAGGGTAATGGTGAATTTGAGGGTTCCAAGTCTCTCTTGCTTTAGGAACCTCTGAAGTATGTTTTCTTCTTATGGCTTTTTATGCTAAAAACCTGTGAACTGGGACACAGAGAACAAGAACAGTAATGGAAGCTTGGGATCTGGCTAAGCATAAAATTACTCACTATTTAACAGTCTTGAAGGTATAATCCAAAATATGGGTCATGGAAAATTTTAAGGACATAGCAATGTTATGAGACAATTTCACAGTCCTATTTTATGTAGCAGGCCAGTTAAATTGTGAAGGGGAGGAATAAAAAATAAAACTTAACTGACATGATAAGGAGACAAAATTTTGTTTCCAAATTTACATGGATATTTAATAAAACACTGTGGGAATCATTTTCCTGTAACCTCCACCTCCCTAATATACACAGAGGGAGAAAATGAAATAGTTACAAACTAAGCACCGACTTTCTTTTATTTCAGAATAATCTAAGCCAAAAAATGCAATAACAAAAGCCAGAGTTATTATCATCCAGTAGAGGCAAAATATTTACTAAAACCATAATCTTCCAAATTAATGCTCACTCAAAATATTGCAGAACGATTATTGCATATTAGCCTAAGTGACTTTTTAGCAGTCTCTTCCTCTAGAATGACATTTAAGTTTAATTTATAATGGGAATGATTTCAGTTGACTTGTGTTGGGACCAGTACTTACCAAGTTTAGTCATTTTAAAACCTAAAGTGATTTAATAAATAACAAATAATCCAAAAGGGTGGGGGAGAATAAGAAAGCATACTTAATGTTCTTAAAATATATATTCATTTATGGCCCTCCCTGGTGGCACAGCAGGTTAAAGCATCGCACTTAGAAGCTAAAGCCACTTCTGCATGAGTTCCATCCCACCTGCCCTGAAGGTAATCCATACGGCCTGGCAGACCTCTTCTGACCCACTGCTGCTCCCCTCAGCAGTATACTTTGACAGCCTCCCCTTTATGCTCCCCACTCTGTCTCTGGTGAAGCCTCTCACTGCTCCTGCAACTCTGCCCTGTACCTCAGTTCTGTATGCACAAATAAATAAATCTTAAAAAAAAAATATATATATATATTCATTTACTTATTAAATATAATTTTATTGACTGCCATTGGCTTATAATACAACTTCTATAAAGACAAAAGTTAAAGCATTTTTGCACCTGAATGTAATTGAAAATTTTTCATCTTTCACTTCCCAGTGGAGGCCAAGATGGTGGTGCTGTTGGGAATTCTTAGGAATCAGACAAGGCTTCCATAGAACTCCTTCCTCAGTTCCTCTCAATCACAAATAAAAGTGTTTTGTTTTCTCTAAAGGGGACTTATCCAGAATCTCTGCTGTTTTATAGCAGATAAAACTACTGAGGTATGTCTTTTATAAAGAGAATAGAATGCTATTAGTACCTCCTCTTTTGTTGTTTTCTCTGATAAAAACAATGAATAAGGCTCCTTACTTCCCAAATATTAACTTGATAAAAACAGTAATGCTATTTTATGTGAAGTGAAGACCTGAAAGCAAATTTGGCTTTATTTTCATATGAGTAGGAAAATGTATATTTCCCCTTTCTATTTTTTTTTTCTTAAGATAAATTTATTTATGTGCTGGAATATAGGTGATGAGGGAATTGACCAGAGATAGAGTGGGGAACAGAACAGGCAAACTGACTGAAATATTTTGTTTAGGGGAGCAGCTGGCAAGACAGGAGAGGTCTGCTGTGCCATGTGGGTCAGCTCCCTGGCCAGGGATTGAACTGGTGTTGTAGTGGCTGCTGATAGCTTCGTAAAGTACTGAAACTTAACTCCTTGCATCACTGGGGAGGCCCACCCTCAGAACTTGATGGTACACTTTGTTTTGCCAGGATAATGTTATTAATTCCAAATAGAGGTCGGGCCTTCTGGCATGGTTAAATGTCAGATTCTAGGCCATATTTTTGCTAATTTATTTCTTAATACTTAACAGCTTTTTCTGCTCCTGACACTAATTTAGTATAGCTTCTGATTAAGCCAGTGGACTAGTACTTGATTATTTGTGTTTGTGTGTCATTAGTCTGATGCCTTCCAATATTTCCTTCAACTGCTTAGTTTAGTAAATTCTTAGTTAATAAAATTTAATAACATTTACTTTTGGACATTTGGGGTAGAAAGTTCTACTACAAAACTCTCCAACTCCTCCTGGCCACATGTTACCCAGTAACTCCTGAGAACAATGTCTTGTTAGACTGTCTTGAACTTCACTCATTGCCATTTCTGATTAATTATGAAGTTTTTTTTATTAATTGAAGTTTTAGTTATTAATCAAAACAATGAGAACAAAAAAGAATCAATTTTATACTAACTTCATAACTCAGAAAAACAAAAAGCAACTCTGGCCTGACCATTAAAAATGGGAAAATAAATGATCTTGAAATCAGCAGTAGAGGAAGAAATCCTCTAGAACATTTAACTGGATAATGATCTTGGACTTGTTGCTGCCACTTGCTGAAGTATGACACTTGTTACTAAAGCACATTCTATTCTAGTTTATGATCATGATTTTTCCATCACATGAACATGAAGAATTTTGAATATTTCATTTTATTCCAAAATTCTATTAGATAGAAAAAATTGTAGAAGTTGACTTTTACATTCTCCAGAAACTCTTTTGTTATTATTTGTCATCGTTAACATGTTTCACAACCAATCTTCATGAAAGACTCCAGCCAGTGAAGGTATGTCTGACAGGAAATGCATATTCTCATTTAAAAGACAATGAAATTTCTTTGAACACCAAGAAAGTGCATATATAATGACTGAACTGAAAAGGGGGTCAAATAAGCAATAATTGATAGAATTTGTCAAATAAAAGAAAATGTCAAATTAATACATAGGCGTAGTGTTCTTTAAAGAATAATATTGTATGTCTAATATTCAGTCAAGCCTAATGATGCCTTTCATGGAACAATAGCAAAATGTCTTAATAAAGAGTGTGTAGGATATATGTAAATAACTTTGAAATTTGGCGAATCATGTATAAAAATGTATATAAGATGGATAAAAAAACAAGCCAAATGATGATTAATAGGGGAATTAAAAATAAAATTATTAGAGATAATAAATGAGATAAGAAAACATTCCTAAATTAAAAAAAAAATTATTGTGCATACAGAACTGGGGTATAGGCCAGAGGTGCAGGGTGGTGAGAGGCTTCACCGAGACAGAGTGGGGAGCAGAGCAGGCCGACTGATGAAGTATACTGCTGAGGGGAGCAGCAGGCGGGTCAGGAGAGCTGCTGCACCATGTGGATCTCCGGGGCAGGGGGGGATCCAACTCATGTGTAAGTGGCTTTAGCATCTTAGTAGTGGCTCTAACCTGCTGTGCCACTGGGGAGCATTCCTAAATATTTTTAAAAACAAAAATGACTCAGTTCAAAATAGTCAGTACCGGGATCAAAAAACTTGCTACATCAGTGAAATTATGTGTATATATATATAGAAATAGAGACAAAAAAATTAATGAATATTCTAATTTTAAAAACAATTTTTAATTATAGCACCATTACTTTATATCATTTTAATATTTGGGAGTATAGGCTCACCCCTTTAGTTAAGGTCACCATGGTGCACCGTTCTCCACTAGAAATCACTATGCTTTCTCTTCCTCTCATGCCTCAGTTCTATGGTTATATTTCAAGAGTTGGTTTAAAAAGTTTGTTTATGTATGACTCTTTTTGAGTCCCATTATTTTCCACACATCATCCTGGTATTTATCTTTTCCCCTCTGGCTTAATTCACTTAGTATAATCCCTTCCAGTCCACTCATGTTGCCACAAAATGGCATGAGGTTTTTTTTTGTATTTGATCCCTCAGTAGCATTCAATTGTGTATATATACCATATCTTCTTAAGATCAATGACTACTTCACTGATTTCATACTTGTTGGAGAAAACATATTTTTACTTGAAAAACAAAAACCCACTATAGTATTAGATTCTGATTTAAAAGATTGGTCAAAGTATGATACTAGTGCTAACATGGTTCATAACAACAAAGGTGATTGGGGCAAAAATCTAGAATGAATCTTTATCTACATGTAGTGTGAATTTGTTCCTGAGAGACATGGCATCAATGTTGATATTGATGAGATTCTTTGAAACAGTTTAAGCGTTACATGATATTTTCAGAATTTATCTAAAGGTTGGACTCATTGAGAAAAGCATTGACTTTGGCCTAGTAGATACTAATTGGTAATAATGGGAGTACTGACCAAAAGCTGCACAAGCAGTTAGATTTAAACAGAAATTCAAAATGTAGCAGAACAGCTAAGTATCAGAAGATAAAAATATTCATATAGTGAATTGTGATTTTTGGGCAGAGAATGAAATTAATTTTAAACATGTCTATCCATGTACTTGCTTGCTATTAATAGTATTAATAAAATTTGAGAAAGTACACTTAATTTTTGTAATTTCACTTTTAAAAGGATTGAAATACTTTAAAAGAATAGTTTTTTATAAATAGAAACTGCATGCGTACTAAGCAGTGAAAGTAACAATTTGATGTAAGAAAATGTAAATGAAGAAATAGTGTTAACATGAATATGGAGAAGATTCACATATCATCCCCCTTGCCCCAAGTTCCCAAACTAGTTTTTATTAAGACTATTTTCTAACCATTAGAGACCAAAAGAAAATTTGAACAAATTGTGCAACATAATGCTGTTTTAATTTTTTATATTACAAAATTGAAAAATGTAAAAGCAAAAGAATGAAGAAATACACTATGAATCTAGATATTGTCTTAAGAAGTCCTGGAAAATTATATTGTGACAACAGCCAACATATATATATATATATATATATATATGATGAAATTAAAATTCTTTGCATTATTTTTGTGATAATTTAACTTATTCAAACCCATTACAGTGTTTGGGGAGATACATGAAAGTAATGTTCACTTCTGAACTGAGTATAACTTAAATTTCTTTAATTTTTTAAAAATTGAAGTAACATTGCTTTGTAACATTACATACAGTTCAGGTGAGCATCGCTGCTGATAACTTGTGCATAAATCGGTCTGAATTGATGTTTTCAACAAAAATATTCAGATGACCAAAAAGGGCATGACAAAATTATCTCTTATTATTAGAGAAATACAAATTTAAAACAATAAAATATCACCTTATAGCTGTGATATTTTGGATAATGGTCATTATCCAAAAACAAGAAACACCAAGTGTTGGATAGAATGTGGAGAGAAGGAAACCTTTGCCACTGTTAAAAAGCAGTATGGAGGCCCTCCCTGGTGGCGCAGCGGGTTAAAGCACAGCACTGAGAATCTAAAACCGCTTCCGCATGAGTTCGATTCCCGCCTGCCCTGGAGGTGACCACATGGCGTGGCAGACCTCTCCTGGCCCGCCCGCTGCTCCCCTCAGCAGTGTACTTCGTCGGTCTGCCTGTTCTGTTCCCCACTCTGTCTCTGGTGAAGCCTCTCGCCGCCCCTGAGCTTCTGGCCTGTACCCCAGTTCTGTATGTACAAATAAATAAATCTTTAAAAAAAAAAAAAAAAAGCAGTATGGAAATTGCTAAAAAAGAAAATAAATTCAGAAGTTCCATACAACCCAGTTATCCCATTTCTGGGTATTTATCCCCCTACAATACACACACAGTAATTTTGAGAGATACTTGCATCCCCATGTTCATGGAAGCATTATTAATAATAACTTAGAGCTGGAAACAAACTGTTGACAGATCAATTGATAAAGCAGATGTGGTATATGGAAGTTTTATTGACATTTCCATTTGCCACTGTCTCAACAGAGCTACATTTCTCCAAATGGAATTAGTGAAAGCTATGTACTAATTTCAACCCAAGAATGGTTGTCTAATTTGGTACTTCCTGTTAGTATATTTCAAAGTATTTGAAAATCTCGGTTTAGTAACATAAATTACAAACTCTTTATTAGTAACTTTGGTGAACTAAAGGGGAGAAAAATACTTTACACAATATATAATATTTATGAATTAGTCATATCTTTATTATTCATCAACTATCAGTCATACAATAATAATTAAATTTTGTACTCTTATTATGTTGACTCTCAGTCATATAAAACCCATATCTTTGCAAATCTTTAAGGTTGTTTTTGTCATAAAGTTATCAAGTTAGAAATATAAGCCATATTTTAGCTAACAATTTTGTTAGCCCTTTCTATAACTCTTAAATAATAGCCCGTTGGCATTCTTGCCCCAATCATGCAAATATTAGGATTGAGCCTGGGTGAATTGCTTTTCTCAGATGTGTGGCATTTACTAGACGGAGAACAATAGACCTTCCTCATGGACAGCAGCCTGGGGGCCGTGCTTGGTCAGCCTCATTTAGGTTAATGATTGGTAGGATAGGGTTGGGGACAGATTGGAGTTAGGCCATAAGGACGGACAACAAGCAACATTTTTCAAATCTCTTGAAAGAGGGGAGCAGTTTACAAAGAGCTGAAGAGAAGCAGATGCCTGGGGAGGGGAGTAAGGGAAAAGAGATTACTTTTTTTTTTTTAAAGATTTGTTTATGCACACAGGAGTGGGGTACAGGCCAGAGGTTCAGGTGTGGTGAGAGTGGGGAGCAGAACAGCAGATCGAAGAGGTACACTGCTGAAGGGAGCAGTGAGCGAGACAGGAGAGGTCTGCCACAATATGTAGGTCACCTCCCTGGCCAGGGATCGAACTGGTGCTGAGGGGGCTGTGGCTCCGACTAGCTCCCAGTGCTGCGCTTTAACTTGTTGCACCACCAGGGAGGGTCCAAAAGAGATTACTTTTAAGTGCTACTCCTATGATGCCATCTTCCCTTCATGTCCCACCCTCATTTTGGGGCTTGTCACACTAAAGACAAGTGTCCAAGACCTAGATAATATCACCTATGATTTAATCTTAATTTGTTTAAAAACACTTAAGCACTTAAATTCATCTGTTTCAGTTTCCTCTTTTAGAACTTGTATTTAGAGTATTAACTCATTATATCACATTGTTTTGATGACTGGTTGGGTAAAAATAATTATAAAATACTTGTCAGAGTTAAAGTCCAAGTGATGCCATGATAATACTTGCATCTTTATAATAATTGAAACCTTGTTATCATATCGTTATTGCCTATTTGCTCTCTTTCCACCTAGTGTTAATTCCTCTCTTGGAAATGTTTTAATATGGATGATCAAAAAATTATCAGATATTTAAGTGAGCCTTCCTAAGACCCAATTACACTGTTTGTTTTCCCAAATACAACTTGAAAAAGAAAAGAAGTGAAAAGAAAAAAATAAGTCTTATCTCGAACAGGAGAAAATTCAGTTCCATTTATTTTCTCTCCTCAGGTCTTCTGGTAGTAATTAACAGATGGTCTTTGTTTTCTATTTGATCAGCAAATGAGCAAACATATGCTTCAACTTTAGTGTGCAAAAGTAGTTTATCATCTAAGACTATATGTCACAGTCTGGCATAGCACTGAATAGTATTTACAAAACCGCTTTTCCCAGGCACTTGGTAAATTATTTCATTTTTCAATTATATTGGTTCAAAAATCAAATTCAAAGTGAGATTTGCCATTATTTTTTTTTTTAAAGATTTATTTATTCATACATTACTGGTTTACAGACTAGAGATGCAGAGGTAGAGAGGCTTCACCAGAGACAGAGTGGGGAACAGAACAGGCAGATCTATGAAGTACACTGCTGAGGGGAGCAGCAGGCGGGTCAGGAGAGGTCTGCCACGCCATGTGGTCACCTCCGGGGCAGGTGGGAATTGAACTCATGCGGAAGCAGCTTTAGATTCTCAGTGCTGTGCTTTAACCCGCTGCGCCACCAGGGAGGGCCTGCCATTATTTTTTAATTAGAGTGAGCCCATCCTATTATTTTTATTCATTTCAGTAACAGCCCTTGACAAAATGATGTAAAATGTTAATGTGTGGAAAATATAACAAAAACTTTTAAAAGTTATATATCTATAGCTATATAAAAATCAAATGATAATTATTCATTCATTTGACTGAGACAAAAATTGTTTTTTTATTCTTCTTCCCTTAAGTCACTATAGTCTATATCAATGTAGATCACAACAGGAGCAAGTATTTGTAATTTTTTAAATGTCCCCATAATAAAAACCTATACTGGTTATGTATTGACACATAATGAATTACTACAACAGGTTGACTTAAAGCAATAAGCATGTATTATCTCACAGTTTTTGTGAGTTAGGAATTAGGGAGCAGATTAGCTGGGGCCTCTGACTCAAAGTGTCTCATGAAGTTGCTATCTCAGTATCAGCTGGGACTGTGGTTATCTGAAGACTGGATTGGAGGCATTGCTTTCAAGGTGGTTCATTCCCAAAACTGTTGGCTGTTTTCCACCATGTAAATCTCTTCAAAAAAATGTTCTAGTATACTCACCATATGATAGCTAGATTTTTCCTAGAGTAACTTGAACTTTGAGATCTTGTATCATTGTGAACTACTTTATTTTTTGGCCATGCAATTCTATCCTGATACAATGTGGGAGGAGTAATTTCAGGGCATACATAAAGAATACTAATTAGTGGGGTCACTGGAGACCAACTTGGATACTGTCTACCACACATAAGATAGTTCTCAGAGCACTAAGCAACTAGGGTGAAGCTAAAGTACTTCTAGGAAAAGTTGTGTCATTTATGTCCTTCTAGAATATTCCTTAATCATTTAGCTATGTATTGGAGAAATGAATACACATCTAACCATGCATAGTAAATTGTGAGATAAAATTTTAGTTGAAAGTATACTGCTAGGCATACAAGAGCTAAAGAAATACTTTTTCTTTGGCATTCCTCTCAATATACTCTAAAGCAGAATTTCCTAAACAGTGTGCTGTAAAGTAAGTGCGCTGAAACCGTTTTTGATTTTACTATCCCTCCAAAATCCAGGAGTCTTTTGAATCTGAGAGTGGCCTCCTCCAGCATGCCCAAATAAGCATTAACATTTTATAAATTTATCATTGTGAAAAAATTGGGGAAGCACTTCTCTAAAAGGAAATTTCTTGAGGAAAAACTATTTGAAAAGACATTTAATATAGTACTCAGGATCTAAGAAGAATACATAGGAAACTTAATAAAATAGACTACCTTACCTTGAAAGAAGTTGAGGGTTGATAGGCAGATTAAGACACAGAGGTAGAAGTGAGATTTTTCATCATATAGCAGTTTTATTTTTAAAGATTTTGAACCAAATGGATTTATTTATTTTTAAAAGATTTGTCTATTTGTGCATACAAAAACTGGGGTACAAGCCAGAGGTCCAGGAGGATGAGAGGATTCACCAGAGACAGAGTGGGGACCAGAACAGGCAGACTGACTGAATTACATTACTGAGAGTAACAGTGGGTGAGACTCATGCTTGAACTTATTAATTATTTTTAACAAGATAATGCAATATGCAGACTGAGTCTGAAAGACTGCGATCAGAATCTGCCTCATGAACTGCCTGCCACTGGATAATTCTTTATCATACAATCCTTAAGCTTAAACCATTGAAATTCATTAACTCAGTTAACATATATTGAATGCCTCCTAAGTTCCAGTTTTTATGTTTAGAATTCAGGACACTATCTCTGACTTCAAGGATTCTTCTATTTTTGGACTCATGTTGGTAAATACTTTAATTGCTTCGGCAACTCAAAATAGCTAGTGTTTCCAAGTTGAATCTCCAGTGAATAGGTAAGACTTGCATGCAAATTAACAATACATGATCGTATACACCCAATTAATGTTACAGACCATAAAAAATATTTTGATTTTCACTATTTTGAATTAAACCCTTTAAAACTTATTTATTTTATTAATTTATTAGGCAAATATTTTGTTCATTATCCCAAGATAAACGTAAACCCAAGTCAAGTCGATTCAAATTCTAGATAAAATAAATATGTACTAGTGAAGTTTAAATATATTTGCAAATAAAATATCTGAGAGCAAACTGCTGTCAATGAGAAAATATGAAGAAAGAGGGGTCTCCCTGGTGGCTCAAGGGGCTTTCTAAGATCATTTCTTGGCTCACATATTTGGCTCTACAACTATTGATGGCATGGTTAGAAGAGCTAGAGTCTGGCATCTCTCTTGACCTTTTCACATGACTAGCTTGAGAATCCTCACTGTGTTACAGTCTCAGGGTAGTTAGGGCTTATACATAGGGGCTATTTCTCCCAAAGTAAGCATTGGTAAGAAACCTTGGCAAAAGTTGTGAAGCTTTATGATATAGCATTGGAACGTGCTGCATTATTTTCATTTCATTCTGTTGAATAAAAATCTATTCATACGCGGGAGCTCAAGCTTAATCTACTTCATTTTGTAGGTATATACACTTGCATGCCTATTTGTACCTGTTCTTATATGTGAGAATATTCATAGCAGCACCTTTTATAGTCCCAAACTATAAGCCAGTCACCCAGTGTTAACTCAGGAATATAGACAGTGGTGCTATCTATGGTCCCCTAGTGGGATTCACTGAACTTGAGAAGCTCTGAAGACAATTGGTTGTATGGGTCTACAGCTTTATGGAGAGTTGGGGCTCCTGGATAGATACTGGGGAATTGGTACCTTCTAAAAACACTGTGCTCAGATTCATAAGGGCCAAAGTGAGTCATAGAGAACAAGCACATTTTAAGAGGAAGGAGCCAGACCAGGAGGTATAAAAAGGGAATGAAGAAAAAAATGGTCTTTGATGTTAAGAGGACAAATAAGAGCTAGAAGTCAAGAGAGAAGAAATTGTCATAATGAAGGGGGTGGTTTGTATAGTCAGCTGTCACCAAGAGATCAAATAAGGTTGGCACTAAAAAAAGTGCATTGGATTTAGCAACTGGGGGTGAGGGTAAGCTGGTGTGACAGTTTTGCCAGAGATTCTTGAATGGAGTAGTAGGGTCCAAATCCACATTGCAGTCAGGAAAAGTGTGCATGTGCAGGAGGTTAGAGGTAGATATGTGGTTGGATTGACCTGTTTTTTCAGGCTGTGAGGGGAAAGAGAGGAATTGGGATGTAGAGTTTGGTTTGTTGGTTTTAAGAAGTGGACCACTTGGGTGTGGGAGCAAGTAGACAAATGAGGAGGAGCAAGAATAAAGGTGATTCTGAACTATGTAGGAGGAGGTGGAATTTGCTGGCACAGGTGAAGGAATTAGCCAGAAACCAGAAAAGGGAGGTCACTTCCTCTGGAATGAGAGGAAGGTTGGCAGTGATGGGAACAGATAAAAATAGATAAAAGCGTGGGTTGGGATAAAAGTGTGAGAATGTGAAGAAGTTCATGCTGATGATCTTAATAGTCTGTGTGAAGAGTTCTGTGGAGGGAATGTCTCTGGGTATAGGCATGAGCATTAAGGAGAGTAGACTTGTCTGATTAAACTGCCTAGGAGCTTTTGCAGGAGCTGTTGCTTACCTATGGGCTAGTAGAGTGGCGCTTCCATCCCTGCTAGGGTTGCAAGTGGTTAGCTGGATAAGCTCTACCTGAAGCTACCAGAATGAGGAAGGGGCTGATGGGAGTGAGCTGAAAGACGAAGGAACCCTAAAAGGTTTTGTGGAGATGCTGGGTCCAGTTTTGTTCTGGATCCAGATTCTGGTGTTGCTAGATAGCAGGACTAGTGTGTATATATGTTTAGGAATTTGGGGTCTGGTATTAGCCAAGTAGCCTCTGCTACTCTGAATTCTTTAATTTGCACACAAAGATACAGGATGGGACATATGGTTTTCTACAGGGTTATTTTTAGTTGGTGGCTCCTTAGTGGAGCTAGTGCACTTATTAGTGGAGTTCTGCAAGTTGTTACTACCTTCCTGGGAGGAGGCAGCAACTTTTTTTTAAGATTTATTTTTATTTATTTATGCATACAAGAACTGGGATGTATGCCAGAGGTCCAGAAGGGTGAGCGGATACACCAGAGATAGAATAGAGAGCAGAACAGGCAGATTGACTGAAATATATTGCTGAGACAGGAAAGGTCTGCTGCACCGTGTGGGTCAGCTCCCTGTCAGGGAACAAACTTGTGCTGCAGTGGCTGCAGAGGCTTCACAAGGCTGTTGTGCCAACAGGGGGACCCAGAAACAGCAAATTTTTTTTTTTTTAAGATTTATTTATTTGTACAGAACTGGGGTACAGGCCAGAGATGCGGAGGGTGGGAGGATTCACCAGAGACAGAGTGGGGTACAGAACAGGCAGATGGACAAAGTACACTGCTGAGGGGAGCAGCGGGCAGGTCAGGAGAGGTCTGCCAGGCCATGTGGTCACCTCTGGGACAGGCGGGGATCGAACTCATGCGGAAGTGGTTTAAGCTTCTTTGTGCTGTGCTTTAACCCGCTGCGCCACCAGGGAGGGCCAGAAACAGCAAATTTTATAAACCTAATTGAAAAGAAATGATATCTATCACTGTGGTCTTTGGACAGTGGGAACATAGAAATGACCTTAAATACTGGTAGAGTACAGCAGTGTTTCCACAAACATTTACAAACAACTTTGGTCCTATTGTAAATTAATTTAAAAATCACAAGAAAATGTATAAGTTATTCTGTTCTTTTCCTTAAATGGCCTTCATTTTTGGTCTGCTTAGTGACAAGAAATAAAAGGGCTTATAAGTAGTTGCTAATACAGGATTTCTTTTATTCAGGCAATTTTATGTGTATGTGTGTGCCACTGAAGAAGTCCCTATTCACATGCTATGGTGTTAGATGTCAAGCATCAGTGCTGAATAAGAATATCTGTGAAGGGACAAATTAGTTTACATTAGTGGCTAAAATTTTATTTTAAGTAAAAAAAAATTAATGTTACCTTGATGCATTGAATGTATTTTTATATAATATAGCAATGTTTTTGGCACTTAAATTCCACCCTCCACCACCATCCTATGTGCTCCCTTAAATTTTTCTCCCTTCCCGCTCCCTCTTAGCCTCAAAAAATCTCATTCACTAGTGTCCTCTAGTTTTTTTTTAAAGATTTATTTATTCATACAGAACTGGGGTACAGGCCAGAGATGCGGAGGGTGAGAGGATTCAGAGTGGGGAGCAGAACAGGCAGATCGGACGAAGTACACTGCTGAGGGGAGCAGTGGGCAGATTAGGAGAGGTCTGCCACTCCATATGGATCTCCTCCGGGGCAGGCGGGATTGAACTCGTGGGGAAGTGGCTTAAGCTTCTTAGTGCAGCGCTTTAACCTGCTGTGCCACCAAGGAGGGCCTAGTGTCCTCTAGTTTTTATAAATATTTTACTTTGTCAAATAGCATCCACTGTATAAATGTTCAGTGTTTGTCTTTGTCATTCTGACTTGCTTTATTAGACATAATTCCCTTGAACTCCTTCCATTTGGCTGTGAATGGCTGCATTTTGTCTTTCCTTGTGACTGAATAACATTCCATAGTGTGGGTAAACCACATCTGCTCCACTCAGCCCTCTATCAGTGAGCATTTAGGTTTCATGTCCTAGCTATTATGACTAGTGCTGCAATAAGCATCGTAGAACAAAAATTGATGGTAGTAATAAACTACTGAAGTGAATTGTGATGGGTTTGTCTTTCAAGTAGAAATACCTTTAAAATTCTGGCAGCAGGTGGGCAAAGTAAGCAGCTGTGTGGGGTTAAAGATCACAGGGTAATTCTGGAAGGGGCCAGTGCTGCTGCTGAATGTTTGCTGTCAAGTGCTGCCTTTTTAAAGGAATGGTCTCCCTTTTATGGGTTTCCTCCCTAGGGTGCCTTGAACTACTTGGGTTGGGGGATGGATTGGAGAGAGACATTAAGCCATTTAGAGGAACCTATCAATGACCCTTATAAGTGATGGGGTTCACATGATGGCAGCCATATATGCAACTAGAAGGCATCCCAGTGCTATCAAAATCTCAGGAAGAGTGTTTATACTAGCAGTGTTCTTAATAGCATTAAAAAGGAAATAGAAGTCTGTCAAGTATAGGAGAATGGATAAAAACATTACAGTTAATCATCACAATGGAATATTTTCTTTCTGTGTATAGACACACACAACACCTAGATGAATCTTTGTCACAAAATGGTGAAGGGGGGGGGAAAGAAAACACCAGTTAACTATATATAGTATAATATTATTTTTGTAGCATTCAAAAACAAGCAAAACAATAATAAATACAAAGTTCAGGAGAGTGGGTTACCCTGCTGATGGAGGTAGAAGAGGCCACTGAAGGGAGAACATATAAATAGACACATGTTATTGTTTATGTCATTGTTTGGGTGAAGTGGTATATTTATGGTTTATTATTTTATGGTTTATTATTTTAAGTAAAATAAAGAGCTCATGCATGAAAACATGGAGATTGCATAGAAACCAAGTAGATACACATTTGATATTGTGGGCAGCAAATGTGACCATAATATGGGCCATGTTGGCAGGCCTAGCCTTTTCCAGCTGGTGAGCAAGACTGAAGTCCAAAAAGCTTTGCCTTTAAACAAACATAGGAAGAGTTTCAGCAAGTGGTAAGAGTCATGAATAAAAACAACAGAATTTTTTTCTTTAAGATAACATGTATGCATATACTATGATAAATTCCTAGAAATAGATTCCTTAGATGAAACAGTATTTACATTGAAATGTTGGACAGATACTGTCAAATTATTCTGAAAAAAAAAATCAGTTTATATTGCTACAATGTTGGTTTTCCCAATCCCGGCGGTTATTAATGATTATCAATCTTTTGGCTTTGCCATCCTGTGAAAAATGGCATCTCATCTTTGCCTTAAGCAACTAATTTCTTGCTGAGCTTTTGGCATAAAAGTCATTAGTGAACTAAAGACTATGTATATTTTTGTTTCATGAAAGATTAGCTGTAGTTACATTGCTGAAAAAATTCTTTGGGAACAACTGTGTATTGTGATTTAGGTCATTGTTCTCTGATCCTTTCCATCAGGAAGTAGCACTTACCTAAAACACTTATGGGGAGAAGAAGGTATAAAAGAGAGGTTTATTTGATAATTTTAGGCACTGTGTATCAAGCTAGATGTTTCCATGTGCTCTCTCATTTAGCTTTGTCTTCATGTCAGCCCTCTGTAAGTAGTCTGGAGACTCAGAATTGAAGACTGCTTTAGTCATACAGTTAGGAAAAGGTTTAGTCAGTTCTCATTGTATTTCTCATACTCTTCCTCCTGTTAAACCCCTCCTAAGGTTGACAAAAGACAGCACCCTATTAAGGATTTTATTTATTCAGGAGTCTGTTCTAGGCTTTTCCACCCTTGGCTAAACACTGGAAGCTGCTCGGAAACCTGAAAAAGTCACTATCCTGGGTCCTTCTCAGATATTATGATATAATTGGCCTGAGGTGAAGCCTGGACTTGACACCTAGTGGTCCAGTTAGCTAAGGTTGAGAGCGATTGAACAAATTCAGAGATCTTCAGGTATTATTTGTAGATTTATGCTAGTTATAATTTGATTTTGTGATACTCTTTTACCACCTAACCTCCTAAAATACCTGATTTTTTTTTTATTTATTTTGAGGCTTTTGGAAGAGTTCCATGATATACTTTTGGATAATTGCAGATACCCTGGTGTAACATATGTAGAAAGAATGCATTACTAAATTGAGGTCAGGAATTGCTGAGCTAATTATTTCTCAGATCTTTATTTTGCAATTTTTGAAATCAGTAAACCAACTGCAGCATGACATAAGGAGTCTCTTTGAAAAATGATATCAGGAAAATATTGGTGTCACTTATGACTTTCCACAAATATATTTTCTTTGTTTTTATATATAATTAATTTATTTACAGATCTTTTATATCATTGTTTATTTTTGTGCATTGTTTGATTTCTTTTCTCAGTTGTTGTCCCCACCAATAATTCACATGTGCACCATCACTGTCTTCCCTTGGGCTTGTCCCATCCTTGTTTTGATCCTTCTCCCACTCCCACCCCTGCAGAATGTCTCTGATTTATAGTTGCTTGTTGGTTTTATTTTGTTTGTTTTTATTGTTATTATTCCCCCCCCCATCCCTTATTGGCTTCTCTATAGTCATCCTATATTTTTCTTTTTCCTTCTGACTTATTTCACTGAGCATAATTCCTTCTAGCTCCATCCATGTTGCTGCAAATGGCATTGGTTAATCTTTTTTATTGCTGATCTAGTTATCTATTTTTGGGCATTTGGATTGTTTACATATCTTACCTATTATAAATAGTGCTGTAGTAAACATAGGGGTGCAGGAATCCTTTTGAATTAGTGTTCTTGTGTCCTTAGCTCCTTAGCAGTGGAATTGCTGGGTCATATGTAGCTCTATTTTTAGTAGCTTAGTAGAACCTCCACACAGTTTTTCATAGTATAGGAGAGTTCCTTTTACACAGCATCCTCGCCAAGATATGCTATTGGTAGTTATTTTAATAGGTTACATTTTCACTGGTGTCAAATGGTATCTCATTATGGTTTTGATTTGTATTGCCCTGATTGCAAGGGATATTGAGCACTTTTCATATGCCTATTGGTCATTTGCATTTCCTCTTTGGAGAAGTGTCTTTTTAGCTCTCCTGCTAAGGGACTGATCACAAATATATGGAAAGAACTCACATGACTTAACAAAAAACAAAGTGAACAATCCAGTCAAAAAATGGGCACAAATATATTTTCATCTAATACTAAACATTAGAAAAGTCAGGACAGGGAGCTCACAAGAAGAAATGTCAGTTGTGATGAATGAAATCTTATCCAAACATTTTTTATTTTTCTGGGAATATTTACCCACTGCCCTATGAAAGTAAAATACTTCCTGAAAAACATTTCTCTCTCTCACACACACATACACACACACCAGATCTTCTTCATTCAGTCATCTTTTTGGGGGCATTCATGTTTCCATTTCTTAGCTATTGTAAATAGTACTGCATAGGAATGAAGGTTTCCTTTCAAATTCATGTCTTTGTGTTCTTCAGGTAGATTCCTGTGAGTGGGGTTGCTTGGTTGTTTGGCAGACCCATTTTTAGTATTTTGAATGGAGGTGGAAGGGATTATGCTAAGCGTAATAGAAGGAGGAAGATAATACCTGATAGTTTCACTTGTACTTGGAATATAGAGAATCCAAACAAAAGAGCTGACACTATGGATCTTTCCTGGAGAGAGGGAGGGTGAAAACAGGAGGACCAAGAGCATAATTGGACTATGTAAGGCTACCAGAAGTAGGATGTTGTGAGGTAGAGGCAAAGTTGGGGGTGGGGTTCCTATGGAGGATTACTGGGGTTTGGTGGGGGTGTGGTGAAATAACATACATTTGTAACGGTGTAAACCTGTATCCCTAAGACACTTATTATGATGTAAATTAGCATTATCTCAGTAAATATAAAAAAAATATTATTAAAGATAAAAAAATAAAAAATAACATTTTTCTCATCAATGACATCAAGCTGGCTCCCCACAGCTTTCAAAAATTGGGTTCCCTTATATTGCAGCTCAGTTGGGAATCATAATATCTTATCTATTCATCTGTGGTGAATTAGCCTTAATGTGTGTTGATGTTTGATATTGCATATCTTGGTGGTGTGAAGCAGGTTAAGGAGAAAAGTTAATTCAAGCAGACACCTTTTTTTCCCCCTTTTCCATAGCTTATGTTCTTATTGTTAATATTTTTATATGAATGTTTTTTCCCAAACATTCAACAGTTGCTTAATGTAATACTGACTGTAGGATCCTATTCGATTTCTGTGTGTCCTGGGAACTTTTCCCTTCTCCATCTAGTGTGCTTTTCTGTGTAGTACCCTTCATGTCCTAGCCTGAGATTACTTTTGCAAAAGCACATACCTGGAAAGGGACCGATTTTAGTATTAAAGGAAAAGTCAGACTTAGTAGATTTTGTTCTTTAATTTCACATCAATGATTCTCTTAGAATTTGAGTTATTTCATTTTCACAGTTCCTTAATATAAAATGGAGATAATAATTCCTGAGGAGCAAAAAATAGACTGTATGTGAAAACACTTTGAAATATGAAGTATGCGTATAGTTCAATATTATTTACTTCTCATTTGTTCATTTCCTTCTAAAATCCAGAACGTCAAAAAGAAACAACTACCTGCCATCTTGTGGTGTGTAGTAAGTGTGAGATTGATGGTGGAAAACTTGGTGCAAATTATTTCATCTTAGCCCTGGTTTCTATCTTTAAAATGAGGGTAGTAGAAATCATCTCAAAAGTTGGAAGAATTAAATGCTATCACAATTATGAAAGTACTTTGTAATAGCAAAGCAGCTCACAAAACATCAGCTAATTCTTCACTTACATTTGGGGCCATGGCCACCCCTAAAGGCATTAGGATTCATCCTTTATAAACTGGACGATTATTTTCCTCAGCCCATGTGACCCAGAATCTCATTGTTACTCCAGCATTCCCACTTAATCCTATTTTGTGGCTCCTTCACTCGGTTCACCCATTTGGACACACATACCTTCTAGCTTTTCCTTCTTTTACCTCCTTTACTCCTTTCCCTCCATTTTTCTTCTTTTTAAAGTTAGGAGATGATTAAGGTAACATTGACTTTTTTGCAGCTGATTGGCAGCTGCTTGTGGCTAGCACTTTAGGTGACCTGTTAATCTGTTGCATTAATGAAAATGCATGTTACTAGATGATACTGTTTCTTCAGAGAGCATATTGCATTTAAGGAGTGATCCATAGTCATGCCAAATATAAGTATTTCAGGTTCCTGTTAGCTTTGAGGTGAATATTTAATAAAGGATGTGCCTTTTGTTACCTTTCAATAAACCGCTTAGTCATCTCATTCTGTTAAAATATAGTATTGCTTCTAGATCACAAAAAGATAGAGGTAACAAAGTAATAAAAATAAAATTCATATTTTTTGATTTGAGATGAAAATTTATTTAACAATTTTGATAATTTCATATAATGTATGTTAATTCTTTTGTTGAAACTTGATTCCTGTACAAGATGATAAACCTTATAAATATTACATATGAATCTCCTAATACACACATGATTAGAAGTGACATCTCTGTCCGCACAGGGGTGATTTGGTGATGGGAAACCCGTGGGGATTACAATTGAGATGAAAAAAAAAAATGTGAAAAATGATGTAAAAATAAACTTTTTAATAAAAAAAAATATCCAGCCATTATATTACTATTTTAATTGTATCCTATGATATTTTTTATTAAAAAATCCCAATGTCCTCTTTTTTTTTTAAAAAGTATCATTTTAAAGGAGGGTTTTATTTTAAATATGGGGTTCTAAAATCAACTGAATTTCTCACTATCTATGTATACTAACATTGAGCAGTTGATTTTTGAAACTTTTTTGTGAACTCAAAGAAAAAGTAAAAAAAAAAAAAGTTGCTTCACCTGGATAACTAATGACTTTTAAGGCATTCTTATTAAACACAATGCCTCCTTCCCTTGGGCTACGAGACTCCTCAGGTTGAAAGAAACTGAGGGAATATTTAGCCCCCATTATATTACTCTCAGATATGGGAACTGAGTCTCAAGCAGGTAACAATTTACTTGAGTTCACACAGATGACAGGATTTTTGATCTTTTGTGGTGTTCTAAGGAAAGAGTATCGTACCCATTTAGATATGAGATAAGAAATACCTGTGTTGTATTGGTTTATTAATGAGCTATTTGCCATTTCATCTCTTAGGTGTTATTTAGGTGTAATAATAGAGACAGGATTTCTGCCCTGTTGCTAAGCTTGGGAGAATTTGATATATTTTACAGCTGTTCAAGGAGGAGTAAAGAAAACAATAGCTTCTGTTTTCAATTTTTTCCCCTTCTCTGTCCTGGGATAGTTTTAATTCTTAATACCTCGACTTAGAAAAACAAGATTTTTAAAGTGGGTGTGTGGGTGCATGGGTGTGGTGTCCTTAACATCCCTGAGAGGAGCCTTGGCCTGGACACTCTCAGAACAGGGTGATCCTTGCTGGCTCCATTGTCAGACAGCTCTAATTGTTTGAAAGGTTTTCATTATATTGAGTTGAAATCTGCTCTCTGTAATTTCTACCCACAAATCTTAGTCCTTCCTTCTGGAGAAACCCAGGCTCAATATATCAATTAACTCTCTTCTTCCTCATAGGGCTTTTCCTTTCTGGAGTAACCACCCCCATATCCTTCAGCTTTTCCCAAAAGGCATTATTTTTAGACCTCTGATTGCTATTCTCAGAACTCAATCTGGTTTTGAATTGTGTTGGTTTAAAATGTCAGACTGAGAACTGAGTATGTCTCCAGATGTGTTTGTCCATTATAGGGGATATGACAGAATCATAATTTCTGCTAGTGACACTATCTATTAATAGAGACTAAATACATTTTCTTTCTTGATACTTGTCTTTATACTCTGTACACATCTTAATCTTGAAAACAGCTAACCCCTCATGGATATTTTCAGCATGAAATGTTATATAGGGTCTCTTCTGGTCTGTATGTGTACAATATAAAGTAATGTGGATTGACTTTTATCTATGCTAGATGTCATGCTTTTATTATGGCAAGAACGTTTAAATTCTTGACCCTGTCCTTGACTGAAATAATTTGTGTACTTTACTTATGATAGAAGAACAGTTTTCAGCATTTTGAAAACGGAGTAGGGTGCCTTATTTATTTTGTTTACAAATTTCTAGCAGAAAAAATGTTTCTTGACCTTATCTATGGTCTTCTCATTAATAAAAAAGTATGTGTGTGTGTGTGATTATGCTACCTAGTGGATACTTTGGATACGACTCATATCTCCCCTTTAGATTTCTCCCAGTAACTGGGAAAGTGGTTGGAGTCTGAGGGCCCTAAATAAAGTACCTCTTAGGACAGTTGTCTCACTTAGAAGACACCATCTTGCCAGCGGCAGCCTACTCAAATGACTGGTCAGACTGGGGAATCCCAGAAAGCTCAATTCCATTGTTCAGAGGAAGGACCAGACCAGCTCCAGAGATTCCTAGTATGAATTCTTTGTTGTCACTACACTGAAGTCTAGCTCTTCTCATTCTGCACCTTTAGGTGCTGATCCTGAGGATCCTCCTCTGTAAACTTTCTGCATGCAGATTTCTTTTTGGGACCCTGTCCTAAGAGATTGAGTACCAGAAGTGCTCTGAGGAAGCAGTTCTAAAATAGGATTTCGGAGCTTGGTTACTGCAGCTGGCTGGCAATGGTTGATCATCCCTGTCATTCTGTTTTTAACACTTTAACTGGTGGTTAACTGGGATGGGATCCCATGAAAGAGAATGATCTCGCTGGTGCAGCATCTCAGATTTTTGAAAGAAGAAAGTACTAATTATAAAGACAATGGAATTGGAGGACTCTTGTTGTTTATTATTCATGCATGGAGAATGACAAAGATTAATCACCAGTTGAAGGGGGAATTGTGAAAGCAAATAAAGACACTCATCTCCTTTAGCCTGCGGGCAGAAAACACTGAAAACTATAACCAGGGTTTAATTTTAAGAGAGAAAATTTCCAGAAAAGGTTAAATTTTTACCCTCAGCAAATTTGCTATGCCAAGACCTTAAGCCAAGTTTTTTGATGCCAAAGTTTATAATGCCAGATTTGAGGATTTAGTTTGGGAAAAGAATGGGACCAGAAAACGAGATAGAGCATCTGGGTTAATTCTCCTAGCTTGCCCCCAACCTTCTAGACTTACAAAAGCAGGTCCCCCCCCTTCTTCTATTAGAGACTCTACCCCTTCCCTGAATGCAAAGCAGAAGGCTCACCTTGTACAACTCACCTCCCTGTTCTACCACACTCCTCCCAGAACCTGACCAATAGGTTGAATCAAGAGAATCAAGTCAAATTTTACCTGTCCTGCTAAGATTGTTAAAGAAGGGATTAAGCCCAATAGAGACTGTAGGAACTAGCGGGATGGATAATCAGGAAGCTGATCTAATAAAAAAAAAAAAAAAACACGGTCCTTTTTGCAGATTTTGCACCTAATGCTGATGTAGGAGCCACGAGTTGGCTTCTAAACTTAGAAAGAGACACCCTGTAGCAGCATGAAATATATACCTGGTTATATTTCTTTCAGTTCTTCCCCAAAGAACCCAAGGCTATTTACACAGGTACCTATATATGGGAAAAAGGGAGAATCTTAAACATTTTGAGAACTGTTGGAGAAGTATCCAAATTGACATCAATACCTAGAGACCTAGTATTCTTAGCTATGGGAGGAAGGCTGGGGTGTATGGAGGCCAGGAATAAATGGAATTCTGGCTCAGGTCTGGCTCACACTGGTTTCAGTGGGTTCTTGGATCCACTCTGTGGTCACTTTCCAGGGCTCTGAATGTATAACTGGAATCAGTATATATATATTTGGCCTATGCTCTGCATTGGTTCTTTGGCCTATGGGATAGGCCAGATGGAAGCCTCTGAAATTACCCCTCAAAAATAGCTAAGAGGTAAACCAACATTATCATATCCTAGGGCAATGAATAGAGGTTAGTGCACCCTTCAAGAGCAATAGAATACAGATGGTTGCTATCAAATTCCTATTTCATTTACCAAACTTGTTTGACCTCCTCAAAAATCATGTAGCTCTGAGAAGACAGATAGACACTACAAACTTTACCCAGTAATAACCCAGTTGTAGCTTCTGTGTCTGATGTGATATCTTTGCTAGACCAGATGAACACAGCCTCAGGTACATGATTGATGAGCTGTAATTGGTGCCTGTGTTCTTTTTCCAATCCTCACTGAATGAAAGGAGCAGCAGTTTGTAGTCACTGGATTGGTAATAACACAAAGATTATATTAAATCTTTCTTTCACCTTGTAACATAATATAGTCCAAAGGAACATTCTTGGACATTTTCAACCTTTATATCAATAACACTATGTTAATTGGACTGGGTGAAAAAGAAATGGCAAGTGGTTGAAAGTGTTGGTAAATGCATGATGGAAAATAATACTAGAAAGATCCAGACCCTGATCACTATTTTGAAGCCCATTGATTTGAAGTATGTTGGAATATCTATCCAAAATAAAGAGCAAATTCTTGCATTTTGGGCCTCCTATCACTAAGAAGTAGTTACAATATTTACAAGCTTCTTAAGTTCTAGAACATACAGTCAGTTCATCTGTGAGGATGGAATTGCTTCAACACAGTGTTTAAATATATAAAAGGCTATCTTCCCTGAGTACGGCCCATAGCAGAAAAGCATCCTGCACTAATTCTAGGCAGTGGTACAGGCAATCTTGGTGCTTAGGCCATATAACCAAGCAGACAATGATAGTAGAGGTATTGGTGGGTTAAGATAGTACATGCAGTTTGTGAAAATTCTATGTATTAATTTTCTTGGGCTGCTCTAACAAAATACCAGGACCTGTGTGGTTTAAGAAAAATTTATTTTCTTACAAATTTCAAGCATAGATGGTCCAGAGGTTCAGATCAAGATCCAACAAGATTGCTTTCTATTGAAAGCCCTTTTCTGTCTTACAGATGACTAGTTTCTCACTGTGTACCTTCATAAAGCTTTTTCTCAGTGCATGGGGAGAGAGGGCTTGAGGGACAGGGACTTTGTGGAGGGAAGAGAGAAACTCTTGTTTCTTATGAGAACATTAATCCTTTAAACTCTAATTTATTCTTTAAATTACTGATTACTTCCTTATAGGCCTCATCTTCAAATATAGTCTGATAGGGTCATTAAAGCTTTCATATATGTTTTGGAAGACTCAAAATTTAGCTCAGGAGAATTACAAGCAGACCCCTAGCACATTACCTTGTAGAGAACTATAAACCATTCAGTGCACATACTGGGGGTGGTACTGACCATTGACTCTGGAATATCAGATGATCATATAGTCAGAATTCCTCACAAGAGCTGGGTGGGTTCACAAGACCAAATCTAAAGTCTGATAAACCCCGCAGCAACTAACTGTAAATGAAGTCTGCCCCACTCACCATTGTGCTAGGACCTTCTCTCAGTTCACACAGATGGCTGCAGGGACAAGGGTCCTTATGACAAACTAACAGAGGAGGAAAAAGCCAGAACATGATTTACCGATGTGTAAATCTTTGGCCTTGAGTAGAAGTCAAAAATAAGCTGCTCCCTCACTGCCCCTCAGAAGTAGTCCTTAAAGATAGTAGTGAGGAGAAATCTTACCAATGGGTAGGGTTTTGGGAGGTGCTTTTTATTTTTTTTATCCATTATGTGCTTAAAAAGATAAGTAGCCTGAGTAAGAATATTTGTTGAGTCATAGGTTGCAGAAATGACTAATCTGGTTGGTTAAGGGACTGGAAGGAGAATTGTTAGAAGATAGGGGTAAGAAGATCTGGACAGAAGCACGTACACAGACACCTGGGAGTGGGCACATAGTAGGAACGTATTCATATACGTCTTTTTTTTTTTTTTTTAAAGATTTTATTATATTTTTATGTAAAAGACCTGTGGTGCAGGGGTGAGAGGATTCACTAGAGACAAAGTGGGGAGCAGACAGGTAGATCTACTGAAATACACTGTTAAGTGGTGCAGCAGGTGAAACATGCTGTGCCATGTGGGTCGGCTCCCTCCCAGAGATTGAACTCAGGCCATCACAACAGTGTCAGTACTGAGAATTAACCCCTAGACCCCCACCATGTTTGTCTTAATACCTCACAGAGAGCAACTGTGATGGTAGATACACAAGTGGCCATGTAGACCGAGTGAGAATTGATGTCTCTTTCACTAGGCATCTCATGCTGATGTTATGGAAAAGGAAGTAGAATAGCCAGGATGGCTAAGATGGAGGCTGTGCATGAACCCAAAGGCATGAGCTCCCCTTTACAGGGTTCATCTAATTACTGCTTCTGGCAAACTTTCCAAATTCAGCAATAGAGTGCCTTAGTTCAGGTTGCTATAAAAAGGCATAGACTGGGTGGATTCTTAACAACAAAAATTTCTCACAATTCTGGAGGTCAGTTCCAACTCTGGGAATTAGAAGGCTGAGATCACAGTGTCAATAAGTTCTCATGAGGGTCCTCTTCTCGGCTGTAGATGGTTAACTTCTCATTGTATTCTCACAAGGTAGGGAGCAGAGAAGGGAAACAAACTTTCTTGTGACCCTTCTAAGGATTCTGATCCCATTAGGAGGACTCTACTTTCATGCTCTTAACAAATCTTAATTACCTCCCACAAACCTCATCTCCTAATGTCATCAAATGGGGGATGAGAGAGTAGGGTTTCCAACATATATATATTTGGGGGGATTAATCCTTCAATTTATAACAGATACCAATTCTTAGCTTCCCGTATGGCATCAGCTCTCAAGAAGACTAGCCAGCAATTGACAACAGCTTGATTACAATGGACCTTTTTGCTGGAATCAGCATATGTTTTGGGTGTAGGTTTGCCTTGCCTTCCTGGAGAATATTGTCTCACAGCTTATAGAGTATTTGACCTATTGGCATAGGAACTGAATAATATTGAGTCAAACCCTTTTATTCAGCAAAGGAGGTGTGGATGTGGATACATAATCATAGGATCTGTTGGCCTTATCAACTACCTCACCACCCAGAAGCTGCCTGCCTAGTAGAGTGATAGAATGATCTGTGGATGATAAAGGAAGTGCCAGTTTGAAGATAACCTGTAGGATGAGGTGTGAGTGCAGCATGTACCTTGATCAGCCATGTTTGCATAGTACTGAGTGTCTGAGAGACAGATTACATAAATACAGGGCCCTTGAGTTGGAAGTGAAAACAACCTATTACTAAGCTTCCCAGTGGCCTTTTATGAGAATGGGCTTCCTGTTCCTATAACTGTGGGTTATAAGTATTCCTAAAGAGGAGCATGTCCATCAAGGAACAGTACTATAGCTTTTGTTAAGCATTAAGCTGCCCTGATACCCCATCACTTAGTTTTCTCAGGCCAAAGAGTCACAAACAAAAACAAACTCTGACTATAAGAAGAAAATAGTGTTCCAGAAGGGAAACTCCAGAAGGAGATAGGTGAGTTGGGTAGAAGGAGTCAACTGCATGATGGTGGATGAAAAGTCAGATTCTGATGGTGAATATAACATAATATATACAGATATTGATTTAAAAGACCATACATCTGAAACCTGTATAATGTTATAACCAATATCACTTAAAAATATAAATGCAATAGTCAAAACAAATAAAAGAGGAGTCATCATCTTGGCAGGGGGGATTGACCCTGGTGAGAGGAAACAGCAAGGCTGCTACTAATGTAGCCGGATATGGAAAAATCTGGCACTTAGGTGGATCCTTTACTTAGTACTCTTTTGCCCAATTTTAAGAGTAAATGGAAAAATATAGCAGTCATGATCTGGGAAGGGCGTGATGAATCAGTCCCCTCAGGGTTGAGGTCTGGGTCACCCACAAATTAAACTACCCACACCAGAATAAACGTACCCTAGCCTAGTATAAGATGAGTCTAGAATGGGTAATAGAGGACTGAAAGAATGAGTAGCAGCTACATCCTTGAGACCAGCTGCAGTGTGATTGTCCCACTGACCTCTTGCTTGTAAACTTCCCCAGGAAAAGAGACCAATAAGAATCTGGGAGGACTTTTCCCCAGAATTTATCTTGTGAAGCAAGTGGTACAAATGTGATGTGGTGCACAGCTGAGACCCTTCCCTTCACAGCTAATATACTCAGATTCTAGACTGTTGTTGGCTGGTAGTTTTCAGCTCAGTGTCTTTCTGGCCTTGCCCTCAATGAAACAGCATCACCTAATCCAAGGTCATGGACTTTCCATGGGGCAGCACACATGGAATAATTGGCCACTTACGGTTATAAAGCTCAGTTCTTTGACTCAGGTGATACAACTCAAAGCAACATCCAGCTCCAGGGAATCCTATGAGAGTAGCTGAGTCCTTTGTTGCAGTTGTTATATGATCAGCTCCTCCATGTACCCATTCCAATTGCATTTACTCCATAGTTGCTGATTCTGAAGGCATTTCATTAGAATTTTCTCTTAGTGAAACATCTGTGTTCAGATCTCAAGATTTTATTTCCTAGGGAATACAAGTGAAGTCCAACCACTTCTTATTCTGGTAGGTCAGGAAATTTCAGAGACCTCATTTGAGCTCATAGACTTACACATAGACCTACAATTGTTGCATTATACGATCCTGGTGTGTTTTTGCTTAGGGGCCACATAGGAACATTACATGCCTTATTTTACGTAGTGCAGTCAATAGCCCTGGGAGGTAATTGAAATTGGTACTTGGCATTTCCAGTGTATAGATGAGGAAACTGAGGCACTGAGAATTCACATAAGTAGGTAGTACCACAGCTAAGGTGTGAATCTCATTGTTTAACTACTGGCGTGCTATGCATTTTAAGTCTTTGGAACACAGGATACTGTATGTTTGCTGGAGACTTCCCAAACCATCTTTATTTTGAACTGTGCGAGACTTTGGGTAATTGTTTCCTAAGCAGTACATGATCCATTCATAAATTTATCTGTGGGGAAGCTAGTCTAGTAGTCATTGTGGTTTATCCTCAGGTGGAGATGGGGAGTCATTTAACTTGGTAAAAGACTTTAAATGACTCATTTGTGTCTTAGAGAATGAAAAAGGTAACATAGAACTATAGTTTTTATTTTATTTGGCTTTCACTACTTCTTGATGCTTTTGACTAAGTTGTAGTTGGAAACCAGGCTTAATTCTTTTGCCTCTTGTTGCCCTGGACAACAGTGAATAATGAATAGAATTTACGTCAGGGAGTGGAGAAAGTTTAAGACCCTCATGAACCCAAAATCTCACATCTATCTGAAGTGCTTTGCTCAAAGCTAACTTTGGCTACATCATGTTGCCAAAGTTGGCATTCAAGCACTACAGTCAACTGTTGAGTGATGGGCAAAAGTATATAATTGCAGCTCTCGTAACAATTTCAGCAAATTGATGATGATTAAATGGGAAGACGTTAGCCTTTGCTAATTACAGAATGCACATCAAACCCTGACCATCAGGGTAGTTACTGGGGTGGAGTCTTTTGGTGCTGTCTATAGTTCATTGCATTTGTGAAACTTCTCTTCACTCTGCCTGATATTCACCAGTGATGGTTATTGTCCATGGTTTGAAAAGTGGCCTATACAGGGGAAAGCTACCAGCGTAACTTTTTAAATAGTCAAAAGTCTGTAGTTTCCTGAAATAGCTCAGTCTAACATTCTCAGAAAGGTGTAAAAGGCCGTTTTCCAGGAATTGTTTTTTGCTTCTGATTCTTGCTTCTAGTGACATGTGTGCTGGGATCTTATTTCCATGCTCAGCAAGAAAGAGGTAAAAGCAAAATAAAATTAACAGAAGAGGCCACAAAACATAGCCAGAACAGATGTTCCCCTTGTTCTCCTCCCTTTATCCATGTCCCACTAACCTCACATATTGGTAGTAGCTTTTACACTGGGATTTATTTCTGGATTAATTTTTTTTAAAGATTTATTTATTTGTGCATACAGAACTGGGGTACAGGCCAGAGGTGCAGGGGCAGTGAGAGGATTCACCAGAGACAGAGTGGGGAGCAGAGTAGGCCGACTGACGAAGTACACTGCTGAGGGGAGCAGCAGGCAGGTCAGGAGAGGTCTGCTGCGCCATGTGGGTCACCTCCGGGGCAGGCAGGGATGAACTCACGCAGAAGTGGCTTTCTATTCTTAGTGCTGCGCTTTGACCCGCTGCACCACCAGGGAGGGCCCTGGATTAAAGTTTTTAACTGCTAGGACTTGTTATCCTGTTACCAATATTTCTTAGATGTTTCTACTAAAAGTTAAAAAATCCCTACCATATAAATTCAAATTATTGGGGTTTGATGATGAAGTATCTTTTTCTTGGTGTGAACCATGAAGATAGTTAACCTTTGCTTTTTTTCTATCACTATTTCTTGAAATTTGGAAAGTCCATCTATGGATTAAATCTGCTCCCCACACATCAGTAGAATAACCATAGCTGACAGTCACTGTCTGTGACTTTAAGTTACATTAAAAAACAAACCCCAGTGTTGTTATTAAAATATGATTGAGGGGAGATGGCTAAAAGAGCCCTGTGATATCCTAGAGTGGTGATTACGTGAGTGTGCATGTGTTTATATATTTGTAGAAATTCATCAGAATTCATCACTCACCACAATAAAACAAATTAATATTTTCTAGTTTTGAAGAGTCTTATTTTAAAGCACTTGGAAGATGAGACCTGCAAGGAACAGAATTTTAAAAAATTTGTTTATAGCTATTGAAGTACCATTGTGTCATATCTGTGCCAGTGTTCTGACAATACTGGATTTGCCCCTCAGATATAGTCACCATAGACTATATGCTCCCACCACAAGAATCCCTAGTCCTCCCCAATATTTCATTATGTGCTACCCCTACCTCTCTTCTTATCCCTTGCCCTCTTCCCCCTCTGAAAGCTACAGATCTAACAGTTCTCAAATGCTGATTTTAGAGTTTGTCAATCCTTCAGGACACCTAAGTGGCACCATCTGGTATTTATCTTTATTTTCCTGGCTTATTCTATTTAGCATAATAGGTAAAGAACAGAATTTTAAAGAATAAAGTGCTATGGAACTACAGTATATTATGATTCAGAAATACAGCTAGTATATTGGGTATACATCATTATACTAGCTGTATTTGATGGAATCAGAGACTGCCATAAGGAAGTCTGTCATCGAGCTGGTGAGAACACCTTGTAAGACTGTAATAAGGGCTAGTATATTTGGTATACAAAGTGGATTGTCCTCCTCCCTCTGGCCTTGGATCTTTGCAGCTCTGCTTCAGTCCCTCAGTCTGGTGCCAGAGAGGGAGTCTCGTTGTGCAGGGATGATGCTTATCTCTACCATTGCTCTAGGACTTGGAGGTTTAATTCTAGGCCAGTGAACCAGCAGATCTTTCTCAAAGTTTGTCACCTAACTACACTGTCATGAATAACACATATTGTCCCTGAGATGATCGTGGGCAAAGTTTCCAACACTTGGAGGAGAATTCGATGGAATCAGAGACTGCCGTAAGGAAGTCTATCATCGAGCTGGTGAGAACACTTCGTAAGACTGTAATAAGGGCAAGAACAGGCTAGAAACTTACCTTCCTGCTAACACTTTGTTGGGTGTTTTGTAAGAGAAAACTGCTAGTGCTGGCAGATAAGTAAAGAGAGAAGTAGGAAAACTGTTCTGTAAGTTCCAGAGTAGGCTGATGATTCAAACGGGCTTAAATGACACCCGGACAATGTCAAGTTAAAATATATCCTGACAGAGTCAGAAAAGACATTAGAGTCTTGTGAACCAAGCTGGCTTCCTTTTGCTCTTATGCAATTAGCTTTCTTCTGATTTTACACTATTCCATTTGTTCCCATTGCTTGCTACTTGGAGATAACTCCTCTTTCTCTTTCTTTATTTCTATAACTTCTATTTCTATTACTTTTTCAGACCTTTCCCTCTGATTGTTAAGTTCTTTCCTTGGACTTACTCTGAACTACTTTGGGTGCAAATTTTTGCTTTTCTTCCATCTCTCCATCAGTTGCTACTTCACATTTTGTGTTTCTCACCACTTAAGCCCGTGTTGGCCTCCCCTTCCTGTTGAACACACAGCTATGACTTTCCATGTGGCACTATGTAATTTTTTTTATTACGAAGTTTATTTTTACATCATTTTGCACATTTTTTTTTTTCCATCTCGATTGTAATCCCCACGGGTTTCCCATCACCAAATGGCACTATGTAATTTTTAACCTCATCCCTTAAGTGGTTCACATGAAAGGTTTATTTCTTCAAACTCCTTGGAAGGAAAACATCACCTTCATTTTGTATCCAGTTTAGGGGATAGGTCAGTGGTTTAGAGGTATTAGATAAACAAAGTATACCTGTGGAAATGAAGAAATTATGTAGTCTAATCTCCCATAATACCAGGTACTCAAATCTTGTGTTGAAAGTTAATTCCTGTTGATATTGGATATAGGAGGAGATTCAGATCTTAAACTTAAATTTTCAGTAATCTCCCTCTTAAAAGCTATATTCTTTATTTATTCTTAATTTCTTTTTTTCAACTAAATCTTTTTTTTTTTTTTTTAACAAGAGGCTGTCTGTGAGTGTGTAGGAAATCCTATACCCAGTATAGCTTTCCAGTAAATACAAGTTTTAAATAATGCAATATGGATACAGCTCATTATAGTCTCTAAATAATTACTGGGACCCTTCAGCAAGGGAAATCGTTTTCTGATGGATCATTAGAAACACATTGTGGTAGACTTTTAAACCATTAATAATCACAGAGACAGTCTTAATTGCTTTTGAAGTGAAGTCTTTTTTTGCAATCTGAAAAACTATTTGCTAATTCTTCTGTCTTCCCAGCTTAAATTTTCTTAAATGGATTTGCTTAAAATGGGCATACTTGTGCTTTAAAAAGTTCCCAGGGATCTTCCATCTATCTACAAATACAAAAACAGCAGTAATGACTGACACTCACCCTTCTCCCCACTGTCAGTTCTGTGGACTATTTCAGGTTCCCTCATTCACATGCAGTAGAAGTAATGTGAGGGTTAGATTCCACTCCCTTTAATCTGAAATACTGACTGAGCTCCAGACCACTTAGCAGTCTGCCAAATGGGAGGGGCAAACAGCGATGTAATTTACTATCCACATTTTATAGTTTTCCCTTTAAAAACTTGCTTACACAGTTCCTGTATTTTTATGAACTGGAGAGTGAAGTGGCTTTTAAATGCAGCCCTGACTGGGCAATAACCGGAAGCCCAACACAGCTGATATGCTGCCCTCCCTGGGATGAGACTATGAGACTGAGAGAGATAAGAGGCCCTGGGAATAAAGGTGTCAGGAGAGCATGAGGGAGATACAGGCAACACAAGTTCCAAAATGGGAAGGACAGAAGGTCATGGATGGCCGGCACTGCCGACATTTGAGAGCACCTAGATGACGATCATGTCATACTAGTCAGGTAGCAGCATTTACTGAGCACTGACTCACTGCTGGGGAGTTTCTTCGCTATTACCCTGTCTGAACCCTGGTCTCCTAGATATTCAGCCAAAAGAACCTCTGGCTTCACATACTGTCTTTACCTCTAAACAGGCCTGGGCTTGGTCTTGGAAAACTGGATAAGAGGTGGGATTCCTGAAGCCTTACCCTCAGGAAATTGGTCTTTACTACTGGACCTTTCTCCTCACACCTTGCCTGCATGCTCAGTTGCCTCATGTTTTTCAGCAGTTTTCATTGTCTGTTCACTTCTCCGTTCATTTCCAATTCTATCTATTCATGGAGCAGTTACTGAACAACAGGGGAAGACACGTAGTGAAAAGATGCTGCATTAGTCAACACTGTCAGGGAAACAGGATCAATAGGAGATCTGTGTGTCCACCTGTCTGTCTGCCTGCCTATCATCTGTCAGCTCTCTAGGTTTGTTTATTTTACAGAATTAGTTATGGAGGATTGCAGCCCTAAAATTTGCTCAGATAACTGGAAGGTTAGAGACTGAGGAAAGCATTGATATTACAATTGGAGATGGAAGGCAATCTGCATGCCCCCTTCCCTTTTCCTGGGAACCTCAGTTTTTTTCTATTAAGGCCTTTAACTGACTGGGTGAGACCCATTCACATTATGAAGAATAAACATCTTTGCTCAGAAATCGCTAATTTAAATCTTAATATCACTTAAAAAGTATCTGGGTCCCATGGCCTAACTAATCTGACACATAAAATCGATCATCACAAAGGCTATGAATCTTATAAAGGAAAGTAATATGGATCTTTGTCCTCAATGAAGATATATTTAGGGAGTCATTAATATAAAAAAATGAATATGAAAAAAAAATTCAGAACCATACAATGAGTTCTGTATCAGCTATAAATGAATTTTGGGAATCCAGTGGAAGTGGTGATTAATCTTGATTGGGGTAGTGAAAATACCTTTTTAAGGGTGGGTAATTTGCAGTGGATGTTGAAAGTTAAGTAAGGAAATTGCTAAGTGAAAAAGGTAAGGTATGTGAAGGAGAGACAAATGCTAGGGTCCCTGGAAACAGAATTTATTCATGAGTTCATATATTCTCTAAAATCTTGTTGAGTGCAATTGCTGATAGAATGCAAAGACGTGCCTCTCTGCTCAGAATGAATAAAGATAATGGTTACTATTTGATAAGTGCTGTTTGCCTTGTACCAGGTAGTATGCCAAGTGTTTAGAGCCATTATCTCAATTATTATCACATTGCCTGTGGGAAGGTTCTCAGTGGAATAATCAGCTGGCAGAGTATATCAACTGACTATCAGGAGCCTACTGAGCATGCTCCTGGGGTACAAGAAGGAGAGGGGGCAGAGAGAATAGGGCTGAAGAACTTACTGTGGGAATAACAGAGAATAATCTCTAGCCTAATCTGGAGTGGGCAGGATGTGAGCCCAACCTTAGATCACACCCCAGATGATTCTACAGCTATTCTGGTATATATGAAAGCATGTGCGATAGTCCCCAGGAAAATGGAATCTGTACTAGGCCTCTCTTTGATTTTCTTGTAGATTTGCTTCTACTAAAATAATTATCCCAAGGAAATTGAGTATTAGAGAAGTTAAGGGAATTTCTCAGAATTCTACAGCTTGTAAATTGAGCTTCAACCTGTGACTCTGGTGTTGCAACTTGTACCTTTCCACATATCCAAACTGCTTTAACTCCCAGACCAGTGAACAAAATAGTACTTGCTATGATATGAGTATTTATATGCAACCCCCCCAGCCCCCAATAGTAATTAGGAGGTGGGGACTTTAGAAAATACTTAGGTCATGAGAGGGAAGTCTTCATATAATGGAATTAATGACCTTATCAAAGAGACCTCACAGAACTCTGTCAGCCCTCCTACCATGCCACATGAGATTACATAAGGAAGTCTGTGGTTCAGAAGATGGTCCTCATTCAACTATATTGGCACTTTGGTCTCAAACTTCTTTGTATCTAGATCTATGAAACATAAATTTCTGTTGTTATACATTACCTACCTGTCGTATTTTTTAAAGCAGTCTCATGGACTAAGACAGTGATGTGAACAGGTGAGTGCCAAGAAGTAGGCTCATTTCTGAATCTTTCAGGCAGATGATGGTGTGATGTGTTTCACAGGAGGTTTGCGTAAAGCCATAACATTGCAAGGTGTGTTGGAGCCAGGGGATCAGGAGCCTCTGAAGCTGATGAAGCCAGACAAAGACAAAGAGAATGGAAATGGAGAGGAGAGAGTTAACATAAGAATATTCTCTAAGTACAGAAGGCAGAAGTTTGTAACTGCCTTGTAAAATGTGGAATGACCTAGATGTCAGGGCATTTAGTCGCAAGCAGAGAAACACCTCAGCTTATTAAAGGAGAAAAAGGACTATGGAAGAGGATTTCCTAGGCCATAGGATTTCCAGGACATCTGGAAAGGCTTCTGCCTCATGACCTAGAGAAAGGGAGATTCTGGCTTCTACTTTGGGGGTGGATGTTGGAGGAATTTCTTAAATATAGAAAACATGTTTACAAGATTCCAGTGGCCACAAACATGCCTATGCGTTGAAGGAGAGGAAGGTGAAGATGAAACATGGTGAAGGAGAGGGAGAAATTGGAATCGACTTCCAGCTTTCTTACTTGATAAAAGCGTAATTGGAGGTGCTTTGACTAATTTAAGAAATATGGCAGGAAAATAAATTTGTGGGGCTAAAACACACATTACCTTACTTTGACTACAGTGAAAGGAAGATATCCACAGTACATTGGTGTGGGGATAGCTGCACAGTCGACACTTAGAAATTTGGGTGCTATGCCCAAGATGGTGGGTGGAGCAGAGATCCAAATGGTGGGAATATAAAAGGTTGATCAGGTAGTACATGACCTCGATGAGGTCTCTATGGAGGGCACACAGAAGAGGAGAAAATTACCCACTGATTTTGAGGGGAATCAGTCAGGGAAGGAGAAGGAGAATTCCAAGACTGAGAAAGCTACAGTGTCATGAAATCAAAGGTACAAGGGAAGAAGATTGTGGTCAAAAGAGTGAAATGCCCAAAGAAATGAGAGTGAAAGCTAAGCATTACTGGGCTTGCAGTTATGAATTCATTGGTTGTTTGCAAAACGGTCTTCTGCTTCAGGCTAAATTTATGATACTAAACATCTTCCATCTTCCACACAGTATACAGCTGTCATTCTTTTGTTTCCACCCAATCCTCAGCTTTCCTTCTTTTATCCTCCCAGGACCCTTCTCAAAGCCACTTTACCCTACGTTTTCTAACAATCCCTTCCCCAAACCACCACTTTATTTTAATTTCAGTCCCAGTCTCACTGGAGCTTCAGTTCCCACCTCCTTTGCAGGCCGTGTCCTCTGTTCTTTTTTGGTGTTTGTCCAATAGTAGGGTCACTTATCTAGCACCCCATATCATGCCAACTTCCAGTTTATTTCCTTCCTCTCCCTATTCCTGGATATACTGCCTAATCACCAAGAGCACTCCTGTTTTGTCCAGAGTTCTGCCATTACTTCATCTACAGGTACATGCAAAAATGCTCATCATCACTTATAAGAAAATGCAAATCAAAACCACAAGGAGATATCACCTTACTCTTGTGAGAGTGGCCTATATAAAAAAGACAAGACAACAAATGTGAGAATTTGGCGAGAAAATAAAAACACTCATTCACTGTTGGTATGAATATAATTTGATGTATATTTCCTATAAAGGAAATACTGTGGAGATTCCTTAAAAAAATAAAAATAGAGGGCCTTCCTGATGGCACAGCTGGTTAAAGCATAGCACTATGAAGCTAGGTGCAGCTGCTTTAGCACCAGTTCAATCCCCAGCCAGGGAGCTGACCCACATGGCACAGCAGATTCACCCGCTGCTCCCCTCAGCAGTGTACTTCATCAATCTGCCTGTTCTGCTCCCCGCTCTACCTCTGGTGAATCTTCTCACCACCCCTGCACCTCTGGCCTGCACCCCAGGGCAGTATGCATAAATAAATAAATCTTAAAAAAAAAAGGAAATCCCATATGATGCAGCAGTGTCACTGTTAGGTATTTATCTAAAGAATATGAAAGTACTAATAAAACAGATGTACATACTCCTTTGTTCGTAGCAGCATTATTCACAATAGCCACACAATGGAACCAATGACAGATGAATGGATTAAGAAGTTTTACAATATATACTCAATGAAGTACCACCCAGTTACTAAGAAAGAGGAAATA
>NW_004567108.1:22593361-22618129 GCF_000260355.1 Condylura cristata | reverse complement strand
AAAAAGTCAAAGTGAAAAATGATTACTGGATGGAATATCAAGAACTGAAGAAAACAAACTGGCGAAGCACATGAAAAATAACTCTTTAGACTCAGGAAAAATATATCTGTTTACCAGAGAGAAGAGGGGGAGGGAGAAGTGGGGAGGAGGCTGGAGTTTGGGGGAAGGGTGAGCAAAGCATGTGTACATGTGGGGTGTGAAGTTGTACACCCACAAGTACATAGTTATGTAAACCACTGAAATTAATAAAATTTGAGAGAAAAAGTCTATCTTGCACAGACATAGATAGAAATATGGATGAGTTGATTTGATAATTTAGGATTAGGTAAAACATGCTTGGAATGGGGGCAAGTAGAAGAATATTTGAGTTATCAGTTGATAATTGTGGAAGCTGATGAGTACATGAGGCCTCCATGTATTATCTAAGTTTGTATATGTTTAAAATTTTCCATAAAAAAGATTTAGTGAAAACAAGCTTCAAATGGGTATAAATAAATAAAATGAATCAATATAAAGAAAATTACTAAGAAACATTTGCACAGATAATGCAAATATGGAATATGAGGAAGAAGACCATGAAGGTGACATTTGAATGCCTGATGGGGGAAACACTAAGATCAGTGTTTCTGTAAGTGGGGGTACAGAGCACGAGGGCAAGCTTGCCTGGGGGTGGGGGGGAAGCATCTTAGCCATTGAATAGTTTAGGCCTGACACTCGTGGGGGAGGAGATCACGTGGCTTCCGGGATATGAGAGGGTGGGAAGCAGGACTTCAATTAGAGTTTCTAGAGAGCCACCTGGGGAAGGGGAAGCTGCCTCTCAGGCTGCAGAATGAGGATCTGCAATAGAGTTGCTCACCACTATCTTAGCAGCCCAGTAGTTTTTCAAGTGACTCTAAAAGCCCTCATAGGTACTTGAATTTTCTACAAAACAAGGAAAGTCTTTACTGTTAACCAGTGAAGCTGTAACTACCCATTACACTTATTTGTCTTAAAAAAAAAAAACAAAACTCTTAAGTGCAAATAAATCCTTGAAATATGACTGGAATTTATGCTACTAGAAGGTAAGGGTGGGCGGGGCAGGAAACAAAAGGAGGGAGGAGGGCCAGGGATGCTTGGGTAAAGGATTGTGGGTGCTTTTGTGGTGGGTGTGAGGTGGCAACATACATCTGAGGAGGTGTGAATCTATTCCCCTAAATCATATACAGTGTGGTAAACCAGTGTAACCTCAAGAAAGAGAAGAAAGGAAAGGAGGGGAGGGAGAGAAGGCAGGGAGGGAAGAAGGAAAGAAGGATGGAAAGGAGGAAAGCAGGCATAGATACGATGTTAAAAAAATAAAAAATAGTTTCAAGGAGGATTTTTATTGAAAGAAATTTCATTGCTAAAATGTTAGATGAAATAAGTACTAAAAAATAATAGCCGTTTACTTTCTGGTGTGTTATGCGCTTGCAGCTACTTTTATTGTTGGGTATTCGTGGAATATACTGCAGGTTGGTGAATATTGACTCCATCTCGAAGGGAGGACATTTTGTTCTTTGCAATAGAATGTTGTTAGGATTTTATCTCCCCTTGTTTGATTAAGGTAGTTCACACACACACACACACACACACACACACACACCCCACTTTTGCATACATGTTAAGGGGTTCAAAAAATGAGAGCTCCTTGTTTAAATCCTGGGCAAACCCCCAGGGGAAGAGGACCTTAAAGGGAAGAATGCTCATTTGTGTTTAGCAAACAGAAGACTCATTTTGGCTTTTGGAAATGGCAAGCAATGCTGTCACTGAGACTGTGTATTCTTCAGGCCTCTAATGTCAAATTTTGACCTTCTTATGCCAGTCCAGGAGGAATTATCAAAAGTTACTCATTTAAGTCTGACTCAAAGTCTGTTATCCCATAAAACACTTAATATGTCCACATAACACAAATTGAATTTTATTTTATATATTTAAAGTAAACCCTGTGTTGAGACACTTATTCAGCAATTGCCAACTGTCCTGCCATATTTGAGAAGAAGAGAGGGGACTAACATTCACTGAGTGGGACTTACCAGGTGCTCTATGTGTAACTCGTTTAATCAACAAACACAGTATTGCTGTCAGAAAGCTAGTATTCTTCCTGTTTGAATGATGCAAAAATAGATTCGGAAAGTCTAATAAATTTGCCAGTTAATGAGTGGTTGAGACAGTATTGAAATCTCTGCGTCTTCTAAGTCTTTGCATAACAGTAAACAGTCTGTATTTGTTGCTTTTTTGGCTACTTTGTTTCCATTTCTCTCACTTTTTGAAAATTATTCCCTGTTCCCACACTACCTTTCCCCCCTCCAGGCAGTGAGGTTCCCTGGAAACTATTAATCAAGGTACCCTGCCTCTTGATTTGAACTTGGAAAATTAGTCTGAGTTGTTTGAATGCAAAGACGCAAAGATTGACAACTTAGTTGGAGCTAATTCTTTCTAGTATTGGCACCATGAGTGAACTTGCTGTCAGTGCCTTCTACCCAGGCCCCTGAGATGCTTTGCTGGTTCCCTCAATTTCTCTTTGGTGCTATGAGCTATTTAGTAACCTTTAATAAACTCATTTCTTAAGGTTATGTAGTATTATGGACTGAATTGTGTTCCCCCAAATTAGTATGTTGATATTCTATTGCCAGTGTGATGGGGCCTTTGGGAAGTAATTAGATTTCAATGAATTAATCAAAGTGAGGTCCTCATGGTAAGATTAATATCCTTATAAAAAAGAGACACCAGAGACTCACTCAAGAACTACTCTTCCCTCCCTCCCTCCCTCCCTTCCTCCTGCCCATGTGAAAGCATAGCAAGAAGGCTGCTATCTACCGGCCAGAAAATGAGCCCTCACTGGGGAACCAAATTGTCCAGTACTTTGATCTTGGACATCTCAGACTCCAGATCAGTAAGAAATATATTTCTGTTGTTTCAGCCAGTCAGCCTAGGGTATTTGCTGACTAAGACAATTACTGTTGCTTGCTCTGGAAGGACTGACTGCTATACTTGAAGACTACTAAGAAGACATATTTTAGCTTTTAGTACCTTGGCTCTGAGATGGGGGAAAAAGGACAGAGGTTAAACCAATAGATTTAGTGGTTTACCATTATCTGTAGCAAGAAAACTTTTGTGAGTAAGAAGGGAGTTGGAACTATCTCATAGGATAAGATTTAGGAATTATTTATGGGTTATAATTATTTGGACTCTTCTTATATCTTTGTATGCTTTTCATTTCAAACTTCATTGTGATTTGACTCTAGTAATAAATCAATGTGGAGTTAGAAAGTAAGTTGGCTCACGATAATTTCTCCTTTAGGGCACAGAATTGGTGAAATTAAAGTTAAACTCTAGAAAGTGGACCATGGGGAAGAAAAGCTGCACTAAAATGGGCATCAATATTTGCTTTGGTCTTAAACAATGTAAGAAATTCCTAATGCAGGAATTACTTCACTGGCTTCTCGTCACCTCTTCCTAACATAGGTTCATCTTTTATTTTTAGTTTTGTTTTGATCTAACTGTCTTAGCTTTTGAATAGTGCATTCCATAAGATGATTCAGTTCTTAGAAATCAAGCTAGGTGAAGATGAAATGTAAGATTTTATTAAACCTTTCATCTGCTTTGAAAGATACACAGCTGCCCAGGAATATTTCTTGTCACTAACTTTCTGATCCATATTAGTTACAGAACGTCTTGAGTTTGATGATATCCTAGCTTAACAGACAGGGAAGTAGAGGCTCAGAGGAGTAACTGGCTTTTCAATAATTATGTAGCTAGTGAATGCCTGAAGAGGAACTTGAACACAAATTTTCAGATTCTCAGTTCTGCCTACATTCTACTTACACCAGCTGCCAACTAGTCTAACAAGCCAAGAGAATAAAAGCCATTCCAATTTAACCTAAGCTAAAGAAAAATATGGAAAAGAAGAACAGAGAGTTTTCAAAGTACTTAGTTTCACTGAGTAAAAAGGGAGACTTGGAGCCCTGCGAATGAAAGAGGCAGAGAGGAAATGCTTTCTGAAGAATTGCTTTTAAGTCTATTGCCAATTGCTTTATGCTCTAGACATGCAAGCGCTTGCATGTTTATTCGATGGGCTAAACCATTCCTTTTAAGGTGACTGAAACACTGTCTCATTTCCTTGTGAACAAAATTTTAAAAGGAATCCCTTCCCCATTCCCCCTTGAAGTTTGTCACATGCATTCTGTTTGGTTTGAGGATCTATGCTGAAAACAAGAGGAACTGGGACTTTGTCTTATTTTTCAAACTGATTCCTGAGTAGTCCTCTTTGGAGAAGTGAGCGTTGTCTGCGCACCTGCTTCTTTTTCCAGGTTTGGGGGAAACATCCGGGGTCTGCTTTGGAGAGCCTGACTTTCTGGGTAAGCCCGCCCTAGGTCAGGATGGTTTGTTTTCAGTGTATGGCCAGCTGTTGCAAGATTACTTTTTCTGGATTGGCAACCACAGTTTTGAAGCCTGAGGCAAAAGGCTGAAAGTAAAAATGTAAAGAAAAAGGTCAAATAACATTTTGTCAGATTATCTACTTTCTGCTGGAAACAGGGACATCTACAGGGACGTTCTCTAGTATCCCTGTTGTGTAAACACACTCCTCTAAAGAACATATGATGAAAAGTCATAAATATTAAGTGAAAACATATTCCTCTCCTTTCCTCTAGGCAACAAAAGCTAATATTGAAAAGGAGCAGAACAGTTAAAATTTATATTCCTTCTGAGTAAGGAGATATTTCTTGATAACAAAAAGGATTCTGGGCTAGGCTCTCACATCCCTTTGTGTGTAAAGAAAATGATCAAAGCAAACATTTTGGTAAGGAAAATGATTTTGGGGCCATCCTTACCATAATGGGCTACTGAAGTTGTGTAATTAGTAGTTGCAGAATTTAAAGCAGGGCTTTAGGAATACAGTCTCCATAGTTGAAAGCATTTGCCATGTCATAGGAATTTGCTGTCATAAAAATATTCACCGAATTCTCTTTGAAACAAAGAAAAATGAATATAATAAATATCAAGTTCAGTAATTGACAGGTATTTTGTAAATTTGACCATTTCCTCCTTGTTTTAGATTATACTTACAACCTTTCCAGCTCCCAAATCCCTGTGATTTTAAATAAAGGTCAACAATATAAATAGACCTTTCAAAGCAATTCATAATCATATTTCCCTGTAGAATGATACATATTTTTGCATAATAGTTTCTGGTTCTTTCCATAGATCTATGGGCTTTCTAATATTTAGTCATACTATTTTATGTTAAGCTTTTTTCCATGTCTCTCAACATTAAAATCTCCCATGTTTTTATGTTGTGTTAACTAAAGCTATTTTAAATGATTATGTAATATTTTAATTTCATTTAACTTGCTAGCTTCTACTATTGACCACTTAGGTAGCTTTCAACTTATTATATTATCGAAATATAGCTGAATATTGTAGATGACATTGCATTGAATATCTTCATGTCTATCACTTTTTAATTTTAATAATAGTTGAAGAACATACTCATAATAAAATTTCCCAAAGTGGCATAAAGTTAAAGATTATGATTGTCTTTGTGGTTTGTGCTATATGTGGACGTATTACTTTCTAAAATGTTTGTATAATATGACATGATTTTATCTTATGTATATTGAGTATTCTCGTTTGTTTTAATTTGTGTTTCTTTGATTATTGCTGGGAAGAACATTTGTGTTTGTTGTGTTTATTACCTGTGAATTGTCTATGACAGCTTAACTTATTTTCCCATTTAATAGTTTCTCTGAGGAAGCGAACACTTTGGCCTTTGGGCTCTTGCCTATCTTTTCTAAAATGGTCTTCAGGCCAGGAACGTTAGAACAATTTTTAAGTGAGATTTGTCTGAAGCCATCTCATTACATTGCATTTTAGCCAAAACAACTATTTGTACTAAGAGGAATCTGTCCCACCTTCTTACTAAAATGAGAGATCTCTGGTTTCTGTTCTGATTAAGGTTATTAATTCCAGGTCCAGGCTCCACCCTATGACCTCAGCTAACCCTAATTACCTCCCAAGTGTTCCATCTCTAAATGCTACCATCACGTTGGAGATTAGGACTTCAGCATTGAATGGAGTGGGGAGCAGAATTGGGGCAAGGGTGGGGGGTCAGGCACCCAGTCCATAACATTTTTTTTCTCCCTCGAGGCACTTTAGCTTCTACCCAAGTCCATACCCGCCTAATAAAGGGGAACTTAATGAGTGCTAAAGATAAAGATAAAATTTATTTTATTATTTTTTATTTTTTTACAACAGTTTATTTTTACATCATTTTGTACATTTTTTTAAGATAAAGATAAAATTTTATGATCATATGATTGAATCACTAGATATGAAACAAAGTGAAGCAAATAAATGTACTGATGGTGACGTGTGGTGTTCTGAATTTAAGAACCCATTTTAGTGATAGAACATTTTTCGTCTTGTGACTTGTGCATTCTGAATTGTACATCCCTGCCTTTAACTACAGGGACAGGGCTTCTTGGCAAGGATCTTTCTCTACCTCTTAATATGTACTCTCCTCCCCCTGTGTCTTGCCTTTATTTCATTTCATACACCCCTTGCCTTAAGCTCCCATATAGCAACTGGCATCAGGCTGTTACACATCTGGCTATTTATTTATTTTCTTTTGTGACTCAGAAATGAATCAATATCCTGGCAAGGAGTTAAGAAGGCTGGTTTTTACAAAGAGATGTTTTGTAGGTAAATGCAAGTATGATAACTAACTCCAGCTTGTTTATTTATATGTTCTTGATTAGAAGAGCTATACAATCAGAAAAGTAAGAAAGTAAAATTCACTTCAAATACTGTTTCCTCCAGATACTTACTATTAACTTTCAGTTATATTTTACCCTAAGTTTAGAAAATTGCTATTAATGCTTTGCCTACTTGTTTGTCATTCTAGCATGAATATTCTATTCTGCATAGTCCATGGTGTGCAATGTTCATGGAACCAAATCTGTTTTGATTATATGGGAGAAGTTATTGGAGTCAGGGCTTCATAGGTTTACTGAGATAGTCAACACATCAAATCCTTGTTTTGGACACTCTTTTGGAAAACTTGTAACAATTCAAGGAAAGTAAGGATATATATTTAATGCAACAAGACTATTAGGGTTTTAACTACAATTTGAAATACCAAAAAGACAATACGAATCATTTTAAGAATGGAGAGGCAGGACCTTTGCCCAGAAGGGATTTGACCAGTTGGCCTCAGTGTCTGATTCATGCCCATGGACAATTTTGTCACTTCTCTTTTCTTGAACTAAAGAGAGAGAAGTTATTATGTCAGCTCTGGGCTACAACAGTGATTGAACAAGTGTAGCATTCTCTCTTGGTAAGGCACTGTACTTCAACAAGGAGTAAACATTTTGTGCTTTTACATTTCAAATTTTCTAGAAAATTCACTCCTCTGTTTCAGGCCAAATGAAGAAGAAAGGTACCTTCAACCCAAAGCATTAGAATCTTCTCAATGCAAAAGGAAACCAGGGCACAATTGTTTTGGCTTGTTTCCTTGGTATTTAGGAAAGGAGAGAAAGACTGGAAGGCATATGACATTTATTTTTTAATTTTTTTTTTTTTTAGTTTTTCACTAGAGGGGACTAATCTTATTTCCATGTCTATGTACCCTGTTAGCTGCTGCAAATTAAATTATGATTAGCCCTTCCCTTTAATTGGTCATGTAATAAACTCATCTTAAAACTAAGACTTGGTGGTTCAGAACACAAATGTGGAGCAGATTGCCTGCATTTGAATACTGACTTTGCTTTTTATGGGCTTTGAGTCTTTGGGTAAGCTACCAAAGATCTTTCTGCCATGTTTTCCACATTTGTATTTATCGGAGTTTCTTGTTTTTCTAATAAGTAATGAGTGAGTTAAAATGTTTAAAGCACTTCCGGTGATGCTTAGAACAAAGTAAAATCTATAAGAATGTTAATTAGAAATTCGGCTCCCCCTTTGTCACTTAGTGAACCAGAGGTACAAGTAACTGGGAATGGACTGAGGACATACAGCTTACTTGGAAATCTCATAGTAAACAGTTGCCAACGTTTTTGTGGCAGGATAGGTGGTAAGAAACTAGCAGGTTAGGGATGATTATTACGTGATTATACAAGTAACTGGGTTTATTTGCTTGGCAAGGTATGCTGGACTGATAGCAGCGTAAGTGGGGAAACTAAATGATCATTTGAAGGGTGATTGCTATTTCTCAGGTTAATTATCTGGACTGTAGTCGAATTGTTAAAAGAGGTAAGCTGAGCCTGGAAATAGGTTGAAGATTCCCAGCGATTTTTCATGCTTGTTAGGGTTTTACAAAAATCAGACATGATTTTCTTCTTCTGTTCACTGTTTCTGTTACCATTTTTGTTGTTGCTGCTGGCACATAAAACATTTGTGATAAACTGGATCAAAGAAGTAGATTATTGCAAGTGGGAAAGCTCAAACAACCAAGAGAAAAGGCTTAGAGGATCAGGAACTGGGAAGCAGGGACTGTGGATGATCACTTCAGCGTCATTAAGCCTCTCCAACCCTTGTTCATATTCCAAAAGGAAGGATTTCATTGGGTTGGCTTAGGTGATGTGCCCACTACTTGGCTAGAAAAGGACAGGACTTATAAACTGACAACCACATCTGACTGTATCTGGTGGAAGAATTCCTCCAACGCAGCATCCGGGTGCTATTACCTGAAGAATTAAGAAAAGAATCAGAGTATTATTTTATGATTACTACTCTAGATTGCCTCAAGCAACTGAGAAAGACAAATGGCAGAGGAATTAGAGATCCTGAAAACTTTACCTTTAATCTTTCTCCCTAATAATCATAGTTCCATGAACTATACTTGTGTAGCTCACACATGTTTGTTGTGTAAGGGCCTCTAGGACTTCCAGAATCCTTTAGCAGCTGGCATTCAGCTGACTGGGCAGCTCAAAAGTCATAACCTTTCCTTGATCTGGAAGGATGTCTTGGGTCAGTTCCTGAAATTTTAGTATAGAGGGTTGCTTATGCATTTAACATTCATCTTTGACTACAACTCTGGTATATTATCATTTTGGATGAGCAATCCATCTAGATTCTGTCTTCTCTTGTAATTGTAAAATGAATATAAGGAATATATAGTAACAGTAAACTCAAAATTAGTGTGGGTAATAGGAATTTCATCACAAAATAGGATGATAAAGCCTCAGCAATTAGTAGATTATTCATAATTAATAAAAAAAATGTTGCCAGAATTTTGTGCAATGAAAGTATATTTTTTTTTCTGTGGCAATTGAATATGTCTGAAGTGCTAGAAGAGTTTTTACTCTTATATTGATTGCATGTTTTGCCTTGTTTCATGGTAAACTCCGTCAGACCACATTTTAGATCAAGGTGGGAAAACAAGAAGGAAATGAATGAATGAAGGAATGAACAAATGATGAATAGCTAAGCACTGAAAAAGTACATTCTTAATAATTGCATTAATTACCTAATTTGAAGTAATGAAAACTGCCCAGAGTTCTATAAAATGGTTCCTTTGACCCCATTCATTTTCAACAGGTAAACTAGGAATTAGAAGACCTGAGTTTTGTCTTGGTTCTGCTTCTACCAAAGCCTAAGTAAGACACTGGGATCATTCGAGTAATCAGTTGGCCTAGAAGGAAATTTCTACATGATATGATTAACCCTGCCCAACTGAATACCTTTAAAGCACTTATCAGTTGTCCTCAACTACTTAGCTGAATCAACCAAAACCATAATCTGGAGCTACTAGTACATCCATGTCTGACCAAGTGACTTCTCTCATTTTAGTAAATATTCCTTAAAAAAAAAATATATATATATATATTTATAATACATATATATATACATGCATGTATGCATGCATACAGACACACACACACACACACACACACACATATATTTGATTAAAATCTCTCTGATATACAGACCTCCCTGGTGGCACAGCAAGCGGTCTGATATACAGACCTCCCTTGCAGCTGCAAGCTAGCCGCAGCCGCCGCTTCAGTAGTGCAAGTTCAATCCCCTGCTAGGAGATGATCTACATGGCGCAGCAGACTTCTGTCTCACCTGCTGTTCCCCTCAGCAGTGTACTTCACTGATCTGCCTGTCCTGCTCCCCACTGTTTCTGGTGAAGCCTCTCACTGTCTCTGCACCTCTGGCCTGGACCCCAGTTCTGTATGCATAAATAAATAAATCTTTCATATATACATATATATAACAAAAAACCTCTGATACAAATTTTAATTTAATGGTCATGCAGACAAAAATATCACCTCTAAAAGTTGTTGTGGAAAGGACAGATTCTAGGTTATCTATGGATTTCCTATTTGTAGGAATTTAGCACAATTTGTTTAATAGTTCCATATTAGCTTTTGTGTAACTACTATAATAGAGAGCAACTCCTAAGTGTTGGTGAGGAGGTATAATGCTTTAATAAATTCAGTTTATGTACTTGGATTATTTTATCATCAGAGATTTCATTTATATTTTCCCAGAATCAGCTAAAGATATGTTGCAGAGGAGAGCTATGCATATTTATTATATTTTTTAAATTATTTTTATTATTTATTATTTTTTTAAATGTTCTCCCTAAAACTTGGAAACTCAATATTCTTAGGTAAATTTTAACTTCAGCTTAATTATTTCCTTTTTTTTGAATTCTATTTTTTTCATCTTTCTATTTTTCATAGATTCTTGTTTATTCTTGTTCATGGAACTTCTTTCTATACTAGACTTACATAATGGAGAACAGTGGAAGAACAATAATCACAAAAACTCACATTGAACTAAGTGAGTCCTGGAATACAATTTGAAGATGAGTGTTCTAAATAATTTTTTCTCTGTCAAGACTGCAGACTAATAAGAAAATCAATTAATCAATCGAACTCAGTCAATGAGAACTGAGCAAAGCTCATCTGAGTGGTGATGGATGGTCCTTGAAAGTGAATTAGTGACTGATTTAGAGAGACTTCAGAAGAGCAGAGTTAACAATGGCAAATCAGGTTAACTTGTATATATTGCAGACAAGATGTGAGCCAACTAAGAACAAATTCTACCCAACAGTCTCCAACTGCTGTTGAAGCTGACCCAGAGGTTACTGCAGACCTGATGGATTAAAACTAGCCCATCTGAAGTCATTTTTTTCAGCCCTGTAATTTTTATAATAATATGTATCAAGTCTAGAAACCTACATTTAAGTATCTGAATACATCTGCACATAGACAAATACTGCCCACAATGTTTCCAGGACATTATGCTGTTGGTTGCTAATTGGAGAAAAAAAAAAAAAACCACAAGTAATATTTAGAAAACATTCTGTCACTAGCTGCGGGTTGGGGGGACTGCGTGGGTGGGTGGGGGGTGTCCTTTCCCTAAATGGTTAAACTGTTCAACTTTACAAGGCAACCACCTGGCTTAAAAATCTTGGACATGTGGTGTTAGCAATGAATTTTTAGTTCTTTTTCATCAAGTAATGCCTCTGTACAAACTCAAAAATCAAGTCAGACTACAGTCTCTAGCACCACTGGGCCCTCATCACCCCCTATGGAGACAAAGTCCCTCTCGTGTCACTTTGCTCTCAGTGCCAGTCCCCTGGGCTTGGCTGCCAGCAGCCAAGGTATTGACACCCAGCTCCAGGTATTGACACCCCAGCAAGGTAACTGCCAAACAGAAGAGGAACATTTTGCGATGCATCCTGAAATGAGGTCAAACCTAGACTTTTAGGAGAATCAAGTAAGCAAAGTTAAGACAAACAGAATACGTTCCTCTCATTCTCTCAACCTCTGAAGCCCAGGAGTCCTGCTTGGGACTCCTGGGCTTTGATTGGATTGCAACCTCCAGGAAGGAGGTCTCAGTGCTGCAAAGCCATGAGGGGTTTCTTCATTGCAGAAAGTTCTTACATTGAAAGATGTAACTGTAGGATGTTTCACTTTTTACTGTGTCCATTTTCCTCTCATTTCAAAGCAGTTAGGAACCATTGTTCACTTATTGGCAGACTTTCTTAACTCTTACGTTTCTGATGAATTGTCCCTCACCCACACTTCTTTTCTCCTAACAAGCAGGGGCAGACACTAGCTTTGAGTGATGCTACTTTCAGTGGGAACTTCCCCTTCCAGGGGTGGGGTCTCTGACAGTGTTCTGGTAGATCAAGCTGATTAGTCATAGCTACTGCTTGTTTTTAGGGATTTATTCCATTTGCTACTTTGCCAACATCATCTAATTCAAGGTGAGAGACTTTTAGTCAGCATCTTCTGCGGTGACTGTCAAAAATCTTCCTTTACTCCAAACTCTTATTCCCAGACCTCAGTAAATGGATTTCCCTTATTCACTCTGAGGGAAGTCTCTAACTTTTAAAGGTGAACGTATTGGTGCTTTTCTTTTAAATACAGTATGGAGTGCTATTTTGAAGACAGTAGGGGAAGTACATATGAATATATATTTTAAGGACTGTTAATTGGTGCACACTTTTCTGGAGCCCATTTGGCTGTATCAAGATTTATAAGTTACATGCTCTTGACTGTAGAATTTTGCTTCTAAGCGTTTCTCACCCAACACAACCATATGTGCTCAAGAAGGAATGTATAAGGATATGAATATATCATTGTTTATAGTAGCAAAAGACTGGAGGCAAGCTAATTGTTATATAAGTTGTCGTATATCCATTCAACTATTGAAAGAATCAGGCAGGACTATACAAGTATGGGAAAAATTCCAAGATATACTAGGTATCTGGGCAGGGGAAGAAAATGCCACCATTTATGTAAGCAGCAGGGGGACACCATATGAACACAGGTGTCTGTGTATGTGTCCCTGCTTGCTACTATAATTTCAGGTTCTCGGGTCTGGTCTTCCAGCCAGGAATTGATCCCAGGCTGCAGTGGCAACACTGAGCCCTGGCCTCTAGACCCCCACTGATTTGCGTCTCATGAAGCTACAGCAGGAACTTCACTGATGCTCAGGCAAACAAGTGAAAATAGATATAAGGAAATGTTTATTGAGGAGAAAAGAAACAGAAATAAAGTGGGACTTCTAGGTTGGTGGAACCAGGCCAGGGAGGGGCAAGGAAGCTAAAGTGGAGTTGAGTCTCAGGGAATATGTATCTGATTATTATAATGCCCTGACAGTCTCTTTGTGATTGGTTAGTTCTCGGTGATCTCACTCAGTTTACCTTAATGTCTCTGTGCCCAGAATTATTTTGCATCTCAACCCTTATCTCAGAGTCCTTTTTCTTTATAGTCTTTGTCTGGAAATTCTGGTGCCCTTAGTCTGAGAGGGTGTTTGAGTCTCAGAACCTCCTATAGCCACAAAACCTTCCTTTACCCTTGTTTAAAGATCAGTCTTCTTTCGAGCCCACTGAAGATTTTATGGATTACTTTGGAATCTGTGGCCCTTCTCTCTGGAACCTTCTTTATTGTTCCAAGACTTTTCTTATTCTATTCGGGCCCTCGAAGCTATCTGCTTGCACAATGACTCACCATCTTTACTTAACATTACTAGTGCTTACCTCTAAAGGGAACTGGGGAGTTGAGACAAAGGGGTGGAAGGACTCTTATTTTTTAATTATGCCTTTAAAATTTTTTAAAAAATTATTTTTCCACTTTTGCCTGTATTTTATTGTGGGAAACAGTATTATTTCACATCCTGGCTAGTGTTTTGACAGTGTAGGATTCCCTCAGGTGTGGTCACTGTAGCCTAAAGCACTATCGCCCTTCATCATTGTCCATTGTGTTCTCCCCACTCTTCCTTGTTCCCATTCTTCCTCCTCTTCCTGCCCTAAAAGCTAAGACCAATGGTCTCTTTTCAAGGGTTGGTTTTAAAAGTTTATCTTTGTCTGGCCCTTTGCCTGGTTTTGTATATTCCACACATAAGTGACCCAACCTTGTGTTTATCTTTCTCTTTCTGGCTTATCTCACTTGGTATAATCTCTTTAAGCTCCATCCATGTTGCTGTAAATGGTCTTAGTTTATCTTTTTGATTGCTGAATAGTATTCCATTGTATAAGCTATACCATATCTTCTTGATCCACTCTCTATTTTGAGCCATTTAGATTGTTAACATATCTTGGCTATTCTTCTTCTTCTTTTTTTTTTACTTTTAAACTGAAGTACTATTGTTCCACATCCTTGCTAGTGTTTTGACAGTACAGGATTTTCGCCCTTCAGGTGTAGTCATGTTATACACCCACCACCAAAGCCTCCATAGTCCTCCACTATAGTTCACTGTGCTAAGCTTAGAATGTTTTCCTGGTCCATTTAATTCCCATCAAGTAAATTGATAACTAAACAATAAAGAGGTTTATTTTTCATCTTCTTTCTAGGATGTTTTCTTACTTCTTGCTATCCACAGAAAGGATTTTTTTCCCCCCGAACTTTGGGTTCAGATAGATCTTTGCTTCTGCCACCACTGAACAGCTGTGGATACTCAGCAAATTATTATGTATGGCCCAGAGCTTCACCTTTTATTTTTCTCTTGTCAAAGAAATAAATAGTGTCTGAAGACCTACTGTGAGTCTTCATTATGAATAATGGTATCATATCATCCTTAATGGGGTCTTAATCAACGTGAATTCCTTCTACCTTTAGAGACTTCACTGAGTAGAATTGGGACAGAGGTCTCAGAACCTTATACAGCCACAAAACCTTCCCTTGCTTTTGTTTAAAGACCAGTCCTCTTTTGAGCCCACTGAAGCTTTCATGGATTACTAGTTTAAAACAAGCAAACACACAAAACAAAAAGATACCACTAATCAAAGAAACAGAAGCTCTTCTTCACTGGTGTTAGGATTCAACAGATCTCTGAGGTACACCATGGGCTGGCATTATAGCAGGTGGCATCTCCACTCACTGAGCTCACCATCCTCCCTAGGGCCCAGGAAGCTTTATGGTTCAGTGTCTGTGACCCTTACTTCTCTCTGGAGTCCTCTTAGTTCTGCCAGCTGCTCAGCAAGAAGGACCAAACAGTCACAGAGCTTCCCAGAGTCTTTTTGTCTTTAGTCTCTAGAGGCCTTTACTTTCAGGAAGAGGATTTTTTCCTTTTATTTATTTTAATTCCTTTTAATTTTAGTTTTCAAGCATGCATAAAAGTCCATTTCTGTTTTGGCATGAAAAAGAGGGTGCTTTTTGAATAAACTGTTCTGTGGGGCAACTGCTATAGCAATGAAGTGTGTGTGTGTTTCTTTTTGGAGATCAGTGCAGAATCTGGAGCAGCTGAAGTGTTTTGCTTTCGATCCCCTGTGACCTTGGTCTAGTTGCTGTATACCACATCCTGAGTAGTTTTACACACACTGACTTCAGATACTGCTGAAGCCTGAAGGCAATGCTTCCAACCCACAGAGGAGATCCAAATTCTTTTGAGCTCTGGTAGGAGACCAGTGCCCATTCATTCTTCCCAGCTTTTGGAATTAGGGATGGTGTGCAGGTTCAGGGTACAGCTCAGTGAAGGTGGATATGTCTGTGTGGAGCAGAGGGCACCTTTCTTCGCCCAGGCTCCATTATCACTCATTGCATTGGACAGTGCGTGTCAATTTGTAGAGTAGGTTGAGGTGCAGGATGTGCTTTAGAGTCAGACAGACCTGGCCTTGAAAACCGTCCTAGTTCCGTTCTAGCTGGGTAACCTTGGTGTCTTAGCTTGCTCAGGTTTGTATTACAGAATACTGATACTGAGTGACTTGAAAAGATCAGAAATTCATTCTCACAGATGTGACAGTAGATAAATCTAAAGTTAAGGCACTGGCAGGTTTGGTGTGCGGCGATGGTCTGCTTCCTTACAGGCGTGCCTTCTTGCTGTAGCCGTGCATGATAGGGTTAAGGGCTGGGGGGTTTTTCTGGGATCTCTTTTGTAAGGGCATTAATCCTTTAGGCTCTTCCCTCATGGCCTAATCACAGGCCTTACTTCCTAATACAGTGGTGCTGAGGGTTAGGATTTCAGCCGATGAATTTTGAACAGTCCGTCAGATCATAGCCCTTGGGTATGATAGTAAATCTCCTAAAATCTTAGTTTCTTCTTCCACGATACAGCAGTCATAATGGCACCTGTCTTATGAGGCTGGGGTGTTCAGCACAGTACCTGGCACACAGTAGGCCCTCAGTCAAGGGCAGTGCCAGCTCCAACCTTAGCAGTCTTTCTTCTCGATGATGAGTTTAGCAGGGCAGATATACTGTCTCTTCTATTAATTATATGCCACATGCCCAGCACATTATCAGAGCACTTGATGAATAAATGAATGACCAAGCATAAATGAGATTCCCAAAGCAGAATCACAATGTGACTGATTTTATAACATGTTTAGTATTTTTTTTGTTGTTGTTTAGTATTTTTAAGTAGTATCTCTGAAGGCTCCCCTTTAGTGTCACTTCCTTCTTGACTGTTCCTCTCACCTTAGAAAGCTCTCCTGCTTCCCTATGTTATTTTATGAATTATCTTGGACAGGTGCTTTATTGTGATTTGTTTTCTTACTTTTTGTTGTAAAGAAACTCATCATCATCAAGATCAACAGAAAAGAAAAATAAAATATATTGTGTTAGTAATTTTTATTGCCTAAATTATTAGTTAAAGATATTGCACGTCACTGAGAATTACTTAGTCTAAAAAATAGGAGAGAGGGGGCTCTCCCTGGTGGTACAAGGATTGGATCTCAGCATTAGCACCTCGACGGCCTGAGTTTACTCCCCAGCCAGGGAGCTCGCCTACATATGGTGCAGAAGACCTGTCTCGCCCACTGCTCCCCTTAGCAGTGTCTTTCAATAGATCCACCTATTCTGTTCCCTATTTTGTCTCTGGTGAATCCTTTTAACCACTCTCCCCCCCCCTCACCTCTGGCTGACACCCCCCAGTTCTTTTATGTATAAATAAATACATAAACAAATAAATAAATCTTTAAAAAAATAAACAGCAATAGGAGAAATATTTGCTTTTGGGGATTTTACATATCCACGTCTCTTATATCTAACCTCTGGCATTCAATGTGTGCTCTTTGAGTCTTTTCTTTCCAAATTTAGGTTCAGGCTCTTTTAAGTTTCATGTAACTTCATGATGTAGCTTCATGATCTCAAATTTAAACAGGCCACCACTGAGTTGTTTCAAAATATACATGATGATGTTAAAGTGTAAAAACCAGAATGTTCCTCTTTTGTATTTGACCTAGAATATATAGCACATACTATATTACAGATAATTTGATACCAGTTTTCCCAGGAAATACTTAATTTGTGATTATAAAGAAAGCGTTCTAGGATTTTTCTATTTCCTAAAGAGAAACCTCTCCATTTCTCCTTTCAGACATCAACAAATCAGGCTCTGATGCCATATTGGCAACTTTAGAACCACAGAAAGGAAGTGGTCCCTCTGCAAACCCTTCACTTTGCAGACACTGAGTGGCTTACCCAGGTTCACAGAACTAGTTAGTGGAAGACAGGGTGGTGTCTAGAAGTCAGCTCTCTTAAATCATTGTTCCGTGATTTTTTCTAATTCACTCAAAGCCTTTGCTTTGACATTTTAAGAGTGGAGGTTTTGTTGATGCACATTCTGATATTGTTCTTAATTTAAGTAAGGATTAGTGGCAGAGATTGATTTCACTGAGAAAATCTCATAGACAGTAATAAATCTGTGCAAATGATTCAAAGTAAAGAAAACAAGAGTGAGGAATCTAGCAAGGCATGTTTGAAATTGTATTTGGCATGAAAGCCAGAATTTTGTGACCCAATTTATTCTGTCCTTAGGAAGCTGAGTCTAGTGCACATGAAATAAATGAATAATGTATAGATATTTTGTGAAAAGACAGATTACATAGTACAGAGAAAATGTTTGTGGAGCGTGCAAAAGTGAAAGTAACTTCCTAGGGTTGTGGGGGTGAGACTAAACTGAGGCCCTGAAGAATGAGCAGGATTTCGATGTGCAGTTGAAGGAGCTGGGTATTCCACACAAGGACAAGTAACTTGTAAGTGGTGGTAGGGACATGAACAGAGGGGATGTTTGTCCAGTGTGTGCATGAGAGGTTGGTGATGAAGACGAGAAAATGAGACTGAATTGGTAGGGTAGATTTAGATTATGAAGGACTTTGAATTTGGGCAGAAGAGGTCACGCTTGCAGAATACAAGGAACTCACTTGCATTTTGAGCTAAAGTACGATTCTCTAATGTTTGTGTGAAACTGTCACTTGGAAAGTTGGGTTTAGAGAGTCTGGATGGTGAGTTATGAGGTGCTTGAGTATCTAGATGGGAGATGATAAAGATGACAAATAAGTAGAGATGGAAACTTGGGAGAAAATATATTTTAAGGGGTGTGATCCTATACCTGGAAATCAAATACAGTGTGGTAAACCAATGTTACCTCAAATAAAAAAAATAGCATTAGAACAAAAAAGAAAAGGAAAAAAAAAAAACAGCAAAGCAATCTGATGGCTACAAGTCTTTTACATACATTCAGATAATTCTGAATCGATTGTCTATCCAGATCTATATCCCAAATAAACTAAATGTAAGTTATGAATTAATTTTACAATAAGCTAAGTAAACCAAACAGCCAATCAACAAACAAAAATGACAGTTAACAATAACAAAAATCCCAAAGGAATTACTGGAGTAATTGAATCAGATGGAAATTGGTCAGAGCTGGATCCGAGGATTTTAACCTGGCGACCAAGCTCACAGGAGAGTGTGTGTGCTTTGGACTGCGTTTTCTGCCAAAACTAGAGTTGAACTGGTTGCTCTTGCAGAACCTATTCCTGCTTGGCAGTCTTTCTCTCCCCAGATCCCTTTTCTTTTTGGTTCAGGTTACAGAGCTGTTGTATTAAAGGTGTGGCTCATTTCCCTTAAGGAAAAACAATATTTGTAAAAAAGTGACTTGGTTCCTTGCACCTGCCTTCTGATTATTGTTGACTTCGCCACTTAGTTATCTCGTTGTTAAATACATAGAGAGAGATCCCTGGAGCCCTTGGTCTCTCTGCAGGTGAGAATGCATTTAATCTTTGGGAGAAAACAAAATTACTTACCTGGAATGTTTGTTCTCTGACTAATAATATAGTCACATTGATCCACCCTCTTTGCCCAATGAGTTCCCGAAGGTTTTCATGTGTAGAGGGGAGCATTACAACTAGCTTCATTCACTCATAAACTAAAGGATCTGGGTGGGAGACTTGGTAATTCTCATTAGCAGACTAGTGAAGTTTAAAAAGATTTAGGGCACAGAAGCCTATAGATTTTTTTAACAATAGACTGACATTATTAACTGACCCAAGGGACATACTATTCTATCACAGTCATATCTTCATCCTAAGAAAGGCTGAAAAGAAAATATACTGGAAGAGGACTGTACATTAACTTTCTGAATGCTAGCAAACATGTTTCTAGTAAAAACATTATTATTATATTATTGTTATTATTAAATCATCACAATAATCTTGTGAGGTAGATATAATTATCATTCTCATTTTACAGATAATGAGAAAGGCTGAGAGAGGTAAAATGAGCTGGGTGTTAAGACCTGACTCTTTCTCACTCAGCCGTAGAAATTATGGACAAGAAGTCAGGCTCAGGGAACCTGCCAACTTTGTTCGCATGCTTTATTTTTCAATTATGTGACACTGGTTCTTTCTAGATTGTTTGAACTTGTCTATTACAATAAGCAATCCAGAGAGTTACATATTTCTTTCCATGGACTGCTAGTTCCTGTGAACTACTCAAACTACAGAAGTCATCTTTTCAACTTTTAAAATTATGCAGCAAATGCAAGCTCTTGTGGTGTTTCTTACAAAGTACTGCTTGCCTTGGAAAAAAAAAAAAACGGGTGTTCCATTTCTCTATATTTAGTTGCTTGGAATGGTAATTTCTACCTGCTCTTTGGAAATTTGGCTTAAAATCAAGGTTGTTGTGCAAGGCAAGGAAGAAGTGGCTGGGTTTAGACCGTATCTTGTGTCAGCCATTTTATAACGACAGCATTAAAAAAAAAAAAAAAAAAAGGCCTTCCATGGCTGCAAGAGATGCTGGCTGCAAACCCACATGTGGGATTTTACTCTTCGTCCCCTCATTTGACATTTTTTCTTTTTTAAAATTTTATTTGTAGGTTTAGATAATCCAACATAGAATTCTTTTTCTGAACATTTGGAAGGTTTGAGATCATGCGTTTCATTAAGGAAAAAAACACCTTTTTACTTGTCTTTATCTTCTAGTGGCTCAGACAGAAATGTGGCCACAAGTTGCTGAAACATAATCATGGTGAAAAGTATGATATCCAGATTTTTTTTGGAGCATGTTTATGTGAGAAAAGGGGTGGGGGAGGAGGAAGAAAGGTCAAAGGAAGAGAGAGAAAAAAAAATTAGAGAGAGAGAGGCAAACTTAAAATGTGAAGATTATGATATACTCTTGGAATGAAACCAGAACTTGCATGTCTCATTTAAAAAATTTTATTGCCCTATAATTGACATATGTTATATTAATTTCACATGTAAAACATAATGATTTGTGGCCCTCCCTGGTGGCGCAGCGGGTTAAAGCACTGCACTAAGAAGTTTAAGCCGCCTCCGCATGAGTTCCATCCCGGCCTGCCCTGGAATTGACCACATGGCGCGGCAGACCTCTCCTGACCTGCCCGCTGCTCCCCTCAGCAGTGTACTTCGTTGATCTGCCTGTTCTGCTCCCCGTTCTGTCTCTGGTGAATCCTCTCACCCTCCGCATCTCTGGCCTGTACCCCAGTTCTATATGAATAAATAATCTTTAATAAAAAAAAATGATTTGCTATCCATATCTATTGCAAAATGATCACAATAAGTCTATTTAACATCTACCATTTTATATATAGTTACAATTTTTTTTTCTTATGAGGAGAATTTTTAAGAGTTTCTGTCCTAGCAATATTCAAATATGCAGTGTGGTACCATTAGCACTGTAGCCACAAGACTTACATTTTTATAACTAGAAGTTTGGGCCTTTTGCCCTTTATCCATTTTTCCCAACCCTACTTGCTGTCTCTGGCAGTTACTAATCTGTTTTCTGTACCTATGAATTTAGGAATTTTTTTTTTATTGTTTCCACATGTAAATGAGATCATTTGATGTTTTCTGTTTAACACATTTCAGTTAACATAAAGCCCTCAAAGCCCATCCATATTGTGGCAAATGGCAAGATTTTCTTCTTTTTAAAAATAGCTGAATAATATTCCACAATATAATCTTCTTTATCCACTCATCCATCACAGTCACTTAGGTTGTCTCCATATGGGGGGGGGTACTATAATTAATAATGCAGTGAACATGGTTGGTCTAGGGAGATGCATATATCTTGTAAAGTTAGTATTTTTGTTTTCATGAGATAAATACTTAGAGTAGAATTTCTGGGTCATATGGCAGTTTCATATTTTCCTTTTTTGAGAAACGTCATACTGTTTCCCATAGTGACTGTACTAATTTACATTCCTATCAACAGTGCACAAGAGTATACTTTTCTCCACTTCCTCACCAACACCTAATGCTTGTTAGTTTTTTGTCTTTTGGGTCATAATCATTCCAACAGTTGCCCCATTAGACTTTCTTGATCAGCTTGTTTTTTTTTGTCACTTGTCACTCAAAATAGAGTTCTGTGAAAGTCTGTGTTCTCTGTGAATTTGTGGCAAATCATCAACATCACTCCTTTTAAATTCTAAGAAGATTTGTCAGGCACCAAGGAGAAGTTGGCTGGCATTTCTTTTGCATATGATATAATCAATTCATTCATTGACCAGAAGAGGCCTAAAGAGATCAGCTGGTTCTTCCTACCTTGTGCCTATCATCTTGACATGGACCCATTAAAAACATCTCAGCATAGGCATCACATTTTATTAAATCCCTAAAGAGACTCCAACTTTTCTTTATTATTAATTCATGCTTAGCAACTTAAACTGTGTTTAAATAACAGAAAAAAAGCAGATGATGACAAGGTTGACCAACTCTAGCCATCTTCCTGTTTGTTTTGGCCCAATTTACAGTCAGTTAGCTTGATTAAGCAAACATCAGCTATTCATAAGGAAGAAGACACCAAACTAGATTATGTGGCACTCAGGTCACAGTGAAAGACCTAGCTTTATTATAGTAAATTCATCCTTTATTTAATCACAATCCCCAAGGGTGTAATTCAAGTAAATCTCTGAAGCTGCCTTAAGTGGAGGTGAAATCGTTTCCTGCCATTTATTGTGTATGAAACTTCCATATATTTTGAAAGGGCAGAAAGTTTGTACAACTAGAATATATCCTTAGAGACCTCTTTGCTGCTCAAGTTAGCTGTGATTCTTACTTAAAGAAGCCAGTCCCAGAGCTTAAGGTGAGCCTTAGACAGGAGGACAAAGGCGATAAAACAAGACCAACGCAATGAAGCAGAGCCAAGCCACTAGCCTGAATATTCCCACTGAAAAACTCGTAATTTTCGAAGAGGCATTTTCAGTCACTACTCACTTCAGCCTCTGTGCAGTAATACTAGAGTGTTCCCACTTCACTTAAGCACTCTGTCATCTATTTTCTACTTCACAACAGTTGCCTTTGTCATTCTCCACTCCTATCTCAAGACCCAATTCCATTACCGTATGCAAGAGAAGTGTTTGAATCCAGATTTTCTCTACTGTCTGAGTGTACAGTTATTCTGGTTTGGTTCAGCGGACCCCAAAGTACCTTATCAAATGAAATGGGTGAAAACCCCACACAAGTCCTCTTAGTAAGACAGTGATATTGACTCCCATCACAGCTGGCAAAAGGAGGTAGCTCTTGGGAAATAGTCCCACCACTGGACTCGTGCTGGCAATCTTTTGCTGTGTTCATGTAGACGAGTTACACAGAGCATTAAAATTATTCAGAATGCTTAAGAAATACACTTTCCTGTGTCTTTACCACCTGATGTTCAAATCTTTTAAGTTTGAGGTAGAATCTAGGGAAGTTTTTTTTTTTTTTTTAAGATTTATTTATTTATGCATACAGACTGGGGTACAGGCCAGAGGTGTAGGGGCGGCGAGAGACTTCACCAGAGACACAGTGGGGAGCAGAACAAGCAGATCGACGAAGTACACTGCTGAGGGGAGCAGCGGGCGGGTCAGGAGAGGTCTGCCACGCCATGTGGTCTCCTCCGGGGCAGGCGGGAATTGAACTCATGTGGAAGTGGCTTTAGCTTCTCAGTGTTGTGCTTTAACCCACTGCGCCACCAGGGAGGGCCGAATCTAGGGAAGTTTTTAAAAAACTTTATGTTTCTAAGAAATTTTAGTTTGCTATCATATTTTTCCAAAAGAATCATTTACCCTAAGTGAATGGGGGATGTTTGTGCTTTTAATAGTTTTCTCATGTACCTAAAGATATAAATTTTCTAGAATTTTGGAGAACTCAGATCAATTCTTCTTAATCTGTTACAAAGTTCATGAACTTCTCCCAGGTCTCTACTGGAATTTCAAGGCTCTTGTTAAGTCACCTTTCATTTCCAAGTCCATCTTTCCAGGTACTACACCACCTTCTTTGCTGCAGTCCTCCCCAGGCCTGAAGTGGACCTAGGCCTGGCATGTGTCCTACCATACACAGGTTGTGAGTGTGAGTGCTGTGTGACCTCTCCGTTGGAGCCTCTCCTTCCCCTAACATGCTGGTGTCTGTCTCAGTTCATCAGCTTAAAAAATTTCTAATCCTCTTTTAAGTTTTAGCCCATTACCAGGTCATTGCTTCACTGCTGGATTCTTCTCCCCTATGGCCCACTCTCCAGACTTCCTGCTGACTGATCCACCAGCACATGGAGTAAGGTGTCCTGTGTGGCCAACAGTGCAGTGCTGACACTGCTTGGGTTGGAAGCTGTTTAAGTGTTTTCATTGGGTGGATTTGAGCACCTAACCACTCCTTAGTTTTTTTTTTTTATCTTTCTTAGCTAAGTCTCTTCATCTGTAAATCAGGGATTATAGTACCTATCTCATAGAATCTTAAGAATTCAATGAGACAACACGTGTAAATACTTAGGATGTGCTTAAGTGTGAGTTGCTCTTATTATGATCATTAGTGGCTTACCTGGAGTCATGAAACCATTGTCTGCCTGGTCACAAATTGTGTCTGCCATGTGTAATTGAGCTTACCACATCTCTGGACATTGTCCACTGTGTTGCTCTGCACGAGTCCCATCTGCTTATTTCCTCCACCATCCCTCCTGCATCATTCACTGTGTTTCCTAGGACATTGCAAATCTCTTGCCCTACCACTCTTATGGGATTCATTCTCTTCAGTTTTCTTAAAATTTTCTCACTAAAATGTTCACGTCTTTCAACTTTGTAAGCTTTAATTTTCAATCACTTAATCACATTCTCCTTCCACTTTTCCAAATTCTTTTTTCAGTTGCTTAAGCCAAATGCAGTGTTACAGGGCGACAGAGTGCCTTGTTTTTCTCCATGTTCTTCCCTCCTTTTCATTTAGGATCATGTTAATGTGATGAGCATCAGAGTGAAGTTGTTTTAAGGCATTTAAATGTTTTAATTCACCCTTGAGGATTTTCTGTATTTTGTTAGTGAGGTTTTTCTATATTTTCTATATTGTTATTCTATATTGTTATTTTATTTTGTTTTCTATATTTTTTATTATTTTTTTAAGATTTATTTATTTGTACAGAACTGGGGTACAGGCCAGACATGCAGAGGGTGAGAGGATTCACCAGAGACAGAGCGGGGCGCAGAACTGGCAGATCGATGTAGTACACTGCTGAGGGGAGCAGCGGGCGGGTCAGGAGAGGTCTGCCACACCATGTGGATCTCCTCCGGGGCAGGCAGGGATCGAACTCATGC
>NW_004567108.1:22580345-22592877 GCF_000260355.1 Condylura cristata | reverse complement strand
ACAGAGTGGGGAGCAGAACAAGCTGACTGATGAAGTACACTGCCAAGGGGAGCAGTGGGTGGGTCAGGAGAGGTCTGCGGTACCATGTGGATCACGTCCAGGGCAGGGATTGAACTCATGTTGAAATGGCTTTAGATTCTTAGTGCTGTGCTTTAACCCACTGTGCCACCAAGGAGGGCCCTCAACAGTTATCAGAAGAAGAACAGTTAATCAAAAGAAGAATTGTGGTAAAATTGGCAGGCAAAAATATTGTAAAATATATTAAAGTTTAAGCAGACTATTAAGAATTAGAAATTATGACATTTTATAACATGGTTACTAAAATACAGATGTTTTTGGTGACATTTGAATTAGGAAATAATAAATGTAATAAATAACAAATGTAATCAGGCATTACCTTAATAATTTTTACTTTTTTGAAAGCTAAACAAAATAATGAAAAGAAAAATTCTTTTCATGAAAATCTGGAATCTTCTAGAAAATATTGATAAGTCCATGAGACTAAAAAAGCTGAGTGAGGCCCTCCCTGGTGGCGCAGCGGGTTAAAGCACTGCACTAAGAAGCTAAAGCCACTTCCGCATGAGTTCGATTCCCGCCTGCCCCGGAGGAGACTACTTGGCGTGGCAGACCTCTCCTGACTCGCCCGCTGCTCCCCTCAGCAGTGTACTTCGTCGATCTGCCTGTTCTGCTCCCCACTCTGTCTCTGGTGAATCCTCTCACCCTCCGCATCTCTGGCCTGTACCCCAGTTCTATATGAATAAATAAATCTTTAAAAAAAAAAAAAGTTGAGTGAGATTGACATTTAAAATACTAAATAAAGTCTATTCAATGGTATAAACGGTCTAGTAAGCTAGAGTTCCTTAATGGGGAGGGGCTACGAGTTTGGGTGTAGGATAGGAAGTTTTGTTATTATCATTTCTCTCTCTACTACTGTGCTTTTTGTGATTTTATGGCTTAATAGTATAGGTGGCATTTTGTGTAAGTCATCTCAAATCCTGTTGATAAGTAGGAAGTATGGACTATTACTCAGCAAATCAAAAATATATTTTTTGTTTACATTGTTTGTTTAGTGAGAACTTTTTTCAATTTATTTTTTTCTAGTTTTATTGGCATAATATAACTAATATACATCATTGCATAAGGAATATGGCCATTGTGGTTTGACTTACATATATAATTGTGAAATGATTACCACAGTAAATTTAGTTAGTATCCAGCATCCACTATCACTACAATAAAAAGAGAAAGCACAAAATAAAAAAAAACATTCTTGTTATCAGGACTTTAGCATTTACTCTCCTAATAACTTACATGTAGTTCATATAGTCATCATGTTGTACATAATAACCTTACTGCTTTGCATTTTGTAATTAAAATTTTAACTCTCCCCACCCCCCATACCTGATCTCTATATCTGCAAACTTGGTTGTTTGTTTTTTAGGTTCTCTCTATAAGCAAGTTCATACTATATTCGTCTTTCTCCATCTGACTTAATTCACTTAGCATAATGCCCTCAAGTTTCATTCATGTTGTAAATGCAAACATTTCCTCATTTTTAATGCCCAAATAATATTCCATTCATATACACACACACAAACCCAATGTGATATATATACACACATACAATGTATATGCATATATATATATCACTACTTTATTCATTCACCTATGATGGACACTCTGGTGGTCTTTGGTTTTTGGCTATTGTAAATAGTGCTACTGTGAACATGAGGGTGCATTTATCTTTTCTGATAGTGTTTTTGTTTGCTTTGGATATAGTCCCAGAAGTGGAATTGCTGGTATCATTTGGTAATTCTATTTTATAGGCTCTCCCATACTATTTTTTTTTTTTTTTTACAAAGAAAGAAAATATATGGGATTCTACACTAACCATTCTATGATTTTTCTGGGGAAAGTCAGCAGGAAATAATCTGTGACCTACTCCATTGTGACCTAGTGGACTTTATGCATCCCGTCCCCCACTAGCTCCAAATTACAGTCACAGTGGTTCTGCCTAGAATTAGCCAACCTTGCAAATCCAGATGTACTGAGTGACAGTAGACATCAAATCATGGTATAGCTTGGTTGGCAACCACTTTAAATAAAAAAATGGGACATGGGATATTGTCATTGCATTCTTCTTAATTCCCTATTAAGCAGTAAGTTTGTGAGCACAGGGACTGTATTTGACTTGTTCAAAGTTATATCTCTAGAATGTGACAGTATGTGATGCATAGTTGGTATTTGAGAAGAGTTAGTTATTAAATGAATAAGTAACTGGGGTAAGAGTTGAGGAAGGAAGCAAAAAGGGAAGTAGGAGGACCTCAAAATGAACTGTTTATTTACCAAATTTGCCTAGAAATTTCTTTAAATTTCCTCATGAGTCATAGATGGTTGACCTCATCTAGACGGGCTTGTTAAGTTTCAAAGAGAGTCTTAGTTTTCAAAATAAAGATTTGTTTTTCTGCAATAGCATGTTTCTTAAAAACAGTGTTTCAGACTTAGAGCTAAGACTTCAGGAAAAATGTGAGATTTCAGACCAAAATATATTTTCTAGCACATAAAACACACCAAATCAAATGAGACTGTTTTCTCTAGGGGACTCTTTGTTAGCATGCATGTCTGTCCATTTTATAGGGCGTGGATAATGTAGGCCTTTTATGAAAGCGCCTATTTAATTCATATGAATTAAGTGGGAACAACAAACAGAAAAGTTTTAACCACAGAGATAAAATAACTATCTGGCTTGCAAAGCAAGAATGAGTCCACTTCATCAGGCATACATCACGGAAGGTTTAGGAGAACTCATTAGAACAGGCGTTGCAAAAATACAATGTGGGGTCTTGCAAAGGATCCTCTGCATAAGGATTAAGGATTAGTGCTTTGGAAATATGATAGCTCACAGAAAAATAGCTTTAGGAACTGAAAAGTCATTTTCCAAAGCAGCCATTCTCATCTAGACTGCAAATATGCCTTTCAGATGGAGTGGCTTTTGCCACTGCCCAGTGCCAGGGGGCCACAGCATTGGCAGGCAGCTTCATACAGCTCCCTCCCTGCAGAAGTGCCAGCACAAAGAAGCTTCCAGGGCATGTCTGCACGAGTCCAGAAAGCCCAGGTCTCTTAAGGTCTAAATAAGGAGATTCATTCTGACTAAGTTTTCTCCTTAGTCAGTTCTTGATGACACCAGAGACAGTAGCCCTGTTGGTTTCATTTTGTTATTTAAAAGGTGAAGAAAATGGTAGTAGGGCTCCATTACTAACCATAAGCATTATACCACAAGTGAAAGTGAATTTTGACATCCTTTGTCATTATCAGTTTTTCTATTTTATTATATAGACTGCTAGGCAGACTTAGGCTCAGCTAGAAATTCACTGAGTAATGCCAGATAGCCAAACAGTTTTTTATAAAAGTACTATTTTTCAATACCAAGCATATGAAAATAAAAACAGTTTGACCATCAACTCTCGGCAAAGGTACAACATTTTTAGACGGTAAATAAATAGAAGGATTTTTTTTAAAGGCGCAGTAAATCTGGGCAAGAGGAAGTAGTCTGGGGATAAATGCAAGAGCAGGAGTACTGGTAAAAAGAAAGAGAAACCTGAATGGGATATTCCACAGCCTGCTGACTCTAATCATTCTCTGGAGCGGTGGTGTCTGCCACATCCCAAAGAATCAATGCCCCTTCTCTCCTCAACTGATTGTATCAGAATCTCATTGTTAGAAGGTTTCCCAGTTAATTTGTATGCACACTGAAGTTTGAGAGCTCAGCTCTAGGAGTCCCAAGAAGCAGGGTTAGGTTCCAAGTAAATCTGCAACCATTCAGGCTATCAAACATCTGTATGTAAGAGACCAGGAGGCTGTTAAAAAGGCAAGTCCAAGGTCCAGCAAAGAGGTCCTGATTCTATCAGCTTGTGAGGTAGCTGGAAAATCTATATTTCTTACAAATTTCCCAGGGTTTCTGGCACAAGTGGCCATCCGATCACACTCTGAGACATCCCTTCCACTCATCTCAAGATCCAATGAAGGGAGACTGTTTACTAACCAGAATGTGTTGGAGCAGTAAGTCAGAAAAAGCTCTTGTCTGGGAATAGCATGATTGAGTTCCAGTCAGAGACCCGGGAACTGGTTGCAGGATCCCTCTGAATACTCATCTTTCTAGTATTTCCCATGTGTAGTCACACCGAGCTCACACTTGTTCCAAAACCCACTGTGTACCTCGGGGTTTGTAGTGCCATTTTCTCTGTGTAGAGTTTCGAAAATCTGAATCTAGATTCCAGCTAAAGGCCTGCTCTAGTTTTGTGACCTTGGTTAAGTCACAGTCTTTGACACTAAGTTTCCTTATGTATAAAATGGCTACTGTGGTACCTCTCTTTTGGGGTTATTGCAAGAATTACATGAGAAATGACCCCTGTAAAACAGATAACACCGTGCAAAACACCTAGTGAACAACTAGTGTGTGCTTTCTTTTCTGTCTGGTGAATACTCTTTTCATCCAAGACTTCATTGCCATTTGTTGTACTCCTTGACAAGCAGCCCTTATGCATTCCCATGAATTACTCAGCCTTTGCACTCACCTGGTACTTCAACAATTCTGTGTCCCTTTTTGACATGTATTATTAATTTGTTCTCTGTCTCTCCACTGAACTGTGAGTTCATAAAAACAGAGGAACCAGAAACAGCAACAAAAACAAGCTCTGTCTTATCCCTCTTTGTAGTTTTAGCATCTTGGCCACAATAAAAGTTATTGCACCATGTTCGCTTATGTTCTATTCACTCGTTTAAGCTCTTTTAATGTATTAGTCCATTTATGCCTCAGAACAACCTTATGAGGTAGGTTCTGTTATTATCTCCATTTTATACATGGGCAACTGAATATAGAGGACTTAAGGTACTTTTCCAAGGTCACATTGCCTGCCATTTGAACCCAGGCAGTCTGGTTCCAGAATTTAAACTTTGCTGACCCTCAGTGAATGCTTTTTGAAATGCTTTATGTTGTGGCTACACCAACTTTATCTTCAAAAAATGGTGTTCTGAAAGCAACAAAAGAACAAGCCAAATCATTGTTCAGTTTCCTGAAGTATCTTATTAGCTTGAAACTGTATTAAAGCAAATTATAGATGTGAAATGTTGAGTAAGTTCTTCCGGGAGAAACCCTCAAATCTGTTCTGAAATTATTTTAAGTGTTCAAGTTATTTCAAAGAGCAAGATTTTGTAGACTAACAGGAGTAAATAATGACTTCTGACAGTGAATTTTTTAAACTTTATGGAAGCACAATTTACATATAACAATCTTGCTCATTTAAGTGCACAATTTGATGATTTTTGATAATTATGCATAACTGCATTGCCACCACCACAATTAAGAGTTAGAAAAATTTCCTAACCCCAGAAAGTACTGTTGTGTCCCTTTGTAGTTGACCCTCTTCTCTGATCCCAGGCAACTGTCGCCTTTTCTAGAATGTCAGATAAATGGGTTCATATAATATGCTAGTCTTTTGTGTCTGAATTGCTTTGCTTAGCATAAAGGTTTTGAGATATATCAGTAATATTTCTTAGGGATAAGGAATGCTTCTTATTACAGACATACTGAGATTTGTTTATCTGTTCTCTCTTTGGTGGGCATTGGGTTGCTTGCAGTTTTTGGTTATTATGAATAGTGCTTCTGTGAGCAATCATGTACATATTTTTATGTGGCAATGTGCTTTCATCTCTCTTGACTCGATACCTAGGACTGGGTCTGCTGGTCATATGGCAAATCTATCTTTAACTTTCTAAGTCTATGCTACTTTGTTTTGCAAAGTGGTTGTACTGTTTTGCACCCACTCAGCAATATGAAAGAATCCTTCCCTCCTTGACAACATTTGGCATTGTCAGTTTAATTGACTAGCTGCTCTAGTTAATGAATTTTTTATGTTAGCTTGTTGTGGTTTTAATTTACATGTTCCTGATCACTATTGATGTTGAACACCTTTTCTGGGACTATTGGTCATTTCTATATGTTTTGGGATAATTTAGGTCTTGTGTTCATTTAGAAAATTGGGTTTTCTCTCTTTTTACTGAGCTGTGTATATATATAGTTTAAATCCCCTTAATATAAACCCATTGTCAACTGTGGGGTTTGCAACTATTTTCTCATAATCTATGGTTTAAATTTAAATTTTATTTTCCTAACTAAAGTATAAACTTTTAAAAGTATAAGCTCATTTCATCCATTTTGTGTGTATGTGTGCTTTTGTATCTTGCTTAATATAACTTTGCCCAACTTAATGTCACAGAGATTTTTTTTCTGGACTTTTAATTTTGAGTCTGATAGAGATTTAAATCTTGCTTTCATTAGAGTCCTCTTTTCTTGCTGATGTGCTACATAGCTCATCATGTAACCATGTCAGGTTAAACATGGTCATGTAGAAACTAGTTGAACAGAATGTGTGGGTGTGAGACTCAGAGAAGACATAAAGTTGGTAGTTGTTAAATTCTCAAGTCTCACAATAAATGTATTGTTTAAATTAGACTTGTGTGTATTTTTTGTGGAATTTGTAGAAAGAACAAGAAGGAAATAAAAAGGTAGATGTGGAATTCAAGTAATTCTTGCTGTCATTAAACTTGGACAAATAGATACATTGAAATCAATGCTAATTGACTAAAATATTACTACAATCCCTATTTTGGGTTCAAGTTTCATAGAATCTTGTAAATATCAGGTTAACTGATATTGCTTTGCTTTGGATTTTACTTGTCTGCCCATTTCCAGGAAGCACAGAGTTCTTATTTGAATTGAGCAAACAGTTTTCTTATTGCTGTAAATCTGTTTGAAACAGGGATGGACAAATTTCAGGAAACATTTTCAATCCAATGTCCTTTTTCCTAGTCTGCCTTTTGCCCATAACCACATACACTGTTCCTAAGATAGTCTGAAGTTTCAAAATGCGAACAAAAAATTCTCTGTATTTAGGTTGTTTTGGATTGTTAATTTTTGGTGGCAATAGATGAGTGTTCAGCACCTTGGAACTTTTGCAAAAGAAACTTAATAAGGATACGTTTGCTGTAGTTGGACAAGAATTTGATGAACAGCTGACCTTTCAAATGTTTACATGAGTTGAATCTCTGAACTGTTAATGTTAGGAAGGTCCAAATTCTAATTCAGACTCAGACACTATCCCTTTGTAGGGAAAGTTTTAAAATATCTTCAGTTTTCTCAGTTGTTTCTTTAAAAAAAAAAAAAAAAGACTGACTGTACTACCTAATTAATAGATTAATGTTACAAATGTTTTGAGAGGATGAAAAGCATTTTTCAAGGCAGTGATCCTTTGTTTCCTCTGACGATAGTGGTTTGTCTTTCACCTAAAGTGGACAAGTTATGTGCCAAGTTTGCATTGTGGAAGGGAAATGATTCTTCAGTCCCTTAACCATGGGATTTAAAAATATGGAGTTTGTGAATAAGGCATCCACTGTTCTGAGGGAAAAAAAGGCAAAAGGAAGGCTAGTTGTCTGGATTAGGTCACTTATAAATACCTTTAAAAATATTTACTTAAATCTCCACTGCCTAACCAATTCTCTGAGCACATTCTATGAAGATTTCGTGTCAAGTATTTCTTTTGGAAACACACACATATATACACATGCGCATACATTTAGTATCTATCTTGTCTGAGGCCTATTTAAGGTGCTTGGTTGATTTAATGAAGCCTATTCATGTGTACGTTTAAAAGCACTAGGGTTTACATACTGTGTATAAAGTTCCAAATATATCTTCTTAAATCATTCTTTTTACTCTCTTTATATGGTTTATTTCCTTTAAACAGGAAATAGACATGTGAAAACACGATAAAGGAATGAGTGACTGAGTGACTCTTTATCATGTTTTTCCATGTCTATTTCCTATTCAAATGAGAGTTATATAGAGAGAATAAAAAGAATGGTCAGTGATTCACAAGGTTAATCAATAATTCAAATTCAAATATACTTTGCTGCTTCTGAGAGGAAAGTATATTACATAGACTTTAAAGTTTCTCTAGCCATTTAGGGCCTTTATTTTTTAAAGATTTATTTATTTATGCATACAGAACTGGGGTACAGGCCAAAGGTGGAGGACCTTTTAAGAAAACATTGTGTGACCATTTGATAGAAAAATAAATTAATCTCCACTGTAGTCTGGTAAGGGCCAGGGTTACATTTATCTTTAGAGAATGGTTGAACGACAATCAGACACCACCAACACCTCTTTGCTGGAAAGTGTGGGTCAATTTATAAGGCCATTTTTATTTTGAGATATCTTTTGTTTATAATTCTCCCTTTATCTGCAAGACATAAATGACCCTAGACTCGGCTTCCTGGCATTCATTCTTTCTTCCTTCCTAAAAGCATCCAGATCTCCTTTTGGGGGGTTATATCTTTCCCATATAATGCAGCTCTGGAAACCAAGGGATGGTGGCAGTTGTAGATTAAGCTACCTTGGACTACCCCCAGAGAAACCTTGTTTCTAACCTTGTCCTTCTAAGTAACGGTCAGAAAACAGGCATATGACGTAAGCTTAGAAACTGGGACGCTTTGAATCTTGAATAGTTGCACAAAATCAGAAGCAAGAGTTGATGCTTATGCATCCCAATACATTGCTCTGATGGACAGGTAGTTCTTGGCTTAGTTCTAATCCTGCTCCCTGGGCTGAATCTGTGGCAGGTTTTCAAGATTCCCCAATATTCTGGTTAGTTTTTGTTCTTTCTTTTTCTTCCTTTCTTTCTTTCTTTTTTTTTTTTTGTAGAATGGTTTTATGTTGTAGGTAACTAGAGAATTCTAACACAAATATGGGAGCTCTGACCCTATATTACCAATTTTTCTACTGCCCTGGTCCATTCCTCACCATTTCTTTATCACTTATGAAAACAAATTATCTATCTATCTGTTTATCTGTCATCTATCTAAATATTTATAAGTCGAATCAAGTCAGTCACTGCTCAACTGTCCAGTGTCTTTCCAGTTCCATCTGAGCTAAACTTACCGTGTTTATAATACCTAGGAAATCCACCAGTGCTGGCCCCTAGTACTTCATTTCCTAGTACTCTCTTAATTCTCGCTACACTGGCCTCCATTCTGGTCCTCTAGTGCAAGCACACTCCCAAGCATGTTTCACTTGCCTTCTACCTTAATTATTTTTTTTCTCTAGATAATCCCTTGTTTCATTCTCATACCTTCCAACTTTTGTTCAAATGTCACCTCCTTGTGAGACCTTTTCTGAGCCTTAAACATCAAGACTTTTGCACTATTATATGCCTACACATTTCTCAGTTTATTAATCTTATCCTATTTTCTAGAACTTTCTCACTATCTAAAATAACACAAATTTCATATTGATTTGTTTAGAAATTACCTCTTTGTGACCAACGAATCCAAGTTTCATGATATCTAAATTAATGTTCATTTCTTCCTCTCCAGCAGAGAAAATGGCGCGTGACTATTAATTTGTTAAACAAGTGATGTGCCCTTTGGTGGAGTAGTATTGTTTTATTTGACTTTATCTAGCACAGGGCATGGCACATTAAAGGCACACAATGTATATTTGCTTTTGTTGTCATTAGTTGCTAATAACTGGTGAAAAGATCAAAGTCATCAGTATTTAATTCTGCATTCTTTATTATTGACAAGTGACTTGTAGTAATCTTAGGGACTAACTGTATCCAGCATTTGAGGTCATATGCATTTTGATGACAACAACAACAAAAAAATGGGCAATCCGATCAGGACAGGACTTGCTGAAAGAAAAGCTCAGATTAGTGTTAGCAAAGCAATTTTGTACAGCCTGTATTTTGGAAGTGAAACTCTGAAGTTGAATCAAGCCAAAAAATACAATTGATCATCTTGGTCTGCAAATTTCATTTGAAAGTTCAGTTGAAGTGTAAGTGGAATGGGCTCATTTTATTAGTTCTCTAACACAGACTTTCAGCACAGGAAAATGTATATATACGCTTGCCTGATTAGTCAGACCTGGGTTGTCAATGGCATATTCTTAGGGATACTCCTTGACAAGAGAAAAAGAAAGGACATAAGAAGGACTATTACTAAACAAGGTATTTGATCCCTCCATCCGATTTTCATACTCCTTCCCCCCACCCCCCAACATACATCAATACAGCCAAGTGGTTATGGTATTGTTGCAAAATGATAACTACAGTTCTGAGCTAAAATTAGTCCATTCTTTCAGTCAAAACATTTCTTTTCTTCCTTTTGCAATTCTTCTAATTTTCTTTACCCACTCCAAAATTGTGACTTTTAGTTTTGCAGGGCTTCAAATAGTACTAACCGTAATTTCTATTTATTCAATGATTAAAAAGAACTTCTATTATTCTAGGATATTGTTGAATAATGAGGTTCTTTCAGAATCTCACTGGTCTGCTTAGGAAAGAATCACAAAAGCAAAAGAACAGTTTTTGAGAAACTATGCATTTTTCGAGTTAAGTACAAAATTGAATTCATTTTTAGGTTTTGTTGCAAACAAAACTTCTGTATAACATCAGAACTTTCCCTCTCAGATTTTCAGCAACTTGAAGTGCCTAGATATTTTCATTTTTCCTTTACAACTCATCTCTGTAACCCAGAATTTCTTTCTTGGATTGTGAATTCCCAAAGCTTAAGGGCATTTTGAATCTTTTTTTCTTTTTAATAAAAACACTAAATGCCATTGGCAATATTTGAGTTAGATAAATTCCAGTTAAGCTTAAATTCATCTTGAGATCTGTTATTTATATCAAAATTTGTTGGGACTGGAGGTTAATCTGTATACCCTGATGTCTGAGGAAATAAGTAAGGAGCCCCCAAAATAGGGGTAGAATGTTGATTCTCAGATTTGTGTGCACATGGTGACTGAAGAAATAAAATAATATCTCAGCACTATAAAGCAAGAATACTTTTTCAGTTTGTTTTTTTTTGTGTTATTCTAGCTTATGTGTATATGAAAGTAGAATTTTTTATGTGGGTTTCTTTCAGGGATTCTAATAACAGTATAAATTTTTATTTTATTTTCACCCTATTTCAGTAAATGTTGTTCCTATACATTATATCCAGCTCAGGTAGGGTTATTTTCATTATTTATAAAATAATTTTCATCTGTAGTTGGTGAAACAATCACAAGCTTTTGATGGCAGGGCCCATTCTTATTAAATTTCCTATCCCCAGAGCCTAGTACAATGCCGAGCACATAGTTGATGCTCTAATTTGCTTATGAATCAACTGAACTAATGTGATGATTTGGTACTGTGATCTAGTTTTTGACCTTTAGAAATGTCATGCATTATCTTTTTGGTATGTCCTATTTTCCTTATACCATTTAGAATGTCTCTAGATCCACATATTAGAATTGTAATAATATTTCCTTGAATTTGAATAACCTTATGAGAAACTCATATTTAATATTTTAGTATGTTCTTACCATTCCTCTGTAAATTCAGGATGCATGAAAGCCTACAGTTTTAGAGATTGCTTTCATTATTATATATTTTGACACCTAGGCCAATTTTCTGTCTTTCTTTCTTTCTTTTTAACTAGCCATGTGTCAGACATAGGACCATATTATTAACTTCTAACACAACATTTCCTTCCTAAGGGCTTGTTGGCTGGAAGGGTTGAAACAATGATACGGAACTCAGAAATAAAGCCTCTAACACTTTAATATTGTTGGCATGAATGTCGAGGTTTAATTTTAAATAGCTTTACTCCAAGCTGACGTCCAGCATGATGGGAAATTCATGGCTAGGCTATCAGCTTGAGGTTGTCTACTTGGAGGTTTAATGTGTATGGTATGACAACTGTTGGCTTATTCCAAGGTTGACTTCTTACTTGGGGATCCCTATTTTTTTAGTTCCTCAGTGGGAAGAATTGAGAATTTTTTTAAATGAAAACCTATACATATAAATAAAAAACTTATTTAAAGTTTACAAATAAGAAAAATATAGCCAATTTTTTTAATGCTTCATTCTTTCCCCTTTGTTTTTGTCTTTTTCACAGTCTTTTTTATTCTTTTCTCAGAATCCAAGGTCTGAGGTTTCATTCAGTTGCTTCTTCTTTCCATGAATAAAGTTTCCACTTGCTCTGTCTGTCAATAAAACAGATTGAGTGTTTGAGTGATTTTTTTTCATAAATTTATGTCTGGGAAATATTAAGTTTTCTCTCAAAAATGCAATCATAATGATCATCAAGGTTATCTTTATGTTTGCTTCACCATCTCAAACATTTTTTAATGTAGAGATAAAGCTAATTAATAACAGCAGAAACTTTTTTTATTACAAAGTTTATTTTTATATCATTTTGCAAATTTTTTTTTTTAACATCTCGATTGTAATCCCCGCGGGTTTCCCATCACCAAATCACCCCTGTGCCACCACCATAGTTTCGTGCATTTCCCTCCCTTCCCCCCCCATTTTTGATCCCATTCCCCACTCTACCCCCACAACATGTCTCTGGTAGATGGTTGTTCATTATTTTTGTTATTTTCTCGCCTGGTCCATTATACTCCTGCTATGAGTGAAACCATCCGGTATTTTTC
>NW_004567108.1:22543315-22579425 GCF_000260355.1 Condylura cristata | reverse complement strand
CAGTTTTCCCAGCACCACTTGCTGAACAAATTTTCTTTGTTCCATTGTATCTTCTTTGCTCCTTTGTCAAAAATTAGGTGTCCATAAACTCGTGGGGCAGAAACTTTTAAAGGAGTTAAATTTTTGCCTTTTGCCTTACCTTAACTTTTTGTTCTTTTCTAAATGAGCTGACCCTAAATCTTTAACAATGTTTTATTCTTCTTCTTTCATAAGACTCTCTAATGTCAATTTCTTCAAACATACTCTCAATTATCTTGATGTTCAGATCTAACTGTAATTCATTATAACTTTCCAATTTTTTCATCTAAAAGTGTAAAATAAATTCCTCAAGAGTAGGGGGTCTTACTTTCCCACATACTTTTTATCATCTCAAGTATAGAGTAAGCGCCTGTACATGCATTGCGTACATGGCTCTTTGCTGAATGATCAAGTTGAGTGTTGATGTTATCTATGTTTCGTACTAGCGACAATAAACATTGTCAACATTGATTTTGTGTAAATGTTAGTTTAGACAAGTTTGTAAGAGCAGCAACAAAACAATGCAAATTATTTTAAGAACAAAGGATTATAGCAGCTACTAGTCATAATAACTTGCAGTGAAGAGATCTGTAAGGTTATCTCAATCTCATTTTGTCCTATTGCCTTTTTACCCTGTTCTCTGATGTTTGCATAGAGCATCAATTGATCAATTGATTTTAACTACTAGTCTTATGTACTTATTGCCCACTCCTTTCCTCATGTTTAAATTTTTAAAGGACTGTCACCATCCTGAGAATAAAATGTCACTGTGGGGACAGAAATGGGTCAGTTCATGTGTATCCCAGTAGCTCCTATCCTATCACATCAAATCTCTGCTTCTGCGCAGATTTCTAAACCTGTTATTTAGCTGGGAGGATTTTGCAGCTTTTAAAAGTAAAGCAATCATCAGATGTATTTTCCAAAGGTGATGGTAGGGTTCTGCTTAACATTTTAAATGATATCTAAAATGCCCATAATTTTAAACAGTGAACTTTGGAGTTGTCATATTTCATGAATAGATAAGAATAATTGTAACTTATCTGCACTGACCTCAACTCTTTCCCTCTTCGGTGGGTGAGCAGCTAAAGGTTTGCTCTTTAAAGTTCATCGTTGACTTAGAGGTGGGATAGTGGATCAGTTGTGAGTGGAGTTTTTGTCTGATGGGAGGTGTGAGAGAGCTCAGGAGTTAAACTGCTTTTGAATTCTGGCGCTGCCATTTGCAAAGCATGTGAAAGTGCTAGGAAAGGACTCCACTTTTTTTGGTATCTGTTTCCTGTATTGGCAAAAAGAACAACAATACTCCTTCCTAAGGTTGTTGTGAGCTTGAAATTAGACACTCCACTTAAAGTGCTCAGCTAGCAATCCAAAAAGGTCAGGTATTATTAATTTTCTTCCTATGTGCTATTTCACCACATTTTTTTCTTTAGCCATCTGTGTGGCTGACCAGGAATTACTTGTTCCTAGGACTATTTCAGAGCCGACTAGCTTCTCTTTCACTTCTCTTTTCCCTTTCCTCTTTTCCTGACTAATAATAATATGGAATGCAATCTTCCTGATCTGTTGCCCCTTTCATTTTCAGAGTTTTGACCATTACTTCCTTAGAGAAAGCAGAGCTGGGGAAGTGATAAAGCTTAAATTCCACAGATTTTTTTACAGTTACACTTTCTGGTATGATGCCTGCTTCCCTTGCAGAGATGTTCTGTATTCATTCAAGATATTTAAAGGCAAAAGTTCCTGTTTCTTCCTTCTGCTCTGAAGATTCCCTTCTAGAAGGTTCAGGATAGAGGGTGGTGGGTTTGTTTAATGAAATACCATTCATTCTGCTTCAGACAGGACTGGCCCCTTTGGTAACCTCTTTGCAAATATAGTCCAAAGCATACTAATCTCTCAAGTTAAAAAAGCACTTTTGGTGACTTGATTAGGATTTAATGGGGAAAAAATGTCCCTGTACTCTTGTAGGACGTGCCTCTTCAAAAAGTTCATAAATGCATTTTTGTAAAGAATTGTTAAAGATGTTTTTCATTCTTTTTGTTGTCCTGTTTTGAAAGACTTGGAAAAATCTTCAATCTTGATTTAGTGTCCTTTAATTATTTACTTATTTTCCTAAATAGTTTTCTGTTTTATCATGGAAGTCATACTTTGTAGAACTGATGAAGCTTCTCTCTTCTGGTATTTTGCTTTATTTTATTGGCCTCATCTCTTTTTTCTCATTTACATTGAGTTAGTGACTTTTGTATGTTAAGTATCTTTGTGAGCTATTTTAAATAGCTCCTGAAATCAAGGTAGTATGTAAAAGCCATTATGTTTATAAGTATTCAAACTATGGCATTTGAAACACCCTTCATGTCTTCATAACAATCACTGCTCAGCTCTAAGTGCCACACTGTGTAAAACACATTGTAAAGCATCTCTTTTAAGCCCCTTCACAGGTGTTACGAAGAGAATGCATTCTCCCCCCCTTTTTATAGATGAGAAGTATAAAACTGGTGAAATAAGAAGTCAGATTTTGACTTAGTTGGAGCCAAAACTTGCACACCAGTCACTACCATTTCTAATTACTTGCACAAGCTGGTACATTGAGTTGTCTCTAAGGTGTGAGATTTGTTGGTTTGTGCCTTTGTGTGTTATGGGAATAGTATGTTGGCTCTCCAAACCAATAGCATTTGGATGATTTGATGTCCTGGGCTTTCAAAATAGCTTCAAATAATTTAGCATTATCACCGAATGTCAAATTACAGATTAAGAACATTTGTATTTGCAATTATGCCTAAGATAATTTTACCTGAGTGGCTGAGTTAATTTTTAGAGTGACCAAAGGAGCTCATTAAGTGCATTACTACAAATTATGATTTTAGTGAAATTGTGAAACTTAGTAATTGCTGGCATGAAGACACTCTTAAATGTCAACTTTTATTGTTGTTGGTATTTAAAGTGAGTTGTAAATTCATTCAAAATGAGCTAATATACTAAAGTGTTGGCACTGGCTGTGCCTGAAAGCTGGGTGATTTAACTTAGCCATACTAACTAGTTGCACTGGTGAATTATAAAGGAGAAAGAACCGGCAGAATGCTTTCTTCCTCCCTTGATTGAGGAATCCAAAGTTCTATTTTCCTTTTTTTAAGAGTGGCCGTTGTGATCTTCCTACAGAATATTAAGTGACAAGAATTTTCTTTCTCCTTGTGCTCCCAGCTGCTTGTATTATTTTTTTTTTCTTTTTCCTAACAGTTTTGGAAATCATGCACCTTCCAGGCATTTAAAAGCTTTTTTGGCATCTGAAGCCGCTAGTGTTAACCCTGGCAATTGGTGCAATTTACAATAGTGCATTAAATATAAATCTCATTTTTACATCACTTGCTTAACGTCAATTTGTGATTAGTCTTTTCTGGTAATGATAGATGTAGATTATGCATTATTGCATAGTTAGTCCATTGCAGTTGAACAATTTGGAAATAAGCAATTACATGTTTGTTTCAAAAATATTAATGCGTCTCTCCTACTTAATTTTTGGCATGACTTAGTCAGCTTTGAAAAAGGCCTTAATGAGTTTCTATGACCTTGAGTTAGGTAATTTCCTTTCTGAGCTACACCACGCAATTAGAATTAATGATTTTAAACACATTTTGGAATTCGAAATGAACTTGTGACATAAGCTTTTCTCATTTGGTAACTTCTCAAACCTGACAATTTTAGTGGTCTGCCTTGTTCTCTTCGTGTGAAGAAAACATTGTTTGAAAGATGAATGAGCACCTAACAGTTTATCTCAAATGCTTTGGGGGATCCCTCCTAAGGAGTACAGAAAAGTGTGATATTTTCTAAGCTTTTCTAGCCTTTCTCTAGTGGTGGAGTGTGTTTTGGTTTCAGCTGCACCGTGTTTGATTTTAGTCTAACTGCTGTTTCCTTGTCCCTGGCTGCTCTGTAGTTTTGTTTTCTTAGAGCATTTCCAGGGAGTCTAGCTTTTCTCTTTGAGTCCATAGTTTTCTAGAGACTTTCTGGCTTCTGATTTATTTTTTTATTCTTGTTCTAGGGTCTGTGTATTTACCAAAGTAGACCTTTCCTCCAATTAAACTTTGCTTTTAAAATAGAAGGTGAAAGTGATACTACCCTCCAGACTTTCTTAACTTCAATTGAGGTTTGTGTAAAAGAATAAGGCTTACAGGAAGTGATTTGAGTGGTTTTCTGAAGTCTCCCTCAAGTGTACTTGGGTACCACTTTGGATGCCTTTGGAGAGAAATGAACTCATTACATCCAATGGGTGCTGAAGTATTAGGGCTTATCCCCTTGCAGAACCCTGGTTTCAAAGGACAGTAGACTTGCTTTACATGTATGATAAAGAAAGGGGCAGGCTATTGAAACCTCTTCCTCGGTGCCTTTATTGCACTAGGAAATATATTCCCTAACTTGGTATGGGCTTAGCTTGAAAAACTGAAAATAGTTAGCGTCCCTGATGGAACTTCAATTAGACTTTTAGTTTTGTTTTGTTTTTTAAGGCATATAGGAGACCCAGGCTAAATTCACATGTTTAATTCTGCTTGCAGCGGGATTATAAAATAAAAGGCCTGAGAACCTTGAGCTGCTGGAAGGTAAGGATTGTAGGTTGTGTTCTTTGTACTCAGAATTTAGAGTTTCTGGCCTATTCTAGCTGTATGCTAAAGATTTTTGACAAAAATAAAATATAATGCCAGATATGCTGCACATATGTAGTCTTTTCTAAGGTAGTTTTATATGCTTTTGTTTAAAATGGATAGTGACTTTTAAATAGATCATGAATATAGGTAGTCTGGTTGACTCCCCAGTTCTTCATTAAAATGGGCAGAGTTTCAGTGAGTGGTTTTGTTTTTTTAACTTGGGGATGAGAGAGGCAGCTATCAACAGGAGCACATGTTTTCCCCCAGAAATCTGTTTCTCGTGGAAAAAATTAAATTTAGACTTAGCCAGCTGCACTCAGTTTAGATAATCCCAGTTTTGTTGGCAGTATCCACGGCATCATAATAAAAAATATGACCTCCCCACACCGGGATGATCAAGGCGGGTCAGGATGTTAGCAGTGGCCGAATCATGTCCTGGAGCTTTTTCATAGTTCATTGGCTTAATATCCACCATGAACACATGCGTGTTGCTGTCTTCTGTCTTCCTCATGGCTGACTCAGTGTTCAGAGGGACTTGATGATGGCACAGTGCTCATGCTTCTTTCTCCTGAGGGTCTCTTCCAAGGGTTCTTGGATTGCCTTCTCAGTCACAGTGTCTTGGGACTCTGGAAGGTGGGTGACCTGTGGATTTCTTTTCCTTGTGTCTGTGGATACTTTTCAGCACTGCTTGGCCTTCTAAGCTCTGCTTTGACTTTGGTTTTGGAAGGGGCAGGAGTGTCTTTTAATTTTGGCACCATCTTTGTGAAACCTGTTGCAAGAGGCTAAATGATCTGATTCTGAGTCTCTGGTTGATACTGTGCCAGGCATTGTAAAGCAAAATGATAAGGGGACACGCTTTCCATTGGGAACTCTTATATTAAATACTGGGAAGAAATTGTTCACAGTAATACATATACCTTGATATGACTGAGCATCACTGGCACAGAAATGTGTGAAATACAGAACTGAGTTCTATTTAAAGATAATGTGGCTTAGAATGATACCAGGAATGTTTTTCTATATTGTATATACTAAGAACAATGTGACTTTGTTCACAGGGACTCTAGTGAAATCATTGAGAAAATGTAACAAGGCTTTGGCAAGCCCTTCATTTGCATAAAATGAAACTATGTCTAAAAAGTCTTAATTATAATAGTGTTGACATGATTACCTCTGTTTTCCTCTCAGAGTGTGGTTTTGTAAGGCATCTCTTTCAAATAAGTATGCTTTATTTAAATCAGTATGCCAATCCTGTGGCATTGCATAAAGTGCAGTTTGTTTTGTTAAGAATAGATATATCAAATAAAAAAGAAAAAGACCATACATTTTTTTAAAAGAAAGAAAGAAAATAGAAATGAGATGTTGACATCATTGACTGGAGGTAGGATGTAAAAATGGGAGGCAGAAACATAGGATGATAATGAGATTCTAAGCCTGTGGGGAAATAGAGAAATCTTGGGGAGATTTAGTTCTCTTGAGACAAGCTGTATAACTGATGGTTCAAGGAGATGTCCTTCATTAGTCAACATCTTGGGTAATTTTCCCAGGATCAACCAGCTTCTCCCCTTCAGACCTCCTCCCCCACCCATATATTCAAACACATCAAAACCTAGTTGTCATTCTTGCCTCTGCTTTTCCCTTACCTCCTATAACCAAACCATCAGTGATTCTGTCATTCTATTTCCAAAATAAACTTTGAAACTATTTACCATTTACTTATCTCCAATTCTATTGCCACCCCTGTTTCCAGTCACTTTATTTCCTTCCAGGACAACTTCAGCAAATTCTAATATTCATTCTAACCGCCCTTTCTTCGCTCTTGCTAGCAATGCTTTCTCCTTCTATAGTACCATAGATCATTTGAAAATAGTAAATGAAATGAAATTTTTGTTTAAATCCTCCAGTGGGTTCCCGTACCGCTGAGGTAGAATGCAGACACTGTAGTGAGGGGAGCCAGACTCCTCTCCACAGAACAGCAATTCTCTGTATACCCCAGCCATGTTGTCCACCTTGCTTTTTGTGGAGGTGTCAAGCTTTCTCCTGCCCTCTGGGCATTTGTTTTTGTTGCATCCAGAACTCATGTTTTTCCTCATCCAACTCCCCTTTTCACATCCTTCCATGTTGGTTCAAATGTCCCTCCTGGTGAGGTTTTCTCTTTCTGTCCTATTGAAAGTTGTTGCTACTTACCACATAGCTTTATATTTCACAGCATTAGTTAAGATCTGTAATTCACGTATTTATTATTTCTCTTCTTAGCATGGAGGATCTTGTGGTTTTTTCCACTGTTGTATTCCCATTTCACTGTATAGTCATGGCATACAGTATGTGTAAATACTGGTTGTGTGAAAGTGCTTTATTTAGATGCCCTTCTGGGCTTTTGGTAACTCCTGATTTACCATCTTCCTCTCTTCTTGACTCAGAGACATCCATGGAGTTTGCTACCCCTTATTTTCATTTTCAAGTACCTCTTTTCTACTTTGATGTGATTTCCCCACCCCAAACGAACCTACAAACTGACTTAGGCAAATGCTTTAGGAGGAGTCAAGGGCAAACTTTCCAATCACCGCAAGTGCATGGTTATTGGGCCAGTAGGGTCACAAATTGGATTGAAATTAGGTCTCATGTTTGTCATGAAAGTCTGTGTCACTTATCCATTCTTTGCTTCCAAGAATGCTTTGAAAGATAAGACACATATTTTATAGACATATAAGGAAGACAAGATTTGGGTATCAAATCAGTTTTAATGAAAAGTTGCTAGATGAACGCTAGGAGTAAAAGGCATATTTTTTGAATCTGAATCTGACTACAGTGTGTTTCCTTTTACATTTTTTTTTTCTGAGGTGCAATTGCAGAATAAATTTTTATGATATTTAAAGTGTATAGGCTCAGGATCTGAAATAGGTAAACATTGTAAAAGGATTTCTTCAGTTAATGAACACATCTATCACCTCACGTAGTTTCCTTCTTACTCTATAGTTTTCTTTCTTAGCCAATCCCAGTTGTAGTGTTAGCTGTCACAATCACATTTATAACTAGATCCTTAGACTTTATTCCCTTTATAACTGAATATTTATTTTCTTTTTTAAAATTTTAAAATTTTTACATTGCTCTTCATTTTTGTATAGTACTCGACATCTCCCCTCGGGGTCCTCCCTGTAAATAGCCCACCAGCACCTCATCCGGGAACCACCACCCTGGTCTGGGTCCTTGCACTTCTCCCACCCCTGTTTTCACTCCTCTCTGGCCCTGCTTCATATAGTTGCCTACAAGTTTTGTCTTTTATTTATTATTTTTGGTCTTTGTTCTGTTTCCCTATATATATTCCTCCTACAAGTGATATCACCCAGTATTTGTTTTCCTTCTGACTTATTTCACGGAGGCTTATCCCTTTCAGCTCCATCTGTGTTGCTGCAAAGGGCAAGAGTTTATCTTTTTTGATTGCTGAGTAGACAATGGAAGACCATTGTCCCTCTCTATAGATACAGCACATTTTCATGATCTAGTCGCCTGTTTTGGGCATTTAGGTTGTTTCCATATTTTAACTGTTGTAAGTAATGCTGCAATAAACTTAGGCATGCAGTTATCCTTCTGAATTAATGTTTTTTGTGTCCTTTGGGTAAATTTCTAGGACTGGATCGCAGAGTCATATAGTAGATCCACTTTTAATAATTTCAGGGTCCTCCTCCACCCAGCTTTCCATAGTGTTTGGATCAGTTTACATTCCCACCAGCAATGTAACAGTGTTCCCTTTTCTCCACATCTGCGCCAGCATTTGTTATCAATTTTTTTTTAAATGAGAGCCATCCTTACTGGTGTGAGATGATACCTCTGATTATAAATGATGTTGAATTTTTTTTTTCAAAAGCCTGTTTGCCACCTGCATTTCCTTTTTGGAAAAGTGTCTTTTTACCTCTTCTACTATTCATTTTTGTACTGGACTGTATAAATGAACATTTAAACCTTTTTATTAACCTCTTCTTATTTCTTTCATCCCCAGCTTCTGGCAGCTTCTCTCTACTCTTTCTAATGGTTCGTCTTTTATTTATATATTTTCTTAGATTCCATATAAATGAGAACAAACTGTATTTGTCTTTCTCTGTCTAAATTATTTCACTTAGCATAACACCTTACAAGTTCATTCATAATGTCCAAAATGACAGGTTTCCTCTTTTCTGAGCCTTCTTTTCTGTATCTAAATTATCTAGATACAATAATATTCCATTGTAGTTATACGCCATACTTTTATCCATTTACCTGTTGGTAAACATTTAGATTGATTCCCTGTATTGGCTGTTGAATAATACTTCATGGGAGTACAGATAATGCTCCTGGATGATGATATTAATTTCGTTTTGACGATGATTTTTTTTGATCGACCCAGAGTGAGCTTGCTGGGTCTTATCGTAATTCTGTTTGGAATGTTTTGAGAAACTTCCATACTGACTGCAATAGTTTATATTGCTACCAGCAATATACAAGGGTCTCTTTATCTCTTGTCTTCTTGATAACCTAACAGATGTGAGGTGATATCTCATTATTTTTTATTTGTATTTCTGCTGATTCATGTTTTTGAGCAGTGTTTCATGTATTTGCTAGTCATTGGTATGTTCTTTGGAAAAGTGTCTATGTAGGTCTTTTGCCCGCTTAAAAAACTGGATTTGTTTCATTGCTAATGAACTGTGATTGTGTGTGTGTATAACATTTATATATATATATATTACATCTTTATGTAATGACCTTCTTGGTCTCTAGTTGTAGTCTTTGCATTAAAGTATATTTTAGTTGATAAACTTCCCTTGCTTTCTGTAGATCAATTTGCATCAAAATTCTTTTTCATTCCATAGCTTTTAATGTATGTATGTTCTTAAAGCTGGAGTAAGTGTCTTGTAGATAGTATTTGAATGTATTTTCCCCACTCACCAACTCCATGTTTTAATTTGAAAATTTAGTCCATTTACACTTAAAAGTAATTATTAATCTTACTATTACATGATTTTGTGAATTGTTTTCTGGTAGCTTTGTATTTCCTTCCTCTTTTCCTCTTTTGTTGTCTTCCTTTGTGATTTAATGATTTTCTATAGTAGTGTTCTTTAATTCCTTTCTCTTTATCTTTTGTGTATTTTTACATTATCTCTCATCTTGTGTTTTTAATGTCATAATTGACAACTTTTCATATTATGAACTCATTACCAAATTATTATAATTTATCAATTTTAATACTTGTCTTTAAACCCTTAAACTAGAATAACAAGTGATTTGTCTACCATCATTACAATATTAAAACATTCTGTATTTAGTCATGTTTCCCTTTACTACTTTATTTATACCTCCATAAATTTCTTGCTATTAGTTAACATATTTCTTATATAACAGTCTTGGTTTTATGTTTGTAATCTGTCCTATTTCCATTTATGTTTCATAGCATTTTTTATTATGCACACAGAACTGGGGTGCATGCCAGAGGTGCAGCAGGGCAGTGAGAGGATTCACCAGAGACAGTGTGAGGAGAAAAGCAGGCAGATCCATGAAATACCCTGCTCAGGGAAGCTGTGGGCCAGACAGGAGAGATCAGTGGTGTCATGTGGGTCACCTCCGGGGCTGGGGATTGAATTTATACTGAAGCAGCTGAGCCTCGCCTGCAGTGTTGTGCCCTAACTGGTCTCACCACTAGGGAGGAACTGTTTCATAGCATTTTTTTTTTTTTTTAAGATTTATGTATTCATGCATACAGAACTGGGATACAGGCCACAGGTACAGGGGTGGTGAGAGGATTCACCAGAGACAGAGAGGGGAGCAGAGCAGGCTGACTGATGAAGTACACTGCTGAGGGGAGCAGCGGGCAGGTCAGGAGAGGTCTGCTGCGCCATGTAGGTCACCTCTGGGGCAGCATCGAACTCATGCTGAAGTGGCTTTAGCTTCTTAGTGCTGTGCTTTAACCCGCTACATCATCAGGGAGGGCCTCATAGCATATTTTAAAAAAGAAAAAATTGCATAAGCATTTTTGTATCATCTAAAACCCAACTTTGTAACAAAGAACTTTATTGGCTTTTCAGTCTTTTTTTTTTTTTTCTGTTTGTGAATAATTCAACCACATGAACCAAGTGAAATTCAAACGTGTTAGTTATCTTTCTGGTAGAAATTGAGCTTTTACAGTAGTTTAGAGTCTTTTTCCTCCATTTTTTATTCTAAATATGTATACCTACAATATGTTAATCCTCATGATACACTAGCCCAGAACATTAATTTTCTTAGGGTTTTAGTGGCAGTCCTCAGGGACCCACTGAAAAACACAAGGCAGAAATAGCATGGGTAGAACACTGCATTTCTCTGCTCCCCTGCTCAGCTTCACCAAAGCTGCTCTCCTTTTCTGTTTTGTGCATCATTTTTGCAATAAGTCTATTGATCAACAGGTTTATTACCTGAAAAAAAATGTTTTTAGAAACATTTACGTAGGTCACTGCAGTTTCAGGTGAGAATTTAAAATATTATGTAAGAATTTCTGATAGCAATAACTGATCAAAATTAGACTGTAGCTTTATTTTCAGAAGTAAAATATAGGAAACAAGCTGTCAGAAGCATAAGCAAAAGTTTAAAAATTTAGTTTTAAGTAAAACAAAGTATGTTTGTTTTACAGTATATGAAGGAGCAGAATGAGATACTCTCATAATACAGGGAATGTTGTAGAACACTATGAATAAAAGGCAGAATCCTTACTTAAACCCAAGATTTAAACCCAGTCTAGTATTCTTCCCATTATTCTTCTTTACATTTTTTTCCCTCAAATTCTTTTTATTGAGGGAACCTTAAAATTCTAGGGAGAAAATATGTTTTCTTCAAAAGTGTCTAGAGGCATTTGTGATAAGAACCAAAAGTGACCTTTGAATCAAAATAGATACAATTACATATTAATGTTATGTTAATTTTTCTTTTGTCTGGTCATTGCTTATATTATTATTTTTATCTATTTCACTTTTTTGGAGCAAATGCTTAGATATAAGTAAAGCGATTAAAAAAATTTCCTGTTCCTCCATGATATCCAATCAAGTGAAGATAAATCCTTTTTAACAGGCATGGTTATAAAAGAAATCACTATGACTTGTTTCCTCTGGGGCCCCCCTATGTACCATCTGTTCTCTTTGAGTTGTCTGTTATTCTCATAATTTCTGAGACTCCATCTGAAATACTCAAATATCCTTATTTGGTTTTTAAACTCCTCTTTGCCCTGCTCCTTGTGGCATGTTATCATTGTCCCCTTTTCTAGAAGTTGCTATGAAGGTCAATTAGTGTGCCTCACGTTTGCTTTTAACACTCACATTCTAGAAGTTTACTATGACTGGGGCATCTGGGCATCTTTTGCTTTCATTTGCAAGATTAGTGTTAACCTGGTTGACTATAAAACAGATTAACTATTTATTTAAGGCTCTCAACTTTTTCCTTAATCACTTTACTTCTAAATGCCCTCCTCTCTCCTTCTCCCCTCTTTCTTCTCTCCTTCTTTCTTCAAAACACTTGCTTTGTATCCAAGAGTGTTTGATTTAACTGTAGCCTAATTTTTAACAGTTAGATTGAGTAGCTTCAGATCCCATCTTTCATCTGTGCTATTGAATAAAGCTTTGACTGTGTTGAATGTAGAAGAAAAAGAACCATTTTTGTATATTCTGTAAGTTTTTCTTCTTTCTTTATTTTTCTTTTTAGGTGGCCTATTTGCTTTTGTGTCTATTCATTATACTCTGCTACTTTTCTGACTAAATTTCTAGTTTTAGATGTCATCCATCGTTGTTTCCATCATCTGATGTGAATTTATTATTTTTGATTATCCTGTGTGTGTGATCTGGTTCTTCATTCTGTTTTCAAAATTATATTTCTCTGAATGTTCATCATCAAATTGAACCTTTCCTCCAACTTGTCGGAAGTTAACAATTATACCTACATAGAGGCAAATAGACTCACTGGGCTTATTTTTCTCATGTAGGTCACTGATTAAAAAAAGGCCAACTTTTTTTTTTTTTGGTGCATTTTTCTCTTGATGCAGAAAGTAGGTTACTGTGGTCCCATGGAGAATATTTTTTCTGATGTGGCTTCTAGACTGAGATTCTGTAAATTGTGGCTAGTTGTTGTTGCAGCCCTGAAACTGGCTTTTTCTGAACACCCCATAATTAAATGTAGCATGTGCTTGGCATTTTATTTTATTTTCACTTAATTAGTGTATGTGATTCTGAGTGGTAGAAGAGGTTAAATATAAAGCAGCATTCCACTGTACTGTGGTTACTGATGATAACAATCAGGTGTGTATTCTTCCACAAATATTTAAACATAGAGGTGTTAGCAGCAGGTAGGCTAAAGGCCACTCCTGGGGTCCCTAAAGCTGCCTGTTCAAAATAGATTATGCCATCTACCATGTAAAGACAAACATACTTTTAATGTGTAAGACCTTCAATAATAAAAATAAAAAAAAACCTTAATTAGTGTGCAATAGAGAAGAGAATAGAAAGAATATAATTAAAAGTCTCCCCATGAAACACCCAAAGTTACCCTCATGGGTAAATGCCCATATAAACAGGGTTGGTCCAAAGCAGAGCAACCAAGGCCCAAAATCTTGCCACAGCTTAAAGCACCTTTTGTCATGGGCAGAAGGGGCCAGGTAAGTCTGAAGGTAAAAGAGAAAAATCAAAATCAAGATAAGAGGCTGCAGTTCTCAACCTTCCCTGGGTCTTTCACCCACATCTCTGTCTCTTTCAATGTCCTTCCATGTCCTCCAAGTCCCTGATACAAGACAAGGTTGAAAAGCAAGCACAGCTTCATTTTTACATCTCTCTCTGTTCCACATGCCTCCTCCAGTTTTCTTATTTTTCCATCTCTCTCTGCTTCTTCAGTTCTCATCCCTGATCAGCTTACACCCTCCCTTCAGTAGGGCAGGGCACCTAGAACCTCCCCTTTCTATGGATATGTCACTGTTACAGAGACATATACAGAGCGCTTTAAAAATACTTTCATACTATACATATTCTGAATTTTTTTCTACTCAACACAAAACTATATCATAGTATCTTTCCAGGTTAATCATTATACATCATTCTCTTTTTTAGTAGTTGCATACTATTCCACAGTATGTATATAATATAGTTTATTTAACCATTACCCTATTGATACACACACACACTAAGGTATTAAACATTTTTTGCTATTAAAACTATCACTTCAGAATGTTGCAATGTTTCATTGCTATCCCATGCATATGTCTTTTCATTCTGATACTTTTTCTCTTCTCATAGGGTAGATTCCTCAAAGTAAAATTTAAAGGTCAGAAATACGTATTTCTTACTGTAATAGATGTGCCGATAATTGCAGAAAAAGGTTGTGGCAATTCACATTTTTGACAGTGATACAAGAGTGTCCACTTTGCCACATCCTTCTGAATACTGATTGTTTTACTCTTTTAAATAGACTAAGCTAGTGGTTAAATACAATGTTGTGTTTTAATTTCTGTTTCCCTTTGTCTACTGTTATGGTCAGCCTCTTTTGTTTGTTTGTTTGTTTAGTCTTATGGACATTTGGATTTCCTCTCTCATGAATACCCTGTTCATAGTCTTTGCTCATTCCTATTTTGAGTTGTTTTTTCTTCTCATTTCAATTTGTAGTTCCTTATATTTTAGAACTAGTAATTGTATTTGTAACTTTTTCTTCAATTTAAAAACTTCTTTAGATTTATAGCACATTGTGAAAGTAGCCCAAGAGTTCTTCTATTCATACCCTCACTGGCTTCTTTTCTCCCTCTTAATACCTTACATTAGTGTGGCATATTGGTCACCATTAGTGAAACAATATTGTTACATTATTATTAACTACAGGCCTTATTGTCTTCACATATCCTTAGTAATTCCCTAATGTTCTTTTTCTGTTCTAAGTCACTGTCCAGGAGACCACATTATACTTAATCATCATGTCTTCATAGACTCCTCTGTGCTGTGACATTTCTTCAGATTTCCCTAGTTTTGAATAATCTTGACAATTTTGAGGACTGGTCAGATATTTTATAGAATGCTTCCCTTTTAGGATTTGTCTTTCTTTCTCATGACTTTTTTTCATCCCCCCATCTCAACACTGAGAAGTCTGACTTCCCCACAACAGCCATTTGTGTACTTGGTTGTCATTATGCAGGGTGAATGTTTAAAAATCAACTAAAAGAAACCAACTAAAAAATGGACAAAAGATCCAAATAGAAACCCCAACAAAGATGGCAAAAAAATATGTGAAAAGATGCTCAACATCTTTTGTCAGAATAGAGCTCCAGAGGCAGCCAACTCATTGCAAAATTAAGGCAAAATAAGATAACTCTGAATACTTACTGGGATAGTTTAAATCCCCAAATCTTGGGCTGAGTGGTGAAGGCTGCTCAGAAAATGGCAGAATCAGACCTAAGGTCAGCTGCTCATGACATGATGCTCTTCCCGGAGGAAGTGCAACCTCATGGGATCTTGAAGTTATTGCTGTGGATAAAAGGAATAGGAGAGGGAAGACTGCAGGGAAAGACCTGGTTTCTTCCCCACCCTAACCTTGTCCACCCTAGCCATTGACTCTTTTTAATTTATAGGACTTTTCTGGAAAGTCCTATGTGACTGGAGTCATATAGTAAGTAACCTTTTTAGGACTTTATCAGCAAGAATTCACTACTTAAGTCAGATTTTTTTAAGCCTATAAGCGTAGAGATGCTACACATTTATAGTTACTTAGGTGAGCTCCTTTTGCCTCCACTCTCTACTATGAGTTTGTTTCAGACCTTTGTAGCACAGTTACATTATTTTGTCACTTTCTGCATTCCATCTTGAGATGTCCTTATCTCCAAAATTACATTTCTAAAAAGATTTGCAGTTCATTTTTTTGTGAAAGGCTATAAGCTTTGATTCATTGATGTCATATTTCTACTATTACAGTGACAGAGTAGCTTTAATGTCCCAAATATCCTTAGTGCTTCAGATAGTCAAACCTTTTTAACCTTCTTTTCTCAATACCACTGAACTTTTTAGCATCTCACTAGTTCAGCATTTTTAGAGTGTGATATAATTGGAATCATAGAATAGGTAGTTCTTTTAGACTGACGTCTTTCACTAAACTATATATAATTCGCATTAACATGTGTATTTTCATAGGTCATATTTTTTGTATGACTGAATAATATTTCATTATATGGATATATCATTAGCCCAAGATTTGGGGATTTAAACTATCCTAATAGGTATTCAGAGGTATCTTATTTTGCCTTAATTTTGCAATGAGTTGGCTGCCTCTGGAGCTCTATTCTGACAAAAGATGTTGAGCATCTTTTCACATATTTTTTTTGCCATCTTTGTTGGAGTTTCTATTTGGATCTTTTGTCCATTTTTTGGTTGGCTTCTTTTAGTTGATTTTTAAACATTCTTTGTATATTTTACTGTATTTCCTTTAGCAGAGACATGTTTTGCAAATATTTTCTCCCACTCTATGGCTTATCTTTTCATTCTCTTAATCATATCCTTTACAAAGCAGAAACTTATAATTCTAATAAAATTTAGCTTATCAATTTCTACTTTGATGTGTTGTGTTTTGAGGTTATAACTAAAATTCATCACTAAACTCATGAACAGAGATATTTTTCTAAGTTTTTCCACTTAGAGGTCTGTGACCCGTTTTGAGAAAACCATTGTAAAAAGCATAAGATCTATATCTAGGATTATATATATATATATATATATATATATATATATATATATATACACACACACACACATCTATATTATATATATAATATATACACATATAGCATAGAACATTGAATTGTTCTAACACATCTTTTATTGAAAACTTTTTTTTTTTAAAGATTTATTTATTTATGCATACAGAACTGGGGTATAGGCCAGAGGTGTGGAGAGTGAGAGGCTTCATCAGAGACAGAGTGGGGAGCAGAAAAGGCAGGTTGACTAAGTACACTGCTGAGGGGAGCAGCGGGTGGGTCAGGAGAGGTCTGGGGCAACATGTGGATCACTTCCAGGGTGGTGGGGGATGGAACTCATGCTGAGGTTTCTTTAGATTCTTAGTGCTGTGCTTTAACCTCCTGCGCCACCAGGGAGGGCCCACACTGTCCTTTTTTTCCTAGAAATGTCTTTGTTCCTTCATCAATGATTTGATGATCATATTTGTGTGGGTTTATTTCTCACTCTGTATTTCATTATTATTTTACCCAAATTATACTGTCTTGATTACTATAGCTTTATATTAATGTCTGAAATTGGGCAGTATGAGTTCTCTGACTATTCTTTAAGTATTGTGTTGGCAATTCTAGGTTTTGCTTTCCATATATACTTTAAATTTACTTTTTTTATGATCAGTGAAATAGTTTGAATCAGATTACATTGAACTCTTAAATTAACTTGGGAAGAATTGAAATCTCAACAATTTTTAGTGTTTCAATCCATGAACACAGAATATTTCTCCTTTTACTAAGATTTAAAAGTATAATCAGAGCTTTATGGTTTTCCATATATAGATTCTATATACATACATTAGCATTTTATTTTATTTTTTGGTGCTATTGTTTCAAATTTCAATTGTTCATTGCTGATTTATGGGAAAACAGGTGATGTTTGTAAATAACTAGCATTCTGTGACCTTGTTATATTTGCTAATCAGTTCCAGGAGCTTACTGTTGTTGATTTGGGGAGATTTGCTACATAGACAATCATGCCAACTGCAAATTAAAACAATTTTGTTTCTTTCTTTCCAGTCTTTTTATCTTTCATTTTCTCTTCTTGTTTTATTACATTTACTAGAACTTCTAGTACAGGGATGAATGGGGGTGGAGAATTAGGGTGCCTTTAAGTGAAGAAACATCTGGCTTTAAGTGAAGAAACATCTATTTTATTCCTGATATGTTGTTAATTTTAGGTCTTTTGTAGATATTCTTTATCAATCTGAGGACATTCAGTTCTATTCCTACTTTTTCATTTGTGATATATTTTGCAAATATTATTACCCCCATTCTGTAATTTGTCTTTAATTTTTTTCTATCTCTTCCCATATATACATTTTATACTTGTTTCCCAAGATCATTTCATATAAGATCTAAAATAAACTGATATTTTTTGTTTTACCTATTTTCTTTATTCTCTCTACAAATGCCTAATAATTCTTAGTGGTCAAGCACATGGGCATAAGAATCTGTTGTGTGTGTGTGTGTGTGTGTGTGTGGTTTTTCAGGTTCATTTTCTAGATTTCCCCTTGCTAGTTTTTTGACCTTAGAAACATTCTTTTACCTTTTTAAACCTCAGTTTTCTCCTCTGAAAAATGTGGTGTTTTACATCATCCTCACAAGGCTTTTGCAACATTTTATTTTAAAGTATTTAAAAAGTATTTGCTGTTATCCTTTATCTTTTATGGAAAATATTACTGAATTTTTAATTCTGGAAAGCATCACTATCATACATTCTAGTTGGGTGTCATAGAACAGTCGTCACCAGAATATAGTTACATTCATACAACTATTTTCCTTTGGGAGCAGAGTAATATCGTGATCATATTCTAGGTTCAGCCATGTTGTATCACTAAACATTAGCCTTCACTTGAACAAGGGGAGGTATTAAATTTTTGTTTCAGGGAAACTTGAAGGGGATACATTTTCATAGATATGATTAAAATGTGATTGTGATCTGGAAAGTTGACTGCTTAAGTACCATACATCAATTATATGTCAACTTGAGGGCTGTTATTCATGAATTACTAGTAGACGTAGAAATTCTTAGTGCATTCTTTTCTCATGATTGATCATAGGCTGGGATCTCCAGTGCCTGCAAGCACAGTTGTTGGGAGAAAGAAGTTGGTGACCATTGTTTTCTTCTCTGTACAGTAGTTATTTTGTGTTTTTCTCAGATTGACATCACAAATTAGGAATGACTGGCTAGAAATAACTAATGTTCTTCTGGGAATAGGATTTAATTGGAAGTATGCTCTTGGGATTTCTGAATTTAGACAAGTATGGTTATGAAAAACATGCCAGCTGTTTGGAAACCAATATTTGTGAACCATATCAAAGCAACCTGAGTGCTGGCTGGACTCAGAAAAGGAGCCATTTGGGTGGGAAGTGAGTATCGTTGCCCTTACTTTAAATGGCTTAAGTTTTCTTGATTTGTCCAGATATAAAACAGTATTCATACTTTCCATTATTTAATTCACAGAATGTTGTAAGAACAGAATAGAATAATAAGATTCTGCAGTTGTTTTCCATTACATGTAGGCTGAAATCCAAATTCCTTAGCAATATCATAGTGACTGAAAGTGCAGGTTTTGGAGTCAGATAAATACTGTGGGCTCAGATTCTGACTCGGCCATAACAATCATGCTCTTTGACAGTGTATTTGACCTCTCTCAGCTTCAGTCTCCTTGTATATAAAATGGTGATAACAATTGTCCCTTCCTCATAATGGTGGGTATGATAATTAAATAGGGTAACGTAATATAGTACAAGCACAGGACTTGATGAGTTTATGTGTTCAATAAATGGTAATTACTGGTGTGTATATTACCATGATATGTGAGGCCCTTGCTAGCTGGTCTTTCCGACATCTTCTGCCATCCTTAGTCCCCTAAATTTACTCCTTTTTTATTTTTAAATCCTGAGTACAACATTTGTTTCAACACACCTAACTGTCTCCTAACTTTTTCCACAATTAGCATTTCTTTGATGATGGAAATTTCAGTCTATTAACAGTTAAAATACATAGTCATACCTAATGGGACAATCACTAGTTGACTCATGAAAACTATAACATATAGCTTTTTAGAATAAAACTGATGCAGGGATAATCATAAATAAGTAAGAACTGTTCAGATAAGTGTATTTTGAGCATAATTTGTAATAAAATAACTGAAAATCCTGTGTATATAAGACATCTTAAACCAGCAGTCAGTAGACCAAACTAAGTACTTGGATCCATGTATATATACATAGTTACACAATAGTTTTGTTTGGTCTCCTGATGCTAAAATAAATCAGAAGCAATTAAAACAAAAGTTTGAATTTCTGGCTTTTCTTAAAAGGTTGGAGATCTAGCACCTGAACTGCGTTGCCTTGTAGAAATGGTTGGGATTCTCCAATTCGATCCACTCTCCGCTTAAATGATAAGTAACATATTTAAACTTTTCCTCCAGAAAAAGGTGATATTGTTAGTATAGAAGAAGGAAGAGTACCTTTTACTCTTTCACAGGTGGGTGGGGGGTGACTGATATACCTGAAGAAGCAACAGCAGCTACTCACAGCACACCTTGTTTATTTAGCTAAATGTTCTACCTTGGTAAAACCTCTATCTTATGGCTGTGTATAATAGTTTGCTATTGAATATCCTATTCCATTCAAAGTTCTTGTCCTATGCTCTTCTGAGAAGTCCTACAATATGAAAATGAATTTGAGCTATTTTAGAAAATATGGCTTGTGTTAGGTGAGCCCTGCTCTCTTGCAGCTTCTTGACCTCTGGCTTTGTGGTATGGACCATGTGGTCATTAAGTTGGGGGGTGGTATTTGCTCTCATGTTAACAGGTAGTATGGAATGGTATCTGATATGGGGCAATTGATGTAATGTATAAATTGAGGTTTTGGAGGAAGGGCATATTCAAATTTTGACCGTTGAATAAGTTAAATGGTTATCATCCTCTCTAAATAAGTCTATGCCATAAATTCCCAGGCATAGGTGAATGCCCACAAAGAACAAAAAGGAATAACTTGGTAATGATCTAGTTAATGATCTAGTAATGTAGGTACCCCAGTTGTCTATACTTTATTGTGCCTTGACATGTGAATTGTGCACTTCTGTTGTTTATACTGACTAAATTGACCATAAAATTGCAGATCACTTTACTTCACGTTTTACAGGTACAGCATAAAGCCCGATTAAGTAAAGAGATAGTATATTTGTCTAAGGAGAGTGTGGGAATCTGAAGTTCTTATCAGACTTTGAAACTTGTGCCTGTCAAATTATACTAGGTTAGCATTTTCTGGTTTTGCTTGTCAAGAATGTATTTACTTTTTCTGAAGCCTAGTGCAAGCTCGTGGCAGAATATCTTTTCATGAAGAGACACAGGCAGAGTAGTTGAGTTTCATTTGGAAAAATGTTTTAAAAATTTACTCAAGAAAGTTTTGTGTTAATCAGCTTAAATGCAAAAACAAACACGACTTTTTGGATTTAGCAATCTCTCATTCCTTTTTCAAATAAAGCACGTTCAGAACACTTTCATGAGGCATGTACTAATTGAGCTGCTTTCTAACAACTGCGTTATGACCTATTCTTATCCAGACATCCAAAAGGAGACCCACCTGCAGGCAGCAGTCTGGTTCTGTAGATTAAGGACAGACCCTAAATTTTGATACTGTGGTGCTCATGAATTATTTGCCAGAAGGGAATGTTAGTTAATTTTATGATGGAGTGTCAATAGAGATAATGGTTTTCTTCTCTGACCCTAACAAAAATAACATAACAACTTAATCCTAGATGACCCTTCTTCTTATGACATGGCTATAAATTCCCTTCTCTTGAGGATTTTGTCAAGAAGGAATGTAAGATCTTCCTTTCTTAAAGGACCTTTTAAGGTGCTGAAAATCTTGTTTCTCCTCCACTGGCCCAGGCCTGACTTGCCTTGGGGAGCTCAAAGCTGTAGGGCCTGTTTAGCTACAGCTACTTACGTGCGCCAAGCAAGGTTTGTATCCCAGTTGCTTATGTGTCAGAACTTTTTAGTTGAGAAAGCACCTTTGAAAAATCAGTCATATCTTTTCCTGAAGGGATTTTTATCTAAAATTATTCCTCCGTATTTTGTTCTTTTTTGCTTCTTCCTTGCCATGATGCTCATTCATTTACTCATAAAGACACACTGGATATTTCATGTTAAATACTATACTGGATCAAAAGGGCAGATTGCTTATCACCTAAGAACTTACTGCTCAGTAACAATTTGGGATATCAGGTCTTTGCAAACTTGGGTCCTTATAATTTCTGAACACATATTTATACTTTCATTGTTTAGATTTTTGACTGTTAGCTTTACATAATTGATTTCATAAATTCTGTTAGGTCTCTGTCAAAGTCAACTAGTTGAAGCTGCCTTTGGCAATTGGTTAATAGATCTGACCAGTTAATATTAGTTTTCTTTCATTTTGCTAGTGTTTCCTTTTCAATCAGAAATTCAAAATTAGGGAGTAAACCTAAATTTTTATTTAGGTTGCAAAGTCTTACTCCTCCCTTTTATAAACTTTATTAAAATTCTCTGATGAGACTTCTTGCTTCCATTTCCTTTTTTTCTTCTCAGAGTTACCAACATGGAAAATTAAATATTTAAATCCCCATAGAATCCTATAGAATGATTAGTTAGTTGAGATATTATAAGCTTCCGTAGTTCAGAAATTATTTAAGGCTATTATTGTAGTTAAGCAAAGGAGAGGGAGATAATAAGAAAAAAAAAAAGCATTGGAAGGAGCCAGAGGAGTCCTACTTGTTTATGCCAAAGAACAATTTTGGGTAAACAGAACCTGTTGAAATTTAGCTTTGAGAATATTTTTGAAAAATATCTTTGCTCTTTCCTCAAAGTTGGTAGTTAAAAAAAAAAAAGGCAACCATTATATCTTCTAGTTCCCTGGGCTGACTAGGTTCAGCTAAGTGGTTCTTCTGGTTCTCATGAAGTCAACTGAGATGTAGCCATCTAGGAGCTGAAGTGGGCCAGGGCACCTAAGATGGCATATTTAGATGCTGACAATCATCTGATAGCTCAACTGGGACTGTCACTTGAGGTTGAGGACTCATCTATTTTTCCTTATGACTGCTTGGGCATATCATGGCGGCTAGGTTTTAAGAAACAGAATGTAGACACTGGCAGTCTTTCTTAAATGGCCCAGCTTTCCTTCAGTCACACAGTCACAGCCCCAACTTTATATTCAATGGGGCAGAGAAGTGAAGGCAGTGACAAGGAATTATGTTTTCTTTAGTCTGCTGAGGTAAATCTATGTGTAAGTTACCACTATAACTCTGATATTTGAAAAAGAGAAAAGTTGTTGTTAAGAGAGACTAGGAATTTCAGTTTTAGGCATCTCCTGAATGCATGTCGCATAAAGGGAGTAGTTAGCTTCATGACAATCTCACTCAGGCTCAAGAAAAGTTTACCTTAGACCATTGGTTCTCAAACTTGAGGATTCATCAGAATTACTGGGAAGGCATGTTAAGACACATGTGGATGGGCCTCACCCCCTTGTTTCTGATTAAGCAGAACTGGGTGGGGTCTGGGAATTTGCATTTCTAACAACCCCCCATGATGCTGATGCTATTGCTTTTGGGAACCACACTTTTAGAACGATGGTTTTAGACTGCAGGGCAAGGAAAAAGAAAAGAACAATGAGGAAAATATGTTATTTTATCTTTTATGGCATTTCTGAAAGCCCAGGCTAAACTTACATTTCAGATCACAATAATCACAATAATATGGGGTTTTTTTTTTTTGTGTTAGAGTAGTGCTGCAACATCAATTTCCCAAATCTCATTAACATAGCACAACAAAGGTTTATTATCTTAACTTAGGTATGATGTGAGTCAGTAGCTTTCTCTGTATGGCATTACAGTATCTAGAACGTGTGGTCCTGAATGATCCTGAAGCACAGGAAGAGAGCAGTGAGAAGTGAATGATGCATACTGACTCTTCAGTGCCTCAGCTGAGAAGTGACCGAGAGTCCATTGGTCAGAGTTAGTCATATGATCTCAGCCAAAGTACAAAGGATACTGGGAAAGCTAGTAAGCCCTTTATCTGCTAAAGCAGCCAACTAATTTTGACATACCCTGTTCTGTGATCAGGGCTGTGTCCTCAGAATCAGTGTAACCTCTGCTTATAATTACCCAAACATTAATGCTATCACTTTAAGAATATTTCTTTTTCTTTTTTTTCTAGGAGTTATTTATCCTTTTATTCCTAATTTTCTGAGTGGCATTAGACACTGTGCCTAATGACATCACTACCTCAAAAGAAAAATCTGTGGTTAATCTCTTTTTCTCCTGTTAGGAACAATTCGATCAAGCCTCGTTATCAAGCCATTTTAGTTCTGTTAAAAACTGACTAAATAAGATACCGTCTCTTTTTCCTTTAGCTTATTCTGCCAAGAACATAATTCTTTAGGTAATTGTTATAGGGATCACTTATATTGCTTGGGCTTAGACAGCTGTGCCGATTGGCATCAGAATCATCTAGACTTTAAAACCATCTTGAGGGCATTTTTGAAAACAAAGGAATGAAATTTATTTTTATCCCAGCCACATAAATCCCACTGTTAACTCAGTATTAGATACAATGGTACAGAGTATTTGTCAGTGAGAAACAAAGCACACATTTGGTTTAATTTCTTCAGACTCCCTCTGTTACTGCTGACCTTTATTTGGAATAGTCCTTAGCGCCTCCATGAACACTGCCGCTGGTGAGCAGGACTGCCAGCAACATGGGCTCTTGGGTCATGGGAAAGCGGCTTCTATTTTTCCTCTGCTGGTGGGAAGACCTTATTTGGCAGATAAAACCTTAGGAACATTCTACACACCCTGCCCCAGAAGCCGTGAGGCAAATTTCCATTTTGGTATGTCTCTTAAATTCTGCAGGCTTAATTAGCACCTCTGATATGTTGAAACAATATGATGATGAGATGTTTGCTGTAAAGACATGCTTGACTGGTAGCAGTCACCTGTCTTTGTTTGATAAATTAAAATACTGTATGTCATGATTATTAGAAAGCATAGGAGGTAAGTACTTTGATGCCTTAGTTATATGGTTTCTGTTTATACTTAGAACCTTTATAGGATCTCTCCCCCTTCCCTCCCCCTCCCACAATTATTTAGTAGCTAGGAGATAGCTACTTTGAATGAATACGTGATAAATCATCATCTCTCTTCCCACTGAACAGATGAAGAAACTGAGACAATTGTGTGATCAGTCCAGAGTGTCCTGGTGAGTCAGGGAAAGAGTTAGGATAAAAAATGAATTTATATACTGAAGCCACAGCATCTTGTATAACTCAGAAATTAAATTTCTAGAGCCACAGTCACTTTCATATTTTAATATTTACTAGCACAATGGAAAGATGCACAGTAATACAAGCTGAGGCTATTTAAATAAAGTTATCTGATTCACTTCAGAAGAGTGTCAACATCCCCTACCTGGGATGAATGAAGAAGTGCACAAGGATCCATAGAAGGTCAAGTAACATTTTGGAAGGAGCAGTACACGACAGTTAGAAGAAGCAGGCTCTAGTGAGAACTGTGTAACTTTGGTCATATCATTTAACCTCTCAAATACATCCATGTCTTTTCACTGTTGTAAAATGTGCAGTTTAAAATAGGTCTAAATTTCTATTGCATAATATCGAAACTGAAACATTTGTGTTCAAAAGGATCTTCCTTAGGTGAATCTTAATTCAACCCAAATCCCTTCTTTTCAAGATTTAGTTTAAGTGCAATTGCTAAGAGAGACAGTTTCCTTGGCTCTGAGTTGGCATCTAGAATCTTCTTGCTGTCATCAGGTGTGCTGAAGGGCACAGAAGGGAATTGGGGGATGAGGCTTGGCAATGAGTAGGCTGAGTGTGCACAGCAGGCACAAACTTGTAAGGCCAGGTTCTCTCCAGAACGCTGCTTCCCATTCTTCCCAGACTTGACGGCTGAACTCTCCACCACCTCTTCCTACACATAGCACCTTACTGATGGTAGAAGAAATCTTTGCGTGGGGAAGGTGTTTGTCCAGGCTATTTTGGTAGCAGTACTCATATCCACCCTCGCCCCCATGCATTTGGTTGCTTGGCCATAGATTCAACCTGGGGGAATTTGCTTTTTCAGCTCCTTTCTCTCCTTCCACCCAAGTGAGAAGAACATGGCGTCAGCATCATTGAAATACGATGACGGCTCCCTAATTCTCAGCAGGTTCCTGTGGCAGAGAGCCTGATGGAGAGTTGTCAAGGGCAGAGCATGGGGGTTGAAATCCCTTTGAAAGGCTTTCTCTATGGAGGTCCAGGTTTTTTGCTGAATGTCACTGACCCAGAGGCCAGTTTCACTTCCTGCAAAAAAGCACTGAGAGGCTGTGTCAGCAGAACCAGCATTGCATGTCTAGACACAGAATTGATATTAGCATCACCAGCCAGCATCCAATCTGTTAAGTTTTGTGTAAGCATTTGTTGTTTGTGCCTCAAGCATTTTTGAGCTTTAAATGAAAGCTGTAACTCTAAGATTTGGGCTTAGGTCTTCTAGAAGATTCTTTCTAGTGAAGGAATCATAATATACCTAGTTTCAAGTACAGATATTTTATTGATTAATATAAAAGTCTCATTTTTGTTTCTTTTTCAGTAAAATAGTGATTATATTGTAACTGTCTTCATTCAATTATTTATTTATTATTTTGAGAAACATTAGGTAGCCACTGGAAACATATACAGAGCATTCTGCTAGACTGTGTTGACAGATAAGTAAATAAGACAGCTAAAATCTCTGCACCTCCTTACCCTCCCCCACCCCTCTTCACAGTTTATAGCTTAATGGGGGAGACTGATCACAAACAAGAGTAACAGGATATTTCTGTCTCAGTTTCGACTGAGGCACCACAGAACAAAGCAGTAGGTGTCAAGTTCTTTGGCTTTCTAAATTGAGGTGCTAGACTACCTCTGCAGGATCTGAAGAAAGGATACCTCAGAACTGGTTCTGCCAGCTGAACCCACTGTCCACCTCCAGGGCACTGGAGAGAAAGAGGCTTAGAGTTTGTGGAATTCAAGAACTTGTGTGTGTGTGTGTGGGGGGGGGAGTTCAGTAAGGACTGTGGTTACTGTGCTGTGTGTGTGTCTCCCCACGTTAGGGTGGTTGTGTGTCCCCTCATTCTAACCTACTTGGGAGGAGTCATCTCGGGAGCCACTCAGATAGAACTATTTTGTGTTTTCTGGAATTTGGAGACTGATATCTAAAGCATTATAAGGCAGAAACAAGGTGGTAAGAGGGTCAGCAGGGGCAGGAGATAACACCTTGAGAATGGCTGGAATTTTCAGCTGACTGAGAAGAATTGACTCAGGGAAGACCTGGACACCTTAAAGGCAACTTACCCAGGAAAGTCAGAGAGAGAGAGTGAGGTGACTCTTGAAAAAAAAGATAAGCCTCAGGAATAGGGCAACATAGTGAAAGTGAGAGGAAAATTTTAAAGGGACAACCCAGCAAGAGGTTCCCCAGCAAGGCAGACCCAGAAAAGAGCTGGGGTTAGGTGTCTTGACATGATGGGAATCTCTGGAACACCATAAAGGGCAGGCGTGGGAAGCTTGATTCCTGCAAAGGCACCAAACTCAGGTCACAGTCATATCTGACAAGTTAGATCTGGCTTCTCCTATTGTCCTTTATTCCTGCCTCAATGGAAGGGTCCAAAATCCATAGGCTTCAAGATGGGAAAATGTAGAATGTGGAGAAGCTGATGAGGCTGCCTTTCCCAGTAAGCTTCCAAATTTGGAGTAGATGTGAACTGGGAAACTGAAGAAATTGGGTTGGGTTTGGAGTTTCGGTATTAAAGTCACCCAAGAAAAGGGACTGTAATTTGTCTATGATGCAGTGGTAACTGAGGACACTATGGAATCAGTAGATGATTTTCATCTAGTGACAGGGAAGAATACATGAAGGAAGCCAACTTGAAGAAGCAGAGATAGCAGAGGATAAATACTATTGTTTTGCACCATCCTGATTCTGGCTCCTTTAATAACCTAGTTATAATTGGGAAATGACTGAAATACAGAATTATAAAATCTATTCATAAACAGTAGGGGGGAGGGGTGGAAGTGGGTGGTTTAGATCACTGGTCAAGGATGCCCACTTAGGAAATGATAACTAGTGAAAGAGGAGTCGGGCATTCCAAGTGTTTGGTAAGAATCAGAGGGAGGAGGTGCCTGTAGCTGTCAGGCAGAGCAGACAGCAGGCGTAAAGTCATGCGGAATCACATGATCACCCTCACCATCCTGTAAACATTTGTATGGCTCCAACCAAGGATAGTGTCTCTTTTTGTGCAGTTGGTAAGTTAAATGCCAGGTCTGCAGACAGGGTAAATTACTTCTTTACTGAGGTTTAAGGTTTAATTGATCAACATTGGAAATATACACTTTGATAAAAGGTGTGATCTAAAGACTGTGAAGTGGAAGAAGCTCTCTGCCTTCTGCTCTCAAGTATCTGATGGACTCAGATAACATTCTCCTATCTGAGAATTACCACCACAGGCAGCTTCTCCTAGGACTGATGACCTTTTATGGAGTGTGGGGACAGCTTGGAAAGATATGATGCTCCCTTGACAGTCCCTGTGGGAGAGAAAACCTCTTAACTTGTTCTAGGGCTCTGGTAGGCTCTAAGCCTGTGGAAGGCTTAGAACAATATGTGTGATAAGTGCACCATTGAAAATAATAAGTAAGATACTAAGAACTCCATCAGTAGGGGCAGCTATAACTCCTTGCATTTATACTGTGTTTAGGAAATAAGATTGGGCTTTTTTGGCATAAGTTTGTTCATTCAGGGGAAGAAAAGAACAGAAAGATGACCTGGTGTCCTGCCTGGTGAAGCCTGTAGCAGAGTATCTGCAGGAATGTGGACACAACCATTTAAGGCTCAGATCCCAGGCAGACAGTGACCTCAGCGAGTTCCTGTGTGGGTGGCACTCTCCCAACCTCAGTGGGGTTCCAGCTGGCACTCAATCTCCACCAGAAGATGGAGCCTTTCTGGCAGGGAGCAATGCACCATGGACTGTGGGGGTTCCCGGAGATGAGGACTGACAGCCCCTGCTTTCAAGGAATTTTCTGATTGGAGAATAGAATCTGTATCACAGACAGCATATCTGATAATTTAAAGTACAGAGCCAATCCAAGCAGGGGAAGATAGTGGTAAAAATATGCTTCCTGCAGAGACCACTGCACTATAGAAATTACCAGAGGTTTCTGTGAGTCTAGGTTCTAAGTTTAGTTATTAACACATGCTACAAATACGTAATGCAGGTACAGACAGTGTATGAAATATCAGCTGTTTTCACTTTTAAAGGATATTTTATAAGTAGAGGAGAGACTTCTGAATTTAGGAGACAAGACATAATACAAAACCTTCCCTCTTATTCCTTGGTGGTACGTGGCACTTTACTTATTCAAAATGATGAGAGGAATCCCTGCTCAAATAGGCAAGCAGGTATAAATTTCTCAGTGTAGATTTTTAAAAATCAGAGTTGAGGAGATTAGTATTCTAAAAATTTAATTTAAAACTTAAAGTTATTTTGTAATTAGTTTGCCTTGTCAATATTATATCAGACCTTAAGATATGATCTTTGATACTCTCTAATTTACACAGTGTTTCAGTAATCAGTTCTAAGTTGGTATTATGGTCATTTGGTCTATATTTTTTCCCTTGGTAATACATTTTTATAAAAATAGAACGAGCATGTGAGTCAAACAAATGTATATTTGAATACTTGGGTGTAGATTTTTCCCTAGATTTCTGCTCTGTGGGGTCCACTCTGACCTTCTCACAGCACTTACCCTCCTCCCAGAGAGACAAGTTGGAGGGGTCAAGAACACCTGCCTACTTGACACTCAGAAAAGATTGGAATTCCTGTGCAAGCAACTAGACACACACTCCCAAGCCTGCGAGGGCCTGGCTGGCTGGGATGTCCACCCTTGCAGGTGAGGTCTGATAGGAGCAGGTGTGAGGGGAAGGAAAGGAATTGCCCTTTGAACTCTTGTATTAGGTCCTGGAAATGTCAAGAGCTGGGTCCTTCGTGGGACTTGACCTTTATGAATCTCATTTCCCCTCTTTAAAATGTGTAAGAGGATTCCTATCTTAAAGATTCTTTAAAGGATTCAATTCAACTATTATGTAAACATAATTGCATAAAAACACAGTAAACAACCATTATCCCTGCTGTCAACCATGGTTGTCTCCATAACTGAGAACACATGTGAAAGCCACTTTATAATGACAATGCACTGTTATTTATATTATTAGCAAATAGTATTTCAGGTACATGGCCTTTTATCTGAAACCATGTTTTCAAAATCAGAATTTTTGTGTGTTTTTGTAAAATGTACCTGAAGTTGAAATATATGAGACAGTCTCCTGTATTATTGAATACATTAATTTCTCCATTGCAAAACCTATTGAATGTGTTATTTAAGTAGAGACAACAACTAGTGTACTCAGGTTAAATTTAAAGAAAAAAAAAACTTTTTAAGTATTAGTTCTGTTTTAAGTTTACAGAAAGATCAGAGATAATACAGAGAATTCCCATATATTTGTACCTAGCATTTCCTGTTGCTGGCATCTTACCTTGGTTTGGAATACCTGTCACATTTAACCAAACAATACTGACAGTAATTGTTATTCTTAACTAACATCCATACTTTCTCCATACTTCCTTAATTTGTACCCATGTTCTTTTTTAAATAGGACACCCTCTTATATGAAGTCATCACATCTCTGTAAGTTCTTCTTGGTTGTGATAGGCTCTCAAACATTTTTTTAGGCTTGGTGGCCTTGACAATTTGAGGAACAGTGGTTATATATGTAGAATCCTTCTGTTGGGATTTGTCTCATATTTTCTCATTTTAGATGGGGCTATGGCTTTTGTAGGAAGAAAACCAGAGTTAAAGTGCCATTCTCATCACTTTGGAAGGTAAATAACTTTCAAGATAACTTGTCACTATTGATGTTCGCCTTGACTGAGGTGAATGTATTTATATTTCCCTAGATAAAATATGTCAGATTTCTGCAATATAGTTTCATTTTTTCCCCCCTTTTCACACCCGTCCTTTTTGTAAGAAAGTGATTAGACACAGCACACAGCTCATAGTGAAGGAGTAGGGAGTTACACTCCATCTCCTAGAAGATGAACTTTCTAGATATATTATTTGTAATTCTTCATGAGAGGTTGATCTCTTATCTCCAAAGGTCAAGTTTTGCTGCCAAATAGGTTAAGAAAACATTTTTGTTTTTTCCTTTTTAAATTTCGGTATTGTGGATAAAGAAGTATGACCCTGAATCAGCATTATTCAAAAAGTTTTACCTATTGCACTCCAGTGATGACAGAAGAGAGTGACCCTTCCTTATGAGGAGAGAGAATGATAAGGACTAGGAGAAACAGGTAATGGCAGCCTGTATTCCAGAGCCCTGGATGGTCCCACCATCACAAATAGCTTGACTCTATATTCTTAAACAGCATCTGGTTGTTTCCATGCATTCACAACACATCCAGTATAAAGGAGAATGCTGGGAAATGTGATGATAATAAAGACTAGACATTTTCTTTATTACAAAAGTTTATTTTTACATCATTTTGTACATTTTTTTTTCCCATCTCGATGGTAATCCCCACGGGTTTTCCATCACCAAATCACCCGTGTGCCATCACCATAATCCCGTGCATTTCTCTCCCCCCACCCCGTTTTTGATCCCATTCCCCACTCCACCCCCACAAAATGTATAAAGACTAGACTTTAACAATATACAATCAATTTTCCCTTTCATGCATTTATCAGGCCTCCTTAAGCTTACAATTTCACAGAAACTCTTGAATTGGGACTACTCAGGAGAGGTGTGTATGAATAGAAATCTAGTGGTTCTTGCTCTGGACATGTAGTCACTTACCACAGTCACCAGCAACCCTACTACTCTCCTAAATGCCTGTCACCTTCTGAGGGACCACATACCCACCTGCAGGCAGCTGTACAGGCCATACTATCTCAGGATAAATCTCCTCCTCAACTTTTTTTTTTTTTTTAAAGGTTTATTTTTGCATACAGAACTGGGATACAGGCCAGAGGCTCAGGGGCGGTGAGAGGCTTCACCAGAGACAGAGTGGGGAACAGAACAGGCAGATCGACGAAGTACACTGCTGAGGGGATCAGCGGGTGGGTCAGAGAGGTCTGCCTCGCCATGTGGTCACCTCCCGGGCAGGCGGGAATCGAACTCATGTGGAAGCGGCTTTAGATTCTCAGTGCTGTGCTTTAACCCGCTGCGCCACAAGGGAGGGCCTCCTCCTCAACTTTTCTTTCCTTTCTCTTCTCCCAGCAGAGTGAGACTCTCTTAGGATTTATACTGTTCAACCCCAGCTTCTCTGTGGACTCCATATATCCTGAAACTTCCTTCTATGCAGATTATAATTCAAAATATTCCACAATCTACATACTAGAGCTACAGCTGGGCCTTGTTATGTCAGGTGCTACTCCTTTAGTTACAGAGGGCCTTCAAATGGGGACCTTGTCAAAGGAAGTGTGAGGGTATATGGTGTGGCTGAGAAGAGTCTTTTGCTATTTGAATGTATAGGGAAAGTAAATATTATTATTAAATGCTTTGATATCACATTGTTTTTTTGGAGCCTTAGGGAATTAAACCCTAGTCTTCACTTGATGATTATTGATGTATTGTTTACCTCTCTAAGGGTTGACTTCCCAACTAGGGAGTCCTCCCTGGAGCTTCAACAAGCCATTTGTTTAATTAGGGCAACTGAGACCCAGTATTGATATGTTGATAGTCCCACTTAACCCCAAATTCATTATTAGCCCATATTTTGGTGGCATGGCTGTAGGGCTAATTCACCAGATTCACCAGAAGCACTCTGGGCTTCACCAGAGTATTAAAAACTGACTGACAGGAATGTATCTGTAGTGAAGTTTTTCTTATTTCAGTCTTCAAAGGAACACAGGTCAGGAAATTTCCTTACTATTGATTTCACTGGACCTCTCACCAGCTATGTCTCTGCTGCTCACGATCGCTCTTCATTGTACCAAGGGTGATCCTCTCTCTTCCACCTAATTTAGAGGACTAGTCTAGCTATCTTTAAAATGGTACAAACTTCTGAGGAAAAACAAGTTATATGTAATTTAGATGATGAACAATCTTCAAATAACTCCCTGAATTTGAGCTCCAATTAGGGAGAAATAATTAAGCCTGTTGGCACTGAAGAAATAAAATATTTCCAACCACTCTCTGATCTTGTTCATGTCTTTTTTTTCAAAGTCCAAAAATTAAAAATAATGATGCACTAGAAAATAAGTTTATTATTCACCATCTGGTTATGCTACTTGATGAATTGACTGGAGTTTCTCAGAGACCTGCTTTTCAAAGCCCCCCTGGAGGGTACAATCCCCTCAAGCCCAGTTTCCTTGGCGTCATTTAACTGCCTGTCACCAGTTTAATTGCCTATAGCAAGGGCCTGAACTTTTTTTGGTTAAACCCTTCTATCCTACAACATTAATCTAGTACTTAAGTAGTTTTTTACATTTTCTATTAAAATAATTTGTGTTTTAAAACTGCTTATACAGTTCACTTGGAAATTTCTCATGTACTTTGTTGAGAAAATATTCCATGTATCGTGATTTATTTTTTGCTTCTTTTCTACTTCTTCTTTTATTTTATTCAAGCTCTCTTTTACCACTAGTTTATGGAACTACCATTTCAATTGTTTTTTATGTAGTTATTGTGATTTATGTTTTCATTGTTTTCTGATTCTGATTTTTCTTTTCCTTCTGACTAGATTAATAAAACTCTTAAGATCAAGAGTTTAAAATTATTCTCTGCTTTCGACTCTATTACCACATTTTACTTAACTCTTTTTTTGTGCCAGAATAACCTGGAGTCTTGTCTGGTTTTGCTCAATCTGTGTTATCAGCAGTAAACCACTTACCTTCCACGGGTCCCTGTTCATCTCATTTGAAGGAAGGTTTACACTAGATGATTTCTAAGATCCCTCTAGCTTTATAATTTGGATGCTAAGATTTGACTTGGCAAATCTCCCAAAGAGATACTCTCTGAGTTTGAGAAGTTTGTCCTAATGTCACTGTGGATGTTATATATTTGGGAAACCCTCTTTTGAGAACTCTCAAAGGTAGAAATATACTCCTGACTCTAGAGGTTTGGTGTCCTAAGCCGTATTTCTGCTCCTTGACTCAGGGTCACGGGTGCCCCGGGGAAGGCCACATCCCTGTTATCACAGCAGCAGGTATGTGGGACACAGGGACCATGAAACTGTCAACAATAACAACACCACCGTGCATAATTATTTCTTTCTAATTGGAGCTTGACTATGAGTTGAACTCACTAATTTTCAGTCCTAGACCCCAGCAGTTGGCTTCCTCACTTGGTCCACTTGCGTTTGTTCACAATCCTTATTTTATTTTTGGAGCCTTTGTGTGCAAACCTCATTGTTCACAAAAGCAATTGCATAAAAATTACTATCAAAATGTCACATCCTATAAGTGTATCATAAGCTGATTATTTTTAATGTTTTCTTTACCCAAGCAGATGGATTTAGGACTTGATGGTAATAATAAACATTTATTTTAAGTACAGATTTTGATCAAGGAAGTCTCCCATTGGTTCCATATAAAATCTTTACTTTGGATTTCCCAGGGTAAAAACTGCCAAAAAGGAACAAACCACAGCTATTGAAATATAATACCAGTTTTTTTTTTTTTTTTAAAAAAACAAACAAACTAACTAACTATGCAAACTACAACTTACTAAGATCCTACCACACCTAGGCAACCACCCATAGCCAATCTATATCCTGGAAAGACTTATGACTAAGCAAAAGGAAAAGAGATGATGAAAAGAGTCAGTCATGAATTTTTAATCTGTAAGCACAGACTGATCCAGGGAAGATTTAGAGCAAATTTTATTCCAGTGCTTTTTATTGTTTTTTATCATACGATCTGTGTCTGTCAGCAACAGCCTTTGATTGCTTCTTTAGTCAATCTGAAAAGCTAGGAGGATTCTTGTTTAACCAGTTTTTAATAACTGCATCTCTATGCCACCCTTACCATCCTTTCATTTGCTTTCAGAACAAGAGAGCTTTACTTAGAAAAAATTGTATTTAAAGATTTATAATAATATGATTAAAGGGGGAGGGGTCATAGGCAGTAATTATACAGGAAATGAAAAATTAAGAATTATGGCAAGGACCATAAATTACAGTTCTACCATGACAGTTCACTCTCTTTCCCATGTTCTCACTGGTAACAGGATATTTTACATTTTAAGTCAAAGATCCTTTTTATTTGTTATGGAAAGAAAAAAAATAGAAAATATGCATTGCAGTAAGCATTCACATTTAACATGTAAGCAAGTGTAGATACTGTAGTCAAACAAAGTGGAGAGTCACTATGAGAAATTGATAAATGTGTGCTTTGTGGAAATAGTTAAGAATACACTAAGCAGATAATACTGCCTTTAGTGAGAAGTGTATAGACTGAATACTAGTTGTTTTGTTTCATGCCTCAGTTTTTGTGTTAAAAGTTAGGCAAAATATCTTGATCTTATGATTCTTAATTACTTAAGCCAAATATGTTATTCTCCAGATGTACTCAAACTACAAAAAAGCTAAAGACCAGATTATTAAATTTTAGAAAAAGTAAATTTTATGAAAAGAATGTTTTCACTTATAAGATTCCAGTAAGGGGAATTCCTCAATCATTATTGAAAAATACCAGTGAAATCCCCAGAGCATTTCAGGATTATAAACATAGAGACAATGTGGGATCATGCCTATTCTTTACTGTCTGGATATTTAGTAAACTCTTAGTCAGCGACCTCTCCTCTGTGCCTTGACCTTCTTGGCCTCTTTAGCTGAGACAGTCAGTATGGGGATAGTAACTGGATCTCCTTAAAATGTTATTTTCCTCCTATTTACTTGTTCTTATTAGACTTTTGTAATCCATATCTGTGTGTGTGTGTGAGAGAGAGAGAATATATGTGTGTGAGAATTTACTCCATTGATAAAAATATTGAGTGCATTTATGTAAAAATTAGAGGACAGAAAATAGGAAAATAAATATCACTGCTTTTCTTCATAGAGATGTGTGGAGAATAAGACATATTCACATATAAAATAGAGTCACCTGTCTCAAAAGGGAAAGAAACAAAGGACCCTTTCCTCTAGGTTAAAATGAAATTGGATTCTGGGTGCAACTTCATCTTGGCTCCTGTCTGGATAATTGGTCCGGCTCACTGATCATCTCTGATCATTTAGAAAAATCTGTAATATTTGAACCAATGAGGAGTAAGATTTGCTGGAGGAGACATTGCAAGATAAGATCTGGACAATGGCTGAGTGCTTGTCAGTAATCCATCTGGAAATCTTTATTGATGGGGATACAGGAGACAGTAAGACAGACTTGGTCTCTGCCATCCAACATTCTGAAAATTGTTTTAGTGAAGAGCACAATCGACCAGAGTATAGAACGAGAGTGTGCAGAGAGAATAAACTGGAAAAAAATCCTAACATTACCTGGTTAGAGTTATGTCTTAGGTTGGACAAGAATGTGAATAAATGCTATGAGCCTGGGTCTGGTATTTTCCTTCTCTTTATTTTTGTACTGTCTATGAATTAGGCAGAGTTACCAGGAATTGTACTGGCTGGGTCTGGAGTCATTCAGCACCTAGCAAGGGGAAG